>NC_060174.1:35432155-35780436 GCF_021184085.1 Oncorhynchus gorbuscha
AAGTCTCCAACTTCATCGATTTTTGCAATTGCTCCAGTCACAGGCAGCAGAGAGAACTGGAACGAGAGGCAGCCAAATGAGGTGTGCTGGCTTTAGGGATTATCAGTGAGATACACCTGCTGGAGCGTGTGCCACGGGTGGGTGTTGCCATCGTGACCAGTGAACTGAGATAAGGCGGAGCTTTACCTAGCATGGACTTGTATGACCTGAGCCAGTGGGTCTGGCGCCGAATATGTAGCCAGGGCCACCCGAAAAGAGCATACAGTGTCGCAGTGGTGGGTGGTATAAGGTGCTTAGTAACAAAACGGATGGCGCTGTGATAAAAACTGCATCCAGTTTGCTGTTGGAAGCTATTTTGTAGATGACATCGCGGAAGTCGAGGATCGGTAGGATAGTCAGTTACTAGGGTAAATTTGGCGTGAGTGAAGGAGGCTTTTGTTGCAGAATAGAAAGCCGACTCTAGATTGATTTTAGATTGGAGATGCTTGATATGAGTCTGTAAGGAGAGTTTACAGTCTAGCCAGACACCTAGGTACTTATAGATGTCCACATATTCTAGGTCGGAACCATCCAGGGTGGTGATGCTAGTCGGGCGTGCGGGTGCAGGCAGCGAACGGTTGAAAAGCATGCATTTGGTTTTACTAGCGTTTAAGAGCAGTTGGAGGCCACGGAAGGAGTGCTGTATGGCATTGAAGCTTGTTTGAGGTTAGATAGCACAGTGTCCAGGACGGGCCGGAAGTATACAGAATGGTGTCGTCTGCGTAGAGGTGGATCAGGGAATCGCCCGCAGCAAGAGCAACATCATTGATATATACAGAGAAAAGAGTCGGCCCGAGAATTGAACCCTGTGACTGCCAGAGGACGGACATCATGCCCTCCGATTTGACACACTGAACTCTGTCTGCAAAGTAGTTGGTGAACCAGGCAAGGCAGTCATTAGAAAAACCGAGGCTACTGAGTCTGCCGATAAGAATATGGTGATTGACAGAGTCGAAAGCCTTGGCAAGGTCCATGAAGACGGCTGCACAGTACTGTCTTTTATCGATGGGTTATACAGGCCCTCATGGTGTGAGAGTTCAGAGTCATGACAATTAAGGTGACCTTTGGCGTGATGTAAAGTTGCTCTTTTCTTTGTTCAAGGTAAGATGAGCCAGTCACTGAGGTAAGGAAGGATCTTGATCCCCTCTAGCTGGAGGAAGCTCAGGGCTGCACTCCAAGCATCTTGGAGCCAGGGGAGCCGAATCACAGGAAACGTCTGTGTTCAGGTAACACAGGAATGTGAAAGTAAGCATTCTTTAAGTCCGGGGACGTGAACCATTCCCCCTGTGGCTACGGTCAACCATCCGCAAAATGTGGAAGGGGAGAACTTTTAGGAAAACATTGAACCGTTTTAAATCCAGAACTGGACGGAAGCCTCTGTCTTTCTTGGAACCAGGAAATAGTTTAAGTAAAATCTGTTATGATGCTTTTAATCTTCTTGACACTATTCTCCAGGAGAGATGTAATATTCTGGTTGAGGGTGTAAGCTTTCAGGAGGGCTGTGGTCATTCTGACCCCTGAGAATGATGATGGGGTCAGCGTCGGACAGCAGCCTGTACCCTTGAAAGAGTCACGACTACCCATGGGTCTGAGGAGTGAGATGCCCAGTAGGTCAGCTGCTGCTGTTTGGTAAACTGGCCGAATCACGCCATAGCTTCTACCCCTACAGTGTTTGTGGCTGCGTCACCACCTGGGTCTGCAAGCACCTGCGTTATGCAGATGTCAGGTCTGTGTGCACTGGTTGGAGCATCTTTTCTTTTCTAGCATGAGCACTGAGAGAGAATTCCCAATACGGGCCATGTGGGCTGCTGTGTCGTAGACCCATGACAGTAGTTAATCAGTGGACCTGCACTGAGGTCTGGGGCAGCGGACGTCATACTTCAGGACTTCATCTGGGGAGATCATCAGCTATGCTATGCATTCATCCACCTTAGGCATATAGTAGAGCCCATGTTGTTTTTGCGTCACTCATGGCAGATGGAGTCTAACTATCCTTGCTGTGGTGGGCAAGAGCACGCCGGTCTGCCAAGCATCTTTGAAGCCCCGTAAAGAAAAGCTGGTGAAGGTGGCACACCTTCAGGGGCTGTGGCTTGAGGGTAATTAAGCTCTAGCCGAGCTAAGGCCGCATGCAGGACAGCATTTAGGGAGGCAGAGCTTTCTTCTGACTGTGATCCGAGCCTTGGATTGACTCCTCTGCCCATTCTTAGCGTTGATGTTGAATGGGTCCACAATACTAGTTGGCAGTTCCCTAGCCATGTTGGCTGAGTCCTCATCCTGTTCAATAAAGGCCGCCATCGGTTTCATGACTTTTCACTATTTTGGTGGCCCTGGAAAGGGTCCTGATGAACAATGCCAGACACTGGTAAATTATCTGTGGAAACCAGGCCCTCAACTCTGGCTGGCCATGCTTCACTCCTCCACAGGCAGGATGGCACAAATAATGCAGGGGTAAGAGAGGGCCTTTCACAGGTGACCAATGCCTAGGAAGGTCGGGCACAGGTCATGCCCATCTTCCATCTTCCACTTGTAGTTCAGCTCCACAAGAGGAGCAGCCATGCACAGCATCATGGTGATGTTTTGTTCTCACAGCACTTTTAATTATATCACACTAACTGTATATTTTTTTTATTCCATATTTGTTTCATTTGGAGCTGCGAGAACAACTAAATAATTATTCAGAAACATAATATGTACCAGTATGTAATATGCTGTTCATTTATCTAAATGTTGATTATACGATCTGTTTGTTCTATTGATGTTTGATCTGAGTTTGATTGGTTATATGTAGGAATTCCTATAGGGGGCACACTTGGCTTCCCAGCTCACCCATTACAAGTGATTGAAGCCGAATCTACATCTCCATGTGATTTATCTATGTATTTATACCCTTTCGGGTATGAATGCAATTTCTAATGTATTTGTTCATGTCAGAATGTTACAGATGTTACTGTGTGTTATTTAGTCAGCAGCAAAGATGTTTACAACAGAACATTTGTATGGTTAGACCACTTTGAAATTAGCTGTTTTGCTAGCGAGCTTTCTAGAAAGGTTGCTCACTTGCATGAGGTGACTATAAATATGGAAGTATAGACTAGCCAAATTGTTTACCCTGAGCATAACCCCAAAACTAAGGACTTATTAGCCAGCTCTACTTTCTTGTTTATGATTTGTTGTCATGGAGGACTGATTGGGCTCATTGATTCGAAAATAAACTCAAATAAAGTCTGGCGATACGTTACAGCCTTATTCTAAAATGTATTACATTTTTAAAATCTACACACAATACCCCATAATGACAAAGCAAAAACAAGTCTTTAGAAATGTTTGCTAATTTATGTATATATATATATTTTTAATCAGATTTACATAAGTAAACCCTTTACTCAGTACTTTGTTGAGCACCTTAGGGCAGCGATTACAGCATTGAGTCTACAAGCTTTGGCCACCTGTATTGGGAAGTTACTCCCATTCTTCTCTGCAGATCCTCTCAGGCTCTGTCAGTAGTAGGAGAGCGTTGCTACACAGCTATTTTCAGGTCTCCCCAAAGATGTTCAATCGGGTTCAATCCTGGGCTCTGGCTGGGCCACTCCAAGGACATTCAGAGACTTGTCACGAAGCCACTCCTGCATTGTCTTGGCTCTGTGCTTAGGCTCGTTGTCCTGTTGGAAGGTGAACTTTCGCCCCAGTCTGAGATCCTGAGTGCTCTGGAGCCGGTTTTCATCAAGATTCTCTGCACTTTGCTTTTTCTCATGTGCTGAGAGTCCTTAGGTGCCTCTTGACAAACTCCAAGCCAGACGTCCATCTGGAAGGTTCTCCCATCTCCACAGAAGAACTCTGCAACTCTGTCAGAGTGACCATCAGGTTCTTGGTCACCTTCCTGACCTAGGCCCTTCTCCCCCGATTGCTCATTTTGGCCAGGTGGCCAGCCTCTAGGAAGAGTCTTGATGATTCCAAACTTCTTCCATTTTACTGTGTTCTTGGGGACCTTCAATGCTGGGTGGGTGGGTGATATACAATTTTCTAGCTCTGAGTCTGTACTTTTATCCAATGTATAAAACAACATTTCAAGTTTTGCTACGTAAGATCACCAAGTACTTCTGGACATCAGATTGACAGTCACTAACCTCGATTTCAACTTTACCATACCAGACCGCATTCCTTTGCTTCATGGCTACCAAAAACGCTATAGGCATAGATACGGTAGATGAGCCAGCATCCTGGTGAGACTGAGGCGAAGAGAAAATTGACCGGCACTCCCCTCTGTTCTGTTGGCAAACGTCCAGTCACTCGAGAATAAGATGGATGAGCTTAGTTTGAAAGTCTCCTATCAGAGAGACTTGAAAATCTACAATATTATGTGCCCAGCAGAGACGTGACTGGATGACTCCATATACATAGAACTCAGTTGTTTCTCAATGCAGGGACACGATCTGACAAAACCGTCCTCGGGCAAGTCCAAGGAGGATGGGTGTGACTTTTCATAAACAACAACTTTCAGTGTGAAGGAAATCTCAAGCTTTTGCTCAACTTATATAGAATAGCTCGTGGTAAGCTGCAGACCATTTTATCTAACAAAAAGAGTTCTCATCTGTAATTATCATGGCTGTCTACATCACCCACACAGTCGTAAAGATGGCCTGATAGCGCCTCTTCCCCCACAGGAGGCTGAAAATATTTTGCATGAGCCCTGTGATCCAGAGGCTTTTATCTATCAAGAGTTCTCATCTGTTATTATCACAGATGTCTACATCAGGGGTTCCCAACCTTGGGGGTGCACCCCTCAAAGGGGGCTCCAATGTTTTATGTCGGGGCGGGGACCTTCCTTGAACAAACATATTTACATTTTTATACTGATCTAAAACTATCCATATAGTCATGATGACTTAGGCTAGAAACAAAAGCAGTAAAATGTCACATTTTTCAACTGTTAAAAAGGGGGCCCTGGGAAAAAATGGAGACTTTGACGCATAGAGACTTAAAACTGTTCTACCACACTTTGACCAACACTTCCTGCATCACTCTGGGCACTAACACTCTATACCACTTGTATTCTACCCACAGAAATGCATACAAGATCCTCCCTTGTCCTCCTTTTGGCAAATCTGACCACAACTGTATTCTCCTGCTTCTTCTTTACAAACAAAAGCTCAAAATGACTTTCCAGTGTCTTGCTCAATATGGAAGTGGTCTGATGAAGCAGACGCAAGGCTACAATGCTATTTTGCTAGTACAGACTGGGATATGTACCTGGATTCCATCCAACAGCATTGAAGAGTTTAACACATCTGTCACGGGATTCGTCAATATGTACCTACTATCTCAGCATTTAACAACATAGTCCCCTCTAAGCTCATCACCAAGCTGGGGACCCTGGAATTGAATATCTCCTTCGGCAACTGAATCCTGGACTTCCTGATGGGCAGGCGACAGGCGGTGAGGGTAGGCAACAACACCTCCCCCACGCTGACCCTCAACATGTGGGCCCCTCAGGGTTGTTTTCTTAGTCCCTCCTGTACTCCCTGTTCAACACAACTGTACACGACTCCAACACCATCATTAAGTTTGCTGATAACACGATGGTGGTAGGCCTGATCACCGACGGCAATGAAACAGCCTACAGGGGAGGAGGTCAAAGACTTTCAGTGTGGTACCAGGATAATAACTTCTCCTCAATGTCTGTGAGACAAAGGAGGGCATGTCAGCGCCCTTTCCACTTAGGAAGCTGAAAAGATTTGGCATGGGCCCTCAGATCCTCAAAAAGTTCTACAACTGATCCATCGAGAGCATCTTGACGGGCTGTATTACCGCTTGATATGGCAAATGCACCACCCTTGAAGACAAAGCGCTGCAGAAGGTGGTGTGGACAGCCCAGTACATCACTGTGGGTCGAACTCCCTGCCATCCAGGATCTCTATATCAGGTGGTGTCAGAGAAAGGCCCAAAAGATTGCAACCCAAGCCATACTGTTCACTCTGCCACCATCCGGCAAATGGTACCAGAGCATCGGCTCTCGGAACAACAGGCTCCTAGACAGTTTCTACACTCTACCCATAAGACTGATAGATAGTTAATTAAATGGTTACTCTGAGTATCTGCACTAACCCTATCTTGAACTGACTCTATGCACACTCACAAAACTATATATGCACACTATATACACACTCACCCAAAACCTACACACATTCACATACACTACATACACACGCACACACATACACACACACACATAACGACACAACACAAACACATGCACACGTACGCACGCATTCATACACACAGAAACACACACACACACTTTTACACTCATCATATGCTGCTGCTACTCTGTCCTTTATTTTACTCTTATTATTATCTATCCTAAAGCCCAGTTGCTTCAAGTACCTACAGTTGAAGTCGGAAGTTTACATACACCTTTGCCAAATACATTTAAACTCAGTTTTTCACAATTCCTGACATTTAATCCCAGTAAAAAGTCACTGTCTTTGGTCAGTTAGGATTACCACTTTATTTTAAGAATGTGAAATGTCAGAATAATAGTAGAGAGAATGATTTATTTCAGTTTTATTTCTTTCATCACATTCCCAGTGGGTCAGCAGTTTACATACAATCAAATAGTATTTGGTAGCATTGCCTTTAAATTGCTTGACTTGGGTTAAACGTTTCGGGTAACCTTCCACAAGCTTCCCACAATAAGGTGGGTGAATATTGGCCCACTCCTCCTGACAGAGCTGGTGTAACTGAGTCAAGTTTGTAGGCCTCCTTGCTCGCACGCACGTTTTAGTTCTGCCCACAAATTTTCTATGGATTTAGGTTGGGGCTTTGTGACGGCCAATCCAATACCTTGACTTTGTTGTCCATAAGCCATTTTTCCAGAACTTTAGAAGTATGCTTGGAGTCATTGTCCATTGGGAAGACCCATTTGAGACCAAGCTTTAACTTCCTGACTAATGTCTTGAGATGTTGCTTCAATATATCCACATAATTTTCCTCCCTCATGACGCCATCTATTTTGTGAAGTGCACCAGTCCCTCCTGCAGCAAAGCACCTCAACAACATGATGCTGCCACCCCCCCATGCTTCACGGTTGGAATGGTGTTCTTCGACTTGCAAGCCTCCCCTTTTCCTCCAAACATAACGATGGTCATTATGGCCAAACAGTTCTATTTTTATTTCATCAGACCAGAGGACATTTCTCCAAGACATACAATCTTTGTCCCCATGTGCAGTTACAAACCGTAGTCTGACTTTTTATGGCAGTTTTGGAGCAGTGGCTTCTTCCTTGCTGTGCGGCCTTTCAGGTTATGTCGTTATAGGACTCGTTTTACTGTGGATATAGATACTTTGTACCTGTTTCCTCCAGCATCTTCACAAAGTCCTTTGCTGTTGTTCTGGGATTGATTTGCACATTTTGCACCAAAATATGTTAATCTCTTGGACACATCTCTTCCTGAGCGATATGACGGCTGCGTGGTCCCATGGTGTTTATACTTGCGTACTATTGTTTGTACAGATGAACGTGGTACCTTCAGGCATTTGGAAATTGCTCCCAAGGATGAACCAGACTTGTGGAGGTATACACATTTTTATGTAGACTTGTGGAGGTCTTGGCCAATTTCTTTTGATTTTCCCATTATGTCAAGCAAAGAGACACGGAGTTTGAAGGTCGGCCTTGAAATAAATCCACAGGTACACCTCCAATTGACTCAAATGATGTCAATTAGCCTATCAGAATTTTCTAAAGCCATGACATAATTGTCTGGAATTTCCCAAGCTGTTTAAAGGCACAGTCAACTATGTGTATGTATACTTCTGACCCACTTGACCCAAGTAAAATGATCTGTCTGTAAACAATTGATGGAAAATTTACTTGTGTCATGCACAAAGTAGATGTCCTAACCGACTTGCCAAAACTATAGTTTGTTAACAAAAATGTGTGGTTAAAAAACGAGTTTTAATGACTCCAACCTAAGTCTATGTAAACTTACGACTTCAACTGTATCCATCTCAAACACCTCCTACTCCTGCATATTAATCTGGTACTGGTACTGGTACTCCCTATATATAGCCTCATTCATGTGTATTTTTTCCTCGTTTTACTATTTGAGTTTCTTAGTCTGCATCGTTAGGAAGGGCTCAGTAAGCAATTTTTTACTCTGCATCATTGGGAAAGCCTCGCAAGCAAGCATTTCACAATAAAGTCTACACCCGTTCTGACAAATACAATTATATTTGATTTGAAGCATGAAGCTAAAGTTATGGCAGGCAGCAGGCTGTTAATCTGTTTTCAAAGATGTACAATAAATTAGTAGTGATCATTTTAAAAGAACAAAAACTACTTTCCCATACATTTGAACACCACCGCAGAATCTTTACCAATCACGATCTTCCAAGTTGTTTTGTTGTTTACTTATTATAGTGAATGGAAAAATGTCAATCTTTGTGTAAAAATCAAAAGATTAGTAGTCAATCATGGTACCAGTAATTGCTTCTAATACACCAGATGTCTGTTTTTATTTTTATTTTCGCACCCAGACGAAGTTAAATGGATATTTTTGTTACTAATGGCAGCCTACAGTACCCTGGTCGGCCTTCATCTTGAGTTACTACTCAATGAAAGGGGAAGCACTGAGCCCCGTCTCTTCCTGGAGTAGCTCAAACTGCCCATGTTATATCTTCATGAGACGCAATAATAACCCACTTCATTTGGCTTCAAAGCGTTATTGAGTCTTCACATTCATTCATATATATGTTATAGAGACACACACTCACTCACACACACATACACACACGGCCACCAGTCTCCCAGCAGACGTGTTGTGTCTTCTCTAAAGGCTCAGACAGCGTGACAACCCTGGCTCCCATCTGGTTAATGACCCGTAGCACACAGCTACTGTCACGGACCATCACGCCTGGTTGACTGCTGGCTGCTCATACATGTAGGAGGGAGGGAAGGAGGGAGGGAGAGGGAAGTGAGAGAGAGATAAAGAGGGCCATAAGGCTGATGAAAATGTTCTTTGTCATTACGATATTCACTATTGGTTTTAATCTTACTGCTGTGTTTCTTAAAGAACAACTAAATGTGCTTTTAAAGGTTGGCTGTATAACATTTGAAATAGAATAGGAGTAAAAGTCCTTATAAGTGATGTGTATGAGTTCTCAGGCAGATCAGTCAGTGCAGTTCTCATGCAGATCAGTCAGCTTTATATTCACTCTACAGAGGCCATGACTGCATGTAGAGCTTGAAGTACATTTAGAGATATTTACAGCCACGTACCACAGTCCCCCTATTTGTCTGTGTGTTAAAACATGTCATTGTCATGTGCATCAGTACAGTGAAATGCCTTTCTTTCTTGCTCTTTCCCAACAATGCAGTAGTACAATTTTTTTAAATCTAAAAAAGTAAAGTAGAAACAAAACACACAACAGAAATGTTGCATAATAAAAATATCCCCATAAAACTTGCTCAGTTTAAGCTCAATCGACCATATGCGCCTATGTCGCACTTCCACATCTGCGGTGAAAGGTGACAGAGCTAGAGCGGTCTTTATCAGACAATGAGACATCCGGAAAATCAGTCTACTCACAAAACGTCTGTAGCGTCTGAACGGTTTGGCCTGCAAACTATTAGGACCCCTCTATGGAAAAATGAGATGAACAAAAACACGTAGGTCTGAAGGTCCCCCAGTACCAGTTGAAAAGATGAATGGTAGTATATATAAAAACTGCTTAGATCCAAAAATAAGGGATTATATACATGTAGAGAAAACAAACAAATGTTTCCTTTCTTATATCTCCCAGATATAGGACAGACACTTTGGATGTTCAATGTAGTGAATCTGTTAATCATTGCGTTTGTATGGGCTTATAGCAGTAAGGCCAAAAATCAATTTAATGTTTTTTTTTATTCTTCAAGGGGTCTTGAAATTCTAAATCAAGCCTCTCTTCCTCACTCATCTCTGCGGCCACTTCTCCATCTCTGTGGTCCCTCTCAGTTGTAGCCATCTAGGAAGGATGGGTGGAGGGACACACATGAAACAAGCCTCTCTTCCTCACTCATCTCTGCAGCCACTCTCCATCTCTGTGGTCCCTCTCAGTTGTAGCCATCTAGGAAGGATGGGTGGAGGGACCCACATGAAACAAGCCTCTCTTCCTCACTCATCTCTGCGGCCACTCTCTCCATCTCTGTGGTCCCGCTCAGTTGTAGCCATCTAGGAAGGATGGGTGGAGGGACCCACATGAAACAAGCCTCTCTTCCTCACTCATCTCTGCGGCCACTCTCTCCATCTCTGTGGTCCCGCTCAGTTGTAGCCATCTAGGAAGGATGGGTGGAGGGACCCACATGAAACAAGCCCTCTTCCTCACTCATCTCTGCGGCCACTCTCTCCATCTCTGTGGTCCCTCTCAGTTGTATCCATATATGAAGGATGGGTGGAGGGACCCACATGAAAGAAGCCTCTCTTCCTCACTCATCTCTGCGGCCACTCTCTCCATCTCTGTGGTCCCGCTCAGCTCAGTTGTAGCCATCTAGGAAGGATGGGTGGAGGGACCCACATGAAACAAATACCACAGTACTTGCTATATAATTCTGTTATAAACTGTACAATACTGTAGAATACTACAGTATACTACACACTGTGGTATCCCTTCATCATGTTTAGTGCCTACTATAGAATGTTGTAGTATACTGTAGAATACTATAGTAAATATTACAGTATCATGCACACAAAAAAAACATACCTACAATTTATGGGAAATTTGCTATTTTAGTAGTTTTCCTCAAGGAGAAAGCCTTGTCACCTCTGTGTCAAATATAATAAAACAATACACTAAAGTAAATACTACAGTGATGTCCTCAAAATCACTACAATAAAATACTACAGTATACTACAGTCTGCAAAAACACTACATTATATAATACGGTATACTACAGTCCAAAACACTACAGTAATTACTATAGTAGATAATACAGTTGTTTTTACTACAGTATTATCTAATATAGTAATTAATGTAGTGTTTATGTAACGTCGTTTGTCTGTTGAATGAAGAGAGTCAGACCGAAATGCAGCGTGTAGGTTACTCATGACTTTAATGAAATATATCGCGGTACATGAAATAACTGAAATAAGAAAACAACAAATGGAACGTGAACTAATTACAGCCTATCTGGTGACTAACACAGAGACAGGTACAAACACCCACAAAATACAACGCTGAACTCAGGCTGCCTAAATACGGTTCCCAATCAGAGACAACGATAAGCAGCTGACTCCAATTGAGAATCGCCTCAGGCAGCCAAGCCTAACTAGACACACCCCTAATCATACACAATCCCAATACTACAAACCCCAATACGAAAACACAACATATAAACCCATGTCACACCCTGGCTTACCCAAACATATACCAAAAACACAAAATATAATGACCAAGGCGTGACAGTTTATGGATTATAGTATACCGTATTATATAATAATAATATACTGCAGTAAACTGTAAATACCACAATACTACAGTAAAGTCCACAAAAACACTCCAGTAAATACTGTAGTATTCACACAATTGTATATACTATAGTATTTTTTCATGTGGGGATGGTGGGGTAGGAGGTGTGTTTCTGTGTGTGACACCTCTTAGTCTCCTGTTATAGTTGTGTGTGTGTGTGTGTGTGTGTGTGTGTGTGTGTGTGTGTGTGTGTGTGTGTGTGTGTGTGTGTGTGTGTGTGTGTGCGTGCGTGCGTGCGTGCGTGCGTGCGTGCGTGCGTGCGTGCGTGCGTGCGTGCGTGCGTGCGTGCGTGCGTGCGTGCGTGCGTGCGTGTGTGTGTGTGTGTGTGTGTGTGTGTGTGTGTGTGTTTGTAGGTAAGTCAGTGCGTGAGTGTGTCTGTGAGTTTCCTCACCTGTATGTGTATACTGTATGTATGTGTGTTTGCCAGCTCTCCTGCAGTCTGTGAGTATGTGTAGTGCGTCACCCTGCTCTCTCTGTCCCAGGTCCCCGGTAGGAATGGGCATATGGTAACCCTGGGATGCGGGCTGGACTTAATGACGTTACTGTCACCACAAACACACTTCTGACATCACTGGCCTCCTCCTGAAACTAAGGCAGAGAAACCAGAGCCCTGTAGGCATCCTAACGCTGCCAAAGAGGAGAGAGAATCCACACTCATGTACATGACTAAAGGTATGTGCCCGTCAAACATCTCATCCTAAAATCATGGGCATTAATATGGAATTGGCACCCCTTTGCTGTTATAACAGCCAATACTCTTCTGGGAAGGCTTTCCACTACATGTTGGAACATTATTTTTTGGGAATTGCTTCCATTCAGCCACAAGATAATTAGTGATGTCGGAAACTGATGTTGGGGAATTAGGCTCGCAGACGACGTTCCAGAGGTCAGGCCTCTGTGCAGGCCAGTCAAGTTCTTCTACACCAATCTCAACAAACTATTTCTGTATGGACCTTGCTTTTTGCAGGGGGGCATTGTCATGCTGAAACAGGAATGAGCCTTTCCCAAACTGCTGCCTCAAAGTTGGAAGCACAGAATCATCTAGAATGTCATTGTATGCTGTAGTGTTAAGATTTCCCATCACTGGAACTAGGGGGCCAAGCCTGAACCATAAAAAACAGCCCCAGACCATTATTCCTCCTCCACCAAACTTTACAGTTGGCACTATGCATTAGGGCAGGTAGCCTTCTCCTTGCATCCGCCAAACCCAGATTTGTCTTTCGGAATGCCAGATGGTTAAGCGTGATTCATCACTCCAGAGAACGCGTTTCCACCACTCCAGAGTCCAATGGCTGCAGGCTTTAGACCACTCCAGCCGATGCTTGGCATTGGCAATGCTGATCTTAGGCTTCTGTGCAGCTGCTTTGCCATGGAAACCCATTTCATGAAACTCCTGGCGAAAAGTTATTGTGTTCACGTTCCTTCCAGAGGCAGTTTTGAACTGGGTAGTGAGTGTTGCAACTGAGGATAGATGATCTTTACGCGCTTCAGGACTCGGTCCCGTTCTGTGAGCTCGTGTGGCCTACCACTTCGCGGGTAAGCCATTGTTGCTCCTAGACGTTTCCACTTTCCAATAACAGCACTTACAGTTCACCGGGGCAGCTCTAGCAGGGCAGAAATTTAACAAACTGACTTTTTGGACGGTGGCATCCTATGATGGTCCAATGTTGAAAGTCTCTGAGCTCTTCAGTAAGGCCATTCTACTGCCAATGTTTGTCCATGGAGATTGCATGGATGTGTGCTCGATTTTATACCCCTGTCAGCAACGGTGTGGCTGAAATAGCAGAATGCCCTAATTTGAAGGAGTGTCCACATACTTTTGTATATATTGTGTATCACATCACTGAGATTTTAACACTTGCAAATTTGCTGTGTGACTGTGTCTGTCTGTGTATCTGTGTGTCTGTTTATATGTACAGTATCAGTCAAAAGTTATAGACACACCTACTCATTCAAGAGTTTAAAAAAATATTTGTATTTATTTTCAACACTGTTGAATAGTAGTGAAGACTTCAAAACTATGAAATAACACTTATGGAATTCTGTAGTAACCAAATAATTGTTAATTGTTAAACAAATCAAAATATATTTTATATTTGAGATTCTTCAAAATAGCCAACCTTTGCTTTGATGACAGCATTGCACACTCTTGGCATTCTCTCAAACAGCTTCATGAAGAAGGCTTTTTCAACAGTCTTGAAGGAGATCCCACATACGCTGAGCACTTGTTGGCTGCTTTTCCTTCACTCTGCGGTCCAACTCATCCCAAACCATCTCAACTGGGTTGAGGTCAGGTGATTGTAGAGGCCAGGTTATCTGATGCAACACTCCCCACTCTCTTTCTTTGTCAAATTATCCTGACACAGCCTGGAGGTGTGTATTGGGTCATTGTCTTGCTGAAAAACAAATGATAGTCTCACTAAGCACAATCCAGACGGGATGGTCTATCACTGCAGAATGCTGTGGTAGTCACGGCTGGTTACGTGTGCCTTGAATTCTAAATAAATCACTGAGAGTGTCACCAGCAAAGCACCCCCGCATCATCACACCTCCTCCATGCTTTACGGGCGGGAACCATACATGCAGAGATCATCCATTCACCTACTCTGCGTCACACAAAGACACGGCTGTTGGAACCATAAATCTCAAATTTGGACTCATCAGACAAAAGGACAGATTTCCACCGGTCTAATGTCCATTGCTTGTGTTTCTTGGCCCAAGCAATTCCAACATGAAGGCCTGATTCACGCAGTCTCCTCTGGATAGTTCATGTTGAGATGTGTCTGTTACTTGAACTCTGTGAAGCATATATTTGGGCTGCAATCTGAGGTACAGTTAACTCTAATGTACTTACCTTCTGCAGCATTGTTAACTATGGTTCTTCCTTTCCTGTGGCAGTCCTCATGACAGCTAGTTTCATCATAGCGCTTGATGGTTTTTGCGACTGCACATTTTTCAGATTGACTGACCATATCTTAAAGTAATGATGGACTGTCGTTTCTCTTTGCTTATTTGAGCTGTTCTTGCGATAGTATGGACTTGGTGTTTTACCAAATAGGGCTATCTTCTGTATACCACCCCTACCTTGTCACAACACAAGTTATTGCCTCAAACGCATCAAGAAGGAAATAAATTCCACAAATAAAATGTGAACAACACACCTGTTAATTGAAATGATTTCCAGATGACTACCTCATGAAGCTGGTTGGGAGAATGCCAAGAGTGTGTAATGCTGTCATCAAAGCAAAGGTAGGCTATTTTGAAGAATCTCAAATATGAAATATATTTTGATTTGTTTAACACTTCTTTTCATTACAAAACCCAGCAAAAAAAAGAAAAACAATCTCTCTGTTACTTTCAGCAAACGTAACATGTGTAAATATTTGTATGAAAATAGCTAGATTCAACAACTGAGCCATACACTGAACAGGTTCCACAGACTTGTGACTAACATAAATGGAATAATGTATCCCTGAACAAAGGGGGTCAAAATCCAAAGTAACAGTCAGTATCTGGTGTGGCCACCAGCTGCATTAAGTACTGCAGTGCATCTCTTCCTCATGGACTGCACCAGATTGACCAGTTCTTGCTGTGAGATGTTACCCCACTCTTACACCAAGGCACCTGCAAGTTCCCGGACATTTCTGAGGGGAATGGCCCTAGCTCTCACCCTCCGATCCAACAGGTCCCAGATGTGCTCAATGGGATTGAGATCCGGGCTCTTCGCTGGCCATGACAGAACACGGACATTCCTGTCTTGCAGGAAATCATGCACAGAACGAGCAGTATGGCTGGTGGCGTTGTCATGCTGGAGGGTCATGTCAGGATGAGCCTGCAGGAAGGGTACCACATGAGGTACCACATGAGGGAGGAGGATGTCTTTTCTGTAAAGCACAGCTTTGAGATTGCCTGCAATGACATCAAGCTCAGTCCGATGATGCTGTGACACACCGCCCCAGACCATGATGGACTTTCCACCTCCAAATTCATCCCTCTCCAGAGTACAGGTCCCGGTGTAATGCTCATTCCTTTGACAATAAACGTGAATCCGACCATCACCCATGGTGAGACAAAACGTGACTCGTCAGTGAAGAGCACTTTTTGCCAGTTCTGTCTGTTCCAGCGACGGTAGGTTTGTGCCCATAGGCGACGTTGTTGCCGGTGATTTATTTTGAGGACCCGCCTTACAACAGGCCTACAAGCCCTCAGTCCAGCCTCTCTCAGCCTATTGCGGACAGTCTGTGTACTGGTGGAGGGATTGTACGTTCCTGGTGTAACTCAGACAGTTGTTGTAGCAATCCTGTACCTGTCCCGCAGGTGTGATGTTCGGATGTACCGATCCTGTGCAGGTGTTGTTACACGTGGTCTGCCACTGCGAGGGCAATCAGCTGTCCGTCTTGTCTCCCTGTAATGCTGTCTTAGGCGTCTCACAATACGGACATTGTGCAATTTATTGCCCTGGCCACATCTGCAGTCCTCATGCCTCCTTGCAGTATGCCTAAGGCACGTTCACACAGATGAGCAGGGACCCTGGTCATCTTTCTTTGGTGTTTTTCAAAGTCAGCAGAAAGGCCTCTTTAGTGTCCTAAGTTTTCATAACTGTGACCTTAATTGCCTACCGTCTGTAAGCTGTTAGTGTCTCAACGACCATTCCACAGGTGCATGTTCATTAATTGTTTATGGTTCATTGAACAAGCATGGGAAACAGTGATTAAACCCTATGCAATGAAGATCTGTAAAGGTATTTGGATTTTAACGAATTATCTTTGAAAGACAGGGTCCTGAAAAAGGGACGTTTCCTTTATTTCATAGTTTTGATGTCATCTTTATAAATAAATAAAAACCCTGGAATGAGTAGGTTTGTCTAAACTTTTGACTGGTTCTGTATCTCTTCACGCGTGTGTATGTGTGTGTGTGTGTGTCCCCTAGGGTATATGCTCTGTAATCTCTCTCCCACTGATCTGATTCAGGCTGACTGCTTGTGACCTTGTAGTCTCAGTCAGAGGACTAGTGTTCACTGCCAACTGTGCTACAGGGTTTACCAAATCTCTCTCTCTCTCTCTCTGTATGTGTATGTGTTTACACAGCATTTACAGTGTTTCCCATTAAAGGGGGTGAACTGACTGGTTTAGCTTCGGTTTCACTCCTCCTCATTAGGAAATGTGACTGAAATCAAGTGTGTGTCTTGGAGGTGTGCTTTGATGCGGGTGTCTCTTGTGTGAGTTCGACATGTGTGAAGTGTTTATACATTCACTCTGCCAAACCCTTCTACATAGCAAACCAGGTAATGTGTCTGGAAGTAGCTTGGGCTAGCTAGGAAGCTAGCCAACTTCTTTCACCAATTTGCTTCAGCCAGCCGGTACAACCTTGGCAAAATTGATTTAACTTTGGATTGCACAATGTAAATGGGACAATATTTTCATGTTGCATACCGTTTTTTTTGTTTTCTCATTTGATGCTTCTTTGGGGGGGGGGCTTATGTTTTTAGTCATTAAAATTTGCAGCTAAAATATTTTCTCATGTACCTTGTATAATTTACTGATGGTCCCCAACTAGCAAATATGGGTATCCAAAATTAAACCACATTTACCAAGGTCATATTGCGTTCCACACTCAGGTGTTTAAGTTGGGCATTACAAACGGTCACGTGCACCTGTGCTCAAAATTATTTATTACTTGAGTGCTGCAAGCTGTGAGCAGGATTAAAATAAACCCAACCCAAGGAAAACTGTTACATACTAGATTCCGTACATGTCGCAAATCTCTGATACTGCGGTCAGCTAGACTAGGGGAACACTTTGTCTCAGACACACGCACACATGCACACGCACGCACACATGCACACACACAGGCACACACACATCCACACGCACTCACACACACGCACACACAGCTACATGTCCCTTGTCCTCTGGCTGCTGCCTTGTGGGTTCAGCTGAAGATCGAAGCTCTCTCTGAGGCAATGTCTGTTGTCTCTCTGTGTGTGTTTTTGTGCATTCGTGCGCTTGAGTTAGTGTTTGTGTGTGAGTGCGTGCGTGCATGTTCTTGCGTAAATGTTCGTCTGTATATTTGTGTTGTGTGTGTGTGTGTGTGTGTGTGTGTGTGTGTGTGTGTGTGTGTGTGTGTGTGTGTGTGTGTGTGTGTGTGTGTGTGTGTGTGTGTGTGTGTGTGTGTGTGTGTGTGTGTGTGTGTGTGTGTGTGTGTGTGTGTGTGTGTGTGTGTGTGTGTGTGTGTGTGTCAGGCTGCCATTGTCAGCCTACTGAATGATTGATCCATCCAGAACTCGACTGCTGTCCAAATACACTCATGCTATTTTTCTTCCTGTCTTTTACATTCCATAATATTCTCTTCTGTGTTCTATTCTTTAAGTGATTATGTTGGTTCTGGTTCAATAGTTTGTTCATGAGGGAGTGGTAATTTCCCTTGGACTGATAGGTCTAATCATCCTCTATCTCACAGATAGTCTTCTCCTAAAGGAAATACTAAGATGCAAAGTCACAAACAATAATCTTACATTATGATTTGTTAATTAATGCAGTGAAAATACAAACTAGATGACAGCAATATTGATCATGTCCCCTTCTTGTCGAAAGGGGATGAGAAGAAGCACAAGCACCTGAATGCTCATGACTCCTTTCTACTCATATCAAAATTACGATGTTTCTCTGAATTGCCTTTTGAAAGCCTAGCACTGTAAAATCATATTTTATAATTGAACTAGTCATGTTGGCAATGGAACAAGCTTTCAAATCATGCCCACCTGACCTGGATTGCCAGTTACTGATGTCGGATCTTAACTTGATCACTCTTTTGATGCAAATAATTTTCCTGCTGCATTAGGAAATTCAAATGAACCTTGTGATTCCTTGAAAATGAGCAGTTCTCTTTCTCTCCATGCGTTGGCAGCCAAGTAATTGGGATCAGGCCGGCTATCAAAATAATATTCTCTCTCGCTCGCTCAAACGCTATGCCTAGGTCTTATTACTGAAACATGAAATGTATTTATTTTCATCTGAAATGCAGCCATACTCATCAACAACTTGTTTTATATATCTTAATAACAGAAGATAGATATTTGTTTCCTCTAGGCTATGACGTTACGAAGGAACAGTCAAAATTGAGTTCAACTGTTGCCTGGTGTGGTCTAGTGGTTATGGCAGCTGCCTTCTTTGCGCCCATACAGTATAGGCCTACCATATGGTTTCGATTCTGTGCCCTTCTGGCACAAATAACTCAATCCCCCGATTGACTTGATTTAGTTACACATCTCAAATATGGACGGTCCAGGGATATTTCTTGATAAGAAATGATTATACCAGACACTTTTCTTTTAAAGACAGTTGTATTTAATGGATAACATAAATAGGAAACACATACAATAATAACAGTAGGCTACACCAACGTTACTTTTCATTCATACAGAGTGTCAGGTAAATTACCACACTAGATATTCTGTGTTAAACAAGGAAATACTTGATTTCTATTGTGTGGAATGCTTGTCAAATAGATAAATCTCCCTTAGTCTGTTCCAAAAGGACGAAGTTGTTCTGATAATAATACCAACTAGAGAGCAAACTTATCTTGAAAGACTTTGGCTGCAAGCAAGACTAAGGTAACACCGAAGTCATCTTTTAGGGAGCGGTAATTGAGATCAGCTGTGTTGGTGAATTTAGCACATATTGATGTTTTAACGAAACATCAGCTGGTGATAATCTAGTGCCATCGATGGATGCAATTGGCCTCTTGCTATTTAATTAATGATTAATGTTCCAATACATTCTGTAGGCTATCCATTAGCCTATTCATTGCCACATAATGAAAGGTGTGAAAACCGATAATAGGCTACTGTTTGTGTTTCTCTGGCTGAGTTGATGAGCTGATTTGGGCCATCAGTTGATTGACAGATGTAGACCTACTGTAGAATAGTACATTTTCCTCCAGTGTGGATGCTGGGGTATATAGTGACCAATTATGCTGTTTTCTGTGTTCTTTTGTGCTGATCTGAACTTTTTTGCACTTAATATTTCGGCCATCCTTGAACATGCACTTGTGGAACGGTCGTTAAGACACTAACAGCTTACAGACGATAGGCAATTAAGGTCACAGTTATGAAAACTTTAAGATACTAAAGAGGCCTTTCTACTGACTCTGAAAAACACCAAAAGAAAGATGCCCAGGGTCCCTGCTCATCTGCCTGAACATGCCTTAGGCATGGGCAAGGACGCATGAGGACTGCAGATGAGTCCAGGGCAAAAAATTGCAATGTCCGTACTGTGAGACACCAGAATGGCAACAACAACTGCCCGAGTTACACCAGGAACGCACACTCCCTCCATCAGTGCTCAGACTGTCCGCAATAGGCTGAGAGAGGCTGGACTGAGGGCTTGTAGGCCTGTCCTCACCAGACATCACCGGCAACAACGTCGCCGATGAGCGCAAACCCACTGTCGCTGGACCAGACAGAACTGGCAAGAACTGCTCTTCACTGACTAGTCACGGTTTTCTCTCACCAGGGATGATGGTCGGATTCACGTTTATCATTGAAGGAATGAGTGTTACACCGAGGCCTGTACTCTGGAGAGGGATCGATTTGGAGGTGGAGGGTCCATCATGGTCTGGGGCGGTGTGACACAGCATCATCGGAATGAGCTTGTTGTCATTGCAGGCAATCTCAACGTTGTGCATTACAGGGACGACATTCTCATGCCTCATGTGGTACCCTTCCTGCAGGCTCATCCTGACATCACCCTCCAGTATGACAATGCCACCAGCCATACTGCTTGTTCTGTGCGTCATTTCTTGCAAGACAGGAATGTCAGTGTTCTGCCATGGCCATCGAAGAGCCCAGATCTCAATCCCATTGAGCACGTCTGGGATCTGTTGCATTGGAGAGTGAGGGCTAGGGCCATTCCCCCCAGAAATGTCCGGGAACTTTCAGGTGCCTTAGTGTAAGAGTGGGGTAACATCTCACAGCAAGAATTCGCACATCTGGTGCAGTCTATGAGGAGGAGATGCACTGTAGTACTTAATGCAGCTGGTGGCCACACCAGATCCTGGCTGTTACTGTTGATTTTGACTCCCCCTTTGTTCAGGGACACATTATTCCATTTATGTTAGTCACATGTCTGTGGAACTTGTTCGGTTTATGTCTCAGTTGTTGAGTCTTGTTATATTCATACAAATATTTACACATGTTAAGTTTGCTCAAAATAAACGCAGTTGACAGTGATAGGTTTCTTTTTTTGAGTTTACATACAAGCAACAACATCACACAAACATCAACTGCATCATACCTGCCCAGACCCACATGCTCACACCCCCATATTCAGCGCCGGCATAACTCTCCGCCACTTGGCCTCAAACTGTACCAATTTGTCTCTCTCCATTGCCCACACACTTTCAGCATTTAAATAAAAAACTATTTGACCTTTTCATTGTGATAACGACAGTGGATTGGCGATAACCAGTTTTGAAGTATATGTTTTTTCAAGATGATTGATGAAAAAAGCATCATAACTTTTGGATTTAATAACATTCCCACAAAACATGGATTATTGAGTCATTCTTAGCTTTACACTTAAAACTTGTTGGAGATAGGGGGCAGTATTTTCACTTTGGATGAATTGCGTGCCCATAGTGAACTTCATCCTACTCTGTCCTAAATTGCTAGTATATTCATATTATTATTACTATTGGAT
This sequence comes from Oncorhynchus gorbuscha, assembly GCF_021184085.1. Taxonomy (NCBI): domain Eukaryota; kingdom Metazoa; phylum Chordata; class Actinopteri; order Salmoniformes; family Salmonidae; genus Oncorhynchus; species Oncorhynchus gorbuscha. The sequence continues at coordinate 35,453,395 of NC_060174.1, forward strand.
AGAAAACACTCTGAAGTTTCTAAACTGTTTGAATTATGTCTGTAAGTATAACAGAACTCATAGGGCAGGCAATCTTCCAAACAAGAAGTGAAATTCTGAATGTGGGTCAAATTTGACGTCATCGCCCCTTCCTTTCCCAACAAGATATGGATCTGGTAGCACTTCCTACGCCTTCCACTAGATGTCCTCATTCAGTAGAATGTGCAATGGAGCTTCTGGTGTGAACTTTGACCAAATGGGGGGGAATAGTCATAGTCTTGGCAGAATGCAATTTCCCTGTGGAGCATTTCCATCATTCCATTTGGCTGCAGATGAAAACGTATGGTCCGGTTGGAACATTATTGGATATATGTGAAAATAACATCCTGAAGATGGATTCTCTACTTAGTTTGACCAGTTTATTCGACCTGGAATATATCTTTTTGAAGTTTTCGTGCGAGTTCTCCTGGACCAGCGTCAGCTTTTGGGCACGTGAGCTGAAACTGCTAGCAAACGCAGCTAATTGGACACTAGTATTGGACATTTATGGAACAAAACAACGATTTATTGTGGAACTAGGACTCCTTGCACTGCATTCTGATGAAAGTTCATCAAAGGTAAGGGAATATTTATGATGTAATTTCGTATTTCTGTTGAGTCCAACATGGCGGAGAAATACTTTTACATCTGAGCGCTGTCTCAGATTATTGCATGGTAGGCATTTTTCGTAACGTTTAAAAAAAATCTGACACAGCGGTTGCATTAAGAACCAGTGTATCTTTAATTATATGTAGAACAGGTATCTTTAGTCAAAGTTTATAATGAGTATTTCTGTTACCTGGCGTAGCTTTCTATAATTCCTCCGGATATTTTGGAGACATTTCTGAACATGGCGTCTGTCACGCCTTGGTCATTGTATTTTGTGTTTTTGTTATATGTTTGGGCAGGCCAGGGTGTGACAATGGTTTATATGTTGTTTTTGTATTGGGGTTTGTATTATTTGGGATCGCGGCTGATTAGGGGTGTTGTTAGGCTTGGCTGCCTGAGGCGATTCTCAATTAGAGTCAGGTGCTTATCGTTGTCTCTGATTGGGAACCATATTTAGGCAGCCTGAGTTTCGCTTTGTATTTCGTGGGTGATTGTTCCTGTCTTTGTGTAGTATTCACCAGATAGGCTGTAATTAGTTTCATGTTCCGTTTGTTGTTTTCGTCCTTAAGTTATTTCATGTACCGCGATTCTTTCATTAAAGTCATGAGTAACCTACACGCTGCATTTCGGTCCGACTCTCTTTCTCCAACAGACGAACGCCGTTACAGCGTCAATGTAAACCGAGATTTGTGGATATAAATATGCATATTATCGAACAAAACATAAATATATTGTGTAGCATGTCATATGAGTGTCATCTGCTGAAGATTTTCAAAAGTTAGTGATTCATTTTATCTCTAATCCTGCTTTTGTGACTCTATCTTTGGCTGGAAAAAATGGCTGTGTTTTTCCTTTGATTTGGTGGTGGTCTAACATAAATATTTGTTGTGTTTTCGCTGTAAAACATTTTAAAAATCGGACATGATGGGTAGATGAGCAAGATGTTTATCTTTCATTTGCTGTATTGGACTTGTGAACGTGTGAAAGTTAAATATTTCTAAATAATATTTTTGTATTCCCTGTGCCACCTTTTCAGCTGAATGGGGAGGTGGAGTTCCCCTCGGGGATCGCCTTGCCATAACAGGTAGACAAGACCCTACTCTTGTGCTGTAGAATTAGTGAATTCTGACTCTTGTATAATACATTCTATACATTAGTTTAGGACGTATTGTTCACCCGGGACCAGGCCCTAATCCCTGACACTTTAAAAAAAATGTTTAAATTTCTTTTATTTTTTATTATACCCCTTTTCTCCCCAATTTTGTGGTATCCAATTGTTTTTAGTAGCTACTATCTTGACTCATCGCTACAACTCCTGTACGGGCTCGGGAGAGACGAAGGTTGAAAGTCATGCGTCCTCCGATACACAACCCAACCAACCCGCACTGCTTTTTAACACAGTGCGCATCCAACCCGGAAGCCAGCCGCACCAATGTGTCGGAGGAAACACCGTGCACCTGGCCCGGCCCACCACAGGAGTCGCTGGTGCGAGATGAGAAAAGGATATCCCTACAGGCCAAACCCTCCCTAACCCGGATGACGCTAGGCCACTTGTGCGTCGCCCCACGAACCTCCCGGTCGTGGCCGGTTACGACAGGGCCTGGGCGCGAACCCAGAGTCTCTGGTGGCACAGATGACACTGCAGTTCAGCGCCCTTAACCACTGCGCGACCCGGGAAGCCCTATCCCTGACACTTTGAAGAGGAAAATACGACGATATAGAGGCATACGTGTGAGCACTGATGAAACTTCGGCAGTTTGAATAAACCGCCTCTATTCTCTGTTCTACTGGTGAATGTACAATAACAGGAGAACAAACTAGACAAGGTCTGTTCCAGACTATCCTATCAACTGGACTTGAAAAACTGTAATATCCTATGTTTCATGGAGTCGTGGTTGAACGAGGACATAGTTAATCATCTGTAAGCTGTTAGTGTCTTAATGACCGCTCCACAGGTGCATGTTCATTCCTTGTTTATGGTTAATTGAACCAGCATTGGAAACAGTGTTTAAACCCTTTACAATGAAGATCTGTGAAGGTTTTTGGATTTTTACAAATTATCTTTGAAAGACAGGGTCCTAAAAAAGGGACATAAACAAAAATCGCCATAAAAATCTGTCCGTTTAAGAAATCTGTTCCCAAGAATAAAAGAGAGACACGTGATCATATACAGTGCAAAGATAAGCAATATTTGAAATTATTATGTTTTAGTCAAACATTATATATGTTGGGATTCTTGCATTCAATTTTGCAGTCTACAAATGATTTGTAATTATGTTCCAGCCCTCCCCCCGACCATCCGCTCCAGGAAAAAATCAGACCGAGGCTGAATCTAGTTGGTAATCCCTGGCCTAAACACTGATCAAGCAAAATGAATGACTAAACATTCAAATCCTGTTTCTGCAGGATTATTTTTGCTGTGACAATATAGGTCAAATTAAGATCCTACATTTGTACCTGTACTTTCAATAAGAACCTTCAATTTTGGTTTTCCATCTCCAAACGTTTTGGTGATGGCATGAATGACCCTAACCTGCTGTGAAGAAGTAGAGCCTGATGGGGTGAGTTAGGACCAACACAGAACAGAGGCTAACAGTAGCAATGAACCTTAGGGCAAGGTGAGTCAGACATACAGACACTCATGGACACATAAACACACAGAGTCTATTTGACTGTATTGTACTGTGACTCAAATAAAACCAAAGGACTTTTCTAATCCACCTTTGAAATGACAGTGATTCTGACACTTATGACACATTCACCTGCAGTCACACCCATTCTCTCTCTCTCTTTCTCTCTCTCGCTATCTCTAGCCTTCTCCCTCTCTCTCCTTCTCAGATCGTGACTGCAATGACAAAGGCTCTCGTTCTGGGGAAGTTGCTCTCCATGTTCAGACACCCTCGTTGCCTGGGAAACCGGTAGAAAGTTGTGAGGCGATGCACTGCAGCAAAAAAAAACACCAGTTACACACTCAGACAAGCACAAATGCACACACACACACACACACACACACACACACACACACACACACACACACACACACACACACACACACACACACACACACACACACACACACACACACACACACACACACACACACACACACACACACACACACACACACAAAAAATACACACGTGTTATAATGTTATAAGTCGCTCTGGATAAGAGCGTCTGCTAAATGACTTAAATGTAAATGTAAATCTTTCTTTTACTTTTTTGTGTACATTTCCATCACATTTTTAACTGAGTCACGTTCCATTCTAGAAGTGATAAAATTATACAGACTTGATACAGAACTTGCCAACTACCAACTTCCCTATTCTGGTCATGATGAGATTATAGATAGGTGAAATGTAAAATATTTGTTATTTATCAAATGGCATGCACCAATCCTTAATTAACACTGTTTGCATTTGATCATTTCACAATCTGTCATCTGGACATGCATGTGTTCTGAGTTTAGCCATCCCATATTTAACTACAACACATCCCCGGTGGTTCTCCCTTTACGGTCACTAGTCTCGTAGATCCCAGGGGAGGATGTCGGCTTCTCTCTGACATTTCAAAGGGGGACATACAACTCTCCCAACAAATCACAAGTTTGGATAGGCAGGGTTTATATGTGGGTGAAAATTGTGCTCATGTTTAGCTAGTGCAAGAAGCGAATATGAAAGTGACGTCACCGGTGACGCAATTCCCAATTCAGATTTGTCCTCTCTGTCCGAACTGATGCCGGAACTTCTATAGACATGTTAAGGTGCAGCATTGGTATATTACCAGAAGCAACCTGTCTGTCTAGAGCAGTGGAGGCTCCTCAGAGGAGGAAGGGAGGACCATCTTCCTAGGTGATTTCATAAAAATAAAAACAGCGAAACATTTACAAAATTATCATTTTTAGATAAAACTATACCAAACATATTCACATCACCAAATAATTGATTAAAACACACGGTTTTACAAGGTAACCTCAACAGTACTCTGTATGGTTGCACCATGGTTTAGCCTAAGGACAGCTAGTTTCTGTTCTCCTCTAGGTACAGTACATTGACATAACAATACATAACATAAGAGGCTCATGGTTCTCATTCCCCTGACATAGACTTACTTACACAGTAATTATGACAACTTCCAGAAAATATCCTACAACCTATCAGAGCTCTTGCAGCATGAACTGACATGTTGTCCATCGAATTAAAGGATCAGAGAATTAATCTAGTACTGAAAGCATATGTTATAGCTAGCCAGTACTGTAGTGCATACAATGTGGTGAGTACTTGACTCAGAGAAAAATAATAGTTGATCAATTTTTAACAAATTAGTTTTTTTTTGGTAACACATTAGTTCTAGTACCTTTGTTAACTATGACGTTAGCTAATGTGGTGACAACTATGTTGGCTGTGTGTAGCGGTTAGCGGTTATGATATGAATGTTTGGCTTGGAAATGTTTTTTCCGCCTGGTCACAGACAGCTGATTTGTTGTGTACTGAAGTCCACAAGCAAAGGGAAAATGTGAGAGGAGGAGCGCTCATATATGTGAGAAGGAATTATGTTATCATGATGTTTGTATGTGGCTGCTATGAAAGTGAACTGTGTTTGCGTGTTATCGGTGGTGTATTCATGTTGAAAAACATTTCTTAAACGGAAGCAAATGGAACCAAACCTGAATTTGTCCAATGGAAGCCCTTGTTTGTAGCTGTTGGACTAATGATTACACCCTAGATCAGCTAGATGTAGGCAAGAGTGTGCAAGGTGGTTTTGAATGTTGAATTTTGAACTCCTTAAAAAAAACATTTTTAAGAAATATATATAATAATAATATATAATATAATAATATATGCCATTTAGCAGACGCTTTTATCCAAAGCGACTTACAATCATGTGTGCATACATTCTACGATAACAACATTAGACCATTACAACATTAGACCATAACAATATTAGACCATAACAACATTAGACCATTAGATCATAACAACATTAGACCATTAGATCATAACAACATTAGATCATAACAACATTAGACCATAACAACATTAGATCATAACAACATTAGACCATTAGACCATAACAACATTAGATCATAACAACATTAGACCATAACAACATTAGACCATAACAACATTAGACCATAACAACATTAGACCATTAGACCATAACAACATTAGATCATAACAACATTAGACCATAACAACATTAGACCATAACAACATTAGACCATAACAACATTAGACCATAACAACATTAGACCATAACAACATTAGACCATAACAACATTAGACCATAACAACATTAGACCATAACAACATTAACAACATTAGACCATAACAACATTAGACCATAACAACATTAGACCATAACAACATTAGACCATTAGACCATAACAACATTAGACCATAACAACATTAGACCATAACAACATTAGACCATAACAACATTAGACCATTAGACCATAACAACATTAGACCATTAGACCATAACAACATTAGATCATAACAACATTAGACCATAACAACATTAGATCATAACAACATTAGACCATAACAACATTAGACCATAACAACATTAGACCATAACAACATTAGACCATAACAACATTAGACCATAACAACATTAGACCATAACAACATTGGACCATTAGACCATAACAACATTAGACCATAACAACATTAGATCATAACAACATTAGACCATAACAACATTAGACCATAACAACATTAGACCATTAGACCATAACAACATTAGACCATTAGACCATAACAACATTAGATCATAACAACATTAGACCATAACAACATTAGACCATAACAACATTAGATCATAACAACATTAGACCATAACAACATTAGACCATAACAACATTAGACCATAACAACATTGGACCATTAGACCATAACAACATTAGACCATAACAACATTAGATCATAACAACATTAGACCATAACAACATTAGATCATAACAACATAAAAAATCATTGGAAAAATAACAATTCAACTGTGAGTGGACATTCAACATAAAACATGATTATCAATAATACAAGGTAGGCTAAATTGATTCATAGAACATCCACTGACCTAGCAAGCAACAATAGATGCTCTGCTAACTGATTCCACTATTGAAAGAGAAAACAAAGAAATAAATACAAAATAAACTCTATATGCTGAGACTCAGGACAGAGATTTTCTGGGCGAAATAAAACATTTCAGAAGACTTTTAAGCCTCAAATACATTGCAAGTTGCCAGAGAGCCAGTGCAGGTAGCCATTAAATTAGATTAGCTAGATGTCTTATGCCGTGGGGGTAGAAGCTGTCCTGTAGGATCCTGTTGGTTACAGGCTTGTGCATTGGTACTTCTTGCCGTGCGGTAGCAGAGAGAACAGTTTGTGGCTTGGGTGACTGGAGTCTTTAATCTTTTTGGAGGTTCCTGGATGTCAGGGACCTCTGAGGAGCTGAGTCCCCATGCCAAGTCTTTTCAGCCTCCTGAGGGGGAAGAGGCGTTGTCGTTCCTCTTCATGAGTTTGTTGGTGTGTTTGGACCTTGATAAATCCTTAGTAATGTGGACACAGAGGATCTTGAAGCTGGCGACCCTCTCTACTACAGACCCTTCGATGTGAATGGGGGCGTGAACGTCCTCCGTTTCCTGTAGTCCACAATCAGCTCCTTTGTCTTACTGACATAGAGGGAGAGGTTGATGACCCCATTGCCAGGTCTCTGACCTCCTCCTTACATGCTGTTCCATCATCATCTGTGAATAGGCCTACCACCGTCGTGTAGTCAGCAAACGTAATGAGGATGTTGTAGTCGTGCCTGGCCATTCAGTCATGAGTAAACAGGGAGTACAGGAGGGGACTGTTGATGCAAGCCTTGACCATCATGCTGCTCTTCTCTGCATGATTGAAGAAGGCAATGGAGCTTTTTAAAAATGGTGGGTGGGGAAGTGAAAGCTGCTGCGTGATAGTGAAAAGGGGAGATATGTCGTGTGGGGAAACTGTTTTTTTCACCCAATTTGTCCAACTTATCACCTCTAAAAAATTTAATAAAACACTATAAAGAGTTTATATAAAATTCACAAAACAAAGCTGTGTGTGTGTGTGTGTGTGTGTGTGTGTGTGTGTGTGTGTGTGTGTGTGTGTGTGTGTGTGTGTGTGTGTGTGTGTGTGTGTGTGTGTGTGTGTGTGTGTGTGTGTGTGTGTGTGTGTGTGTGTGTGTTCTTGGCCTCAGAAACTGATAGAGGAAAATATAGTTTAGATGATCAATTATGTATACTTTAATGATTAGAACCATTCATGCTAATACTATTATGTTATGATTTGAAAAGTATGGGTTCTTAATTGTACTGTTACTGAAAATGTAAGCAGAAATTAATTGTGTCTGTGTCTCCTGGGAAAGTTTTAAAGCAGAGATAATATAGTACTTCAAACAGATAAGAATGTTTTGGTTGGATTCCATTAGCAGAGAGAAGTATATCCTTTAGGCAGGTTGGAATGTAGTTTATGAGGGGAGTAAAACTATCTCCAAGACCGAATACTACGCCATTGTAAGACTGGGAGAGGGGGTGTAACTGATGACGTCATTTTATGTCTTCTTCAGATTTAAAATGTAATGTTCTTTGTATTTTGGGTCAGTACTCATCAAGAATAAATGCTGAACTTGTTTTTTTAAGACTGGTCTCTTGCTAATTCATGCAAATGATAAACTTACAACTTATCATGAATTAGAAATGAGTGCGAATTTAATTGGTTTTGGCAATAAAACATAAGGGAATTTAAAATTCCTCTATCAGAAACTAAGTGCTAGATCCAGTGTCAGGCAGCACACCGCTTAATAGGTTCTACCTTGTGAAAGAACTACACACTACCCCTGGCCCCAGTTGTCCTCCAGGCCAGGTTTAAATGAGATTGGGCCTAGTGTCAGGTCTTACCTGCTTATGACAGTGGGACAAACACACAATCTCTGCTATCTCTCAACCTACCATCACGTATACATCAAAACCATTTACCCTCCTAAGGGTCTACATGAGTTTGCACACACACGCGCTTGTGCATGCACATACACACAACTCTGTAATACCTCACATAATTCCTACAAAAGCCTTTGGAGGCTGTAGGTAAAACATTAGTATTTGGTTTAGGATCATGTTAGTGTTTGCTGCAAATCTGTTGTCACCCCTGAGCAGTGGAGCAGTGTTTTGTGGTATTTCACAGTGATCAACCTGCCAGACAGTGATGGGTTGAGAGGGGCTGGGCAGGGGGTTGGGCGACTGAACTGGGCGACTTCAACCTCCCGCCATCGATTAATTTCTTTCTACCTCTTTCTTTCCAATGCTTTCCTCTTTGGACCTCTCCCTTTCCCAGTCACCTCCCACTCACAATGCAGGTAATGCACTTGACCTCATCTCTACTAGATGCTGTTCGCCTACTAATCTCACTGCAAACCCCCTCCAGGTCTCTTATCACTACTTTGTTTTCTTTTCTGTATCCCTCTCATCCACCCTACCCACTCAGCCCCTATCCAAATGGTGCACCGTTGCAATTTTCTCTCTCTCTCCCACTACTCTGTTCTCTTCTATCCTTTCATCTCTCCCTTCTGCTAAATCCTTCTTTCTCCTGTCCCCTGATTCTGCATCTTAGACACTGTACCCTTTCCCCCCAGCCTGCTCTAGCCTCCCCTCTTGCTCAGTGGCCGAGTGACACTTGAGAGATCACAGAAAAGGGCTGAGTGAAAATGGAGCAAAACTAAACTTCCGGAGGACCTATCATCCTTTCACTACCTCCTCAATACCTTCACTTCCTCTGTATCTTCTGCTAAAGCCACTTTCAATCACTTTCAATTTCAAGTGTCTGCCTCTAACCCGAGGAAACACTTGCCCCCCTTCTCTTCCCTCCTTAATCCTCCACCCTCTCTGCGGACAACTTTGTCAACCACTTTCAAAAAACAGTTGGTGACATCCGCTCCTCATTCACTTAGATTACTGAGTCCACTGGTCCCACCCACACAGAACTACCCTACGCCATGACCTCTTTCTCCATTCTCTCTCCAGATGAATTCCTGCTAGTAGCTTTTTGTCCAGACCATCTCTAGAGACCTTCCCCCATTCCTCACTTCCCTCATCAACTCATCCCTAACCACTGCCTGCATCCCCTCAGACCTCAAAATGGCCAGAGTTGCTCCCTGCTCAAGAAACCAACACTTGACTCCTCTTTCCAAAACACATGAGCATGCTATCATTGACCAACTCCCTCGTTATCTCTCTCAGAACGATCTGCTTGAACCTAACCAATCAGCTTTCAAGACAGGTCACTCAACTGAGACTGCTTTCCTCTGCGTCACGGAGACTCTCAATACTTTCAAAGCTGACTTTTTCTCCTCTGTTCTCATCCTCCTAGATCTATGTACTGCCTTTGACACCTTTAGCCATCAGGCCCTCCTCACCCTCTCAGGCTGGGCGTTTCAGGCTTTGCACACTCTTGGATTGCATCTGAGATTGTAGGCCGCTTTTACCAGTTGACGTGGACAGGATCTGTGTCTGCACCATGTACTCTAACTACTGGTGTCCCTCAGTGCTTGGTTCTTGGCCCTCTCCTCTTCTCTCTATACACCAAGTCACTTTGGTCTGTTATATCCTCAAATAGTCTCTCCTATCATTGCTATGTGAATGACACTCAACTACTTTTCTCCTTCCCCCTTCTTACATCCAAGTGGCGACACACATCTTTGTGTGCCTGGCTGAGATCTCAGCTTGGACGTCGGCCTATCACCTCAAGCTCAACCTCGAAAAGATGCTTCTGCTTTTCTCCCAGGGAAGGCCTGTCTGCTCCAAAACCTCTCCATCACGGTTGACAGGATTGGTTGATTTCCAGTTAAGAAAACCTTTTTTTTAGATGATTGACGAAAAGTATCATCCAACCCATCAGGTATCTCATTGCAACCTCATATGCCATGTCTTGAAAAATGCAGATGGATATAAAAATACATTTACATTGTAATATTTCTGCCAGCCAATTTTCTAACTCCCATTCACTTTTGGACTTTATAACATTCCCAGAAGGATTATTGAGTCATTATTAGTTTTACACTTCAGACATGACTTTGCTGCTGTGCTGTAGAATTTGTTAATTAAAAAATATATATATTGTTTAGTAAATTCTAAACATTAATGGATATTGGATTAAGAGAACATTTTCGTTAACTGGTGTCTTGTTAGTTCCAACATTCCCTCCATCTTGTGCCAATATGAGTTATCTTTAAGTTTTGGTTCCAATAGTTTATACTTTTTTCTAAGATAGTGTCAGTTGGATAGGCTCTCTGCAAGGTTTTGTATAGCTGGCACGCCCTGACCATAGAGAGCTGTTTATTCTCCATGTTGGTTGGGTTGGGGTGTGATTTAGGGTGGGTTATCTAGGGGGAATTGTACATCAATTTTGGCCTGATATGGTTCCCAATCAGAGGCAGCTGTTTATCGTTGTCTCTCATTGGGGATTATATTTAGGTAGCCATTTTCCCATTGTGCTTTGTGGGACCTTGTCTATGTATAGTTGCCTGTGAGCATATTATTTAGCTTCATGTTTCCTTTATTCGCTTTATTGTTTCAGTGCTTTAAGTTCTCTTCCTAATAAAGGATGGAAACATACCACGCTTCATCTTGGTCCACTCCTTATAACGATCGTGACAATAGCTTACCTATCATGGCCAAAAAATGTAAAATCGACATTTTGTGATATAAGTTATGTATTTGACAATATCTACATTTGTCAATCCAAAATTGCTTTTTAAAGCTGTACTGGAAATACCGTACATTTACTTCCTATTACTAAGACATTACGGTTTATATACCTTTAGTTTTCCATGAACCAATTTATCTGCAAATTCTGAAAAGATATCCAAGGAATGTACTTAAGGTTGTGTTTTTAGGGAGTGATATTGGTTCTTGTAGAATAGGTTTAATTTTCTTCCATATTTCTATAGTGTTCTTAACTATGAATATATGAATGTTCTTAGCTTTATCATTTGAAAATAGACAGGTCAAATATTCTGGGGATGAGTATATCTTCAATATGTACCCATTATTCCTCTTAACTACACTGAACAAAGTGTAAAGTGTTGGTTCCATGTAGAAGATCCCTGAAATTTTCCATACGCACAGAAGGCTTATTTCTATAACATTTGTGCACACATTTGTTTACATTCTTGTTAGTGAGCATTTCTCCTTTGCCAAGCTCCTCCATACATCTGACAAGAAGCTGATTAAACAGCATGCTCATTACACAGGTGCACCTTGTGACAGGGACAATAAAAGTACACTCTAAAATGCACAGTTTTGTCAAACTACACAATGCCACAGATGTCTCAGGTTTTGAGGAAGCATGCTGCAGAAAAGTGTACAGGTGCAGTGATCTGTGAGCTGCTCTGACAGCTGGTGCTTAAAGCTAGTGAGGGAAATATGAGTCTCCAGCTTCAGTGATGTTTGCAGTTCGTTCCAGTCATTGGCAGCAGAGAACTGGAAGGAAAGGCGGCCAAATGAGTAATTGGCTTTGGGGGTGACTAGTGAAATATACCTGCAGGAGCGGGTGGATGCTGCTATGGTGACCAGTGAGCTGAGATAAGGTGGGGCTTTACCTAGCAGAGACTTGTAGATGACCTGGAGCCAGTGGGTTTGGCGATGAGTATGAAGCAGGGGACAGCCAACGAGAGCGCACAGGTCGCAATGGTGGGGAGTATATGCGGCTTTGGTGACAAAACGGATGGCACTGTGATAGACTGCATCCAATGTGTTGAGTAGAGTGTTGGAGGCTATTTTGTAAATGACATCGCCAAAGTCGAGGATCAGTAGGATGGTCAGTTTTACGAGGGAATGTTTGGCAGCATGAGTGAATGATGTTTTGTTGCGAAATAGGAAGCTGATTCTACATTTAAGTTTGGACTGGAGATGCTTAATGTCTGGAAGGAGGGATTAGAGTCTAACCAGACACCTAGGTATTTGTAGTTGTCCACATATTCTAAGTCAGAACCGTCCAGAGTAGTGATGCTGGACGGCAGGCAGGTGCGGGCAGAAATCAGTTGAAGAGCATGCATTTACTCTGTCTGAACTGTCTGAGAAGTAGTTGATGAACCAGGCAGTCATTTGAGAAACCAAGGCTGTTGAGTCTGCCGATAAGAATGCGGTGATGGATAGAGTCGAAAGCCTTGGCCAGGATGATGAATACGGCTGCACAATACGGCTGTCTCTTATCGATGGAGGTTATGATATTGTTTAGGATCTTGAGCGTGACTGAGGTACACCCATGACCAGCTGTGAAACCAGATTGCATAGCGGAGAAGGTACGGTGGGATTCAAAATGGACTGTGATCTGTTTGTTAACTTGGCTTTAGAACTGTTTTGCCTGCGGCCATGGAACTCTGACCTGTTCACCGGACGTGCTACCTGTCTCAGACCTGCTGTTTTCAACTCTCTAGAGACATCAGGAGTGGTAGAGATACTCTTAATGATCGACTATGAAAGACCAACTGACAATTTACTCCTGAGGTGCTGACTTGTTGCGCCCTCGACAACTACTGTGATTATTATTATTTGACCATGCTGGTCATTTATGAACATTTGAACATTTTGGCCATGTTCTGTTATAAATCTCCACCGGCACAGCCAGAAGAGGACTGGCCACCCCTCATAGCCTGGTTCCTCTATAGGTTTTGGCCCTTCTAGGGAATTTTTCCTAGCCACCGTGCTACTACACCTGCATTGCTTACTGTTTGGGGTTTTAGGCTTAGTTTCTGGGTTACAGCACTTTGAGATATCAGCTGATGTAAGAAGGGCTATATAAATAAATTACATTTGATTTGCAAAACAATTAAATAAATACATTTACTTTAAACACTGATACCTGTTATTTTTGAACGCTGTCTAATTATTTCTGCAAGCTGTTCAATTGCCAGTGCAAACAAGAGAGGGGAAATCCTTTTTTTTGCCCCTTTCTAAAGCAATATCATCAGATAATGTATTATTTGTGTATAATTTTGCTTCAGGACATTTACATAATATTTGTATTAAATATATTATTTCAGATGGGAATTTGAAAGCTTCCAAAATGTTGAATAGAAATGGCCTTTCCAGACAGTCAAAAGCCTTTTTGGCATCAACAACCATTATTTTGTCACGCCTTGGTCATTTTATCTTGTGTTTTTGTTATATGTTTGGGTAGGCCAGGGTGTGACATGGGTTTATATGTTGTATTTCGTATTAGGGTTTGTATTAATTGGGAGTGTGTATTATTAGGGGTGTGTCTAGTTAGGCTTGGCTGCCTGAGGCGATTCCTAATTGGAGTCAGCTGATTCTAGTTGTCTCGGATTGGGAACCGTATTTAGGTAGCCTGAGTGCGCGTTGTATTTGGTGGGTGATTGTACCTGTCTTTGTGTTAGTCACCAGATAGGCTGTATTAGTTTCTTTCGTTTGTTGTTTTCTTCTTCCGTTATTTCATGTACCGTATTAGCTTCATTAAAAGTCATGAGTAACCTACACGCTGCATTTCGGTCTGACTTTCTACAAACAACAGATGAGGATCATTACAGAATCACCCACCACGATTCACAGACCGAGCAGCGTGTGAACTGGCAGGAGCTAAAGGAGGACGATATGGACGGCAGTAGCAGGGATTATATGACGTGGGAAGAAATCGGACAGGTGGGCAGCCGACCCAGAGCGAGTTCAAGAGCCCGCCTGGGATTCCCTACAGCAATGCGAAGAGGGCTATACACGTATGGAATCGAGAAGGAAAGCATTGCTATACAGAGCGAAAACTGAAGGTAACAGGGGAAAGCGCAGAGAGAGAGTGGCTGAGTCAGGAAACAGACCTGAGCCTACTCTCCCTGTTAATCGTGAAGAGCAGTTGCAATGGGAGAGAATGCATCATTTGGAGATTTGGACATGGGAGGAGGAATTAGACGGTCAAGGACCCTGGGAGCAGCCGGGAGAATATCTCCGTCCCAAGGAGGAAATAGGGGCAGCTAAAGCGGAGAGGCGTATGTATGAGGAGGCAGCACGGCGACGCGGTTGGAAACCGGAAAAACAGCCCAAAAAAATTATTGGGAGGGAGCTAGAAGGGAGAATAGTTATGCCAGGTAGGAAACCTGCGCATACACCCTGTGCTCACCTATGGAGCGCACAGTGTTTCCAGTGCGGGTGCAGAGCCAGCTGCGACTCATACCAGCCCTTCCTATTGGCCGGGCTAGAGTGGGCATCGAGCCAGGTAAGCTTGGGCAGGCTCGGTGCTCAAGAGCTCCAGTGCACCTGCACGGTCCGGTCTATCCAGAGCCACCTCTACACACCAGTCCTCCGGTAGCAGCTCCCCGCACCAGGCTTCCTGTGCGTGTCCTGCGCCAGTACCACCAGTTCCAGCACCACGCACCAGGCCTCCAGTGCGCCTCGCCTGTTCAGCGCAGCCAGTGCTTTTTCACTCCTGCGCTGCCAGTCTGCTGTTTAGCGCAACCAGAGCTCTCTTCTCCTGCGCTATCGGAGTCTCCCCGCCTGTTCAGCTCAGCCAGAGCCTTTCTCCTCTCCTCTACCGGAGTCTCCTGTCTGTTCAGCGCCACCAGTGCTCCCAGTCTGCCCAGCGCCGCCAGTCAGCCCAGCGTCACCAGTCTGCCAGGATCCGCCAGAAGTGCCAGTCTACCAAGATCTTCTAGATCGGCCAGACAACCTTAATCATCCAGGTCCACCAGCCAGCCAGGATTTACCGGAGCCTACTACCTGCCTGAGCTTCCTCTCAGTACTGAGCTTCCTCTCAGTACTGGGCTCCCCTCTCTGTACTGGGCTCCCTCTCTGTACTGGGCTCCCTCTCTGTACTGGGCTCCCTCTCTGTACTGGGTCCCTCTCTGTACTTCCTCTCAGTACCGAGCTTCCTCTCAGTACCGGCTTCCCTCAGTACCGGGCTTCCCCTCAGTACCGGGCTTCCCCTCAGTACCGGGCTTCCCCTCAGTCCCGGGCTGCCCCTCTGTCCCGGGCTGCCCCTCTGTCCCGGCTGCCCCTCTGTCCCGGGCTGCCCCTCTATCCCGGGCTGCCCCTCTGTCCCGAGCTGCCCCTCTGTCCCGAGCTGCCCCTCTGTCCCGAGCTGCCCCTCTGTCCCGAGCTGCCCCTCTGTCCCGAGCTGCCCCTCAGTTATGTGGGGATCAGGGTGAGGACTATTAGGCCATGGTCGGCAGAGAAGGTGGATTATCCTAGGACGCGAAGGGGAGGAACTAGGACATTTATGGAGTGGGGTCCACGTCCCGAGCCAGAACCGCCACCATGGACAGACGCCCCCCGGACCCTCCCTATGCTCTTGAGGTGCGTCCCGGAGTCCGCACCTTAGGGGGGGTTCTGTCACACCTTGGTCATTGTATCTTGTGTTTTTGTTATATGTTTGGGTAGGCCAGGGTGTGACATGGGTTTATATGTTGTATTTCGTATTAGGGTTTGTATTAATTGGGAGTGTGTATTATTAGGGGTGTGTCTAGTTAGGCTTGGCTGCCTGAGGCAATTCCTAATTGGAGTCAGCTGATTCTAGTTGTCTCGGATTGGGAACCGTATTTAGGTAGCCTGAGTGCGCGTTGTATTTGGTGGGTGATTGTACCTGTCTTTGTGTTAGTCACCAGATAGGCTGTATTAGTTTCTTTCGTTTGTTGTTTTCTTCTTCCGTTATTTCATGTACCGTATTAGCTTCATTAAAAGTCATGAGTAACCTACACGCTGCATTTCGGTCTGACTTTCTACAAACAACAGACGAGGATCATTACAGAATCACCCACCACGATTCACAGACCGAGCAGCGTGTGAACTGGCAGGAGCTAAAGGAGGACGATATGGACGGCAGTAGCAGGGATTATATGACGTGGGAAGAAATCGACAGGTGGGCAGCCGACCCAGAGCGAGTTCAAGAGCCCGCCTGGGATTCCCTACAGCAATGCGAAGAGGGCTATACACGTATGGAATCGAGAAGGAAAGCATTGCTATACAGAGCGAAAACTGAAGGTAACAGGGGAAAGCGCAGAGAGAGAGTGGCTGAGTCAGGAAACAGACCTGAGCCTACTCTCCCTGTTAATCGTGAAGAGCAGTTGCAATAGGAGAGAATGCATCATTTGGAGATTTGGACATGGGAGGAGGAATTAGACGGTCAAGGACCCTGGGAGCAGCCGGGAGAATATCTCCGTCCCAAGGAAGAAATAGAGGCAGCTAAAGCGGAGAGGCGTATGTATGAGGAGGCAGCACGGCGACGCGGTTGGAAACCGGAAAAACAGCCCAAAAAATTATTGGGGGGCTAGAAGGGAGAATAGTTATGCCAGGTAGGAAACCTGCGCATACTCCCTGTGCTCACCGTTGGGCTAGAGAGACCGGGCAGGCACCGTGTTATGCTATGGAGCGCACGGTGTTTCCAGTGCGGGTGCAGAGCCAGCTGCGACTCATACCAGCCCTTCCTATTGGCCGGGCTAGAGTGGGCATCGAGCCAGGTAAGCTTGGGCAGGCTCGGTGCTCAAGAGCTCCAGTGCGCCTGCACGGTCCGGTCTATCCAGAGCCACCTCTACACACCAGTCCTCCGGTAGCAGCTCCCCGCACCAGGCTTCCTGTGCGTGTCCTTGCGCCAGTACCACCAGTTCCAGCACCACGCACCAGGCCTCCAGTGCGCCTCGCCTGTTCAGCGCAGCCAGTGCTTTTCTCCCCTCCTGCGCTGCCGGAGTCTCCCGCTTGTTTAGCGCAACCAGAGCTGTTCTCTTCTCCTGCGCTATCGGAGTCTCTCGCCTGTTCAGCTCAGCCAGAGCCTTTCTCCTTTCCTGCGCTGCCGGAGTCTCCTGTCTGTTCAGTGCCACCAGTGCTCCCAGTCTGCCCAGAGCCGCCAGTCAGCCCAGCATCACCAGTCTGCCAGGATCCACCAGAAGTGCCAGTCTGCCACGATCCACCAGAAGTGCCAGTCTACCAAGATCTTCTAGATCGGCCAGACAACCTTAATCATCCAGGTCCACCAGCCAGCCAGGATTTACCGGACCCTACTACCTGCCTGAGCTTCCTCTCATTACTGAGCTTCCTCTCAGTACTAGGCTCCCTCTCTGTACTGGGCTCCCTCTCTGTACCGGGCTCCCTCTCAGTACCGAGCTTCCTCTCAGTACCGAGCTTCCTCTCAGTACCGAGCTTCCTCTCAGTACCGTGCTTCCTGTCAGTACCGTGCTTCCCCTCAGTACCGGGCTTCCCCTCAGTACCGGGCTTCCCCGGTCTCGGGCTGCCCCTCTGTCCCGAGCGGCCCCTCTATCCCGAGCGGCCCCTCTGTCCCGGGCTGCCCCTCTATCCCGAGCGGCCCCTCTGTCCCGGGCTGCCCCTCTATCCCGAGCGGCCCCTCTGTCCCGGGCTGCCCCTCTGTCCCGAGCTGCCCCTCTGTCCCGAGCTGCCCCTCTGTCCCGAGCTGCCCCTCAGTTATGTGGGGATCAGGGTGAGGACTATTAGGCCATGGTCGGCGGAGAAGGTGGATTATCCTAGGACGCGAAGGGGAGGAACTAGGACATTTATGGAGTGGGGTCCACGTCCCGAGCCAGAACCGCCACCATGGACAGACGCCCACCCGGACCCTCCCTATGCTCTTGAGGTGCGTCCCGGAGTCCGCACCTTAGGGGGGGGGTTCTGTCACGCCTTGGTCATTGTATCTTGTGTTTTTGTTATATGTTTGGGTAGGCCAGGGTGTGACATGGGTTTATATGTTGTATTTCGTATTAGGGTTTGTATTAATTGGGAGTGTGTATTATTAGGGGTGTGTCTAGTTAGGCTTGGCTGCCTGAGGCGATTCCTAATTGGAGTCAGCTGATTCTAGTTGTCTCGGATTGGGAACCGTATTTAGGTAGCCTGAGTGCGCGTTGTATTTAGTGGGTGATTGTACCTGTCTTTGTGTTAGTCACCAGATAGGCTGTATTAGTTTCTTTCGTTTGTTGTTTTCTTCTTCCGTTATTTCATGTACCGTATTAGCTTCATTAAAAGTCATGAGTAACCTACACGCTGCATTTCGGTCTGACTTTCTACAAACAACAGACGAGGATCATTACATATTTATGAATCTATATCTTGTTTTTTGCATATTGTATTATAATTAAAAATGTTATTGTATTTTTTGTTAGTGTTATGTTTATGTATAAATTCTGGTAAGACTTTTGCTATTCTATTGCTCATAAGCTTTGTTATAGTGTTATTGTCACAATTGATTATACTTATGGTTCTATAATCAGTAGGGGACTCTCCAGGTTTTCCTGGTTTTAATATAATTGAAACTAGGAAGTGAGGTATTTAGTGACGTGTGCTGTCATTTGTGGGAATCGGGGCAGTACTTTGTCCCAAAATGTTGAATAGAATTTTATGGGAAAGCAATCCATTATTTACTTTTGGGAGATCTCTGTTTTTAGGGAATATTTTTTTTGTCTGCTGATGATTGTTTCAGGGTTGTTGAGTCTACTATGTAGCTCAGCTCAACCCCCGAAGTGACTCTTCACATCTTGCCAACCCCCATTGTCTCACCTTTGAGAAGCAGAGGTTACATCCTTTAGGTCTGATAAAATCCAAACAACTCAGAAGCTTATAAAAGGGTCTTAGGTTCATTTTTCTTTCTCTTATTTGTTCCTTACTTGCTGTGGTGAGATACCTACTGTATGCTCTTTCTCTCCCATGAGCTATGGGCCATGGCACAAGCCATGGTTTCTTTGTGTCTGTCTCTCTCACAATGCTTAGGAAAATGAATGCCTTGTAATGTTCGTTAATGCTTTGTAACTTATTAAGCTCATGCCTTGTATAATGTTATCATACATTTCACAAAGTAATTAAATGAACACATTTTTACTGCCCACTACAGTAAGTATTATTATGTAGGCTGGTGGAAATCCCCAACAGAGAATTCAAGATCTCCATTTTGTAGATGTGTAGAATTTATCCAACCATTAAGTAAAAATGATGTTGAATATATAATAAACTACATTCATCAATCTGACTCCATTATTATGTGAATAAATGCAACCGGCCCTGTGAATCTCTGGAGGATCTAGTCAAGGTAGCGAATAATTCCATCACTGACTCAATATGACTAGATACAAATAGCTAATCTTGGTGACCAATGTTCTAGCATTCATTTATTGAGTCAAGTAGATCAAGGATGTCATGTTTTTACCCAAGCGTGTGCTATGTGTATAGTGTAAATAACAACTACTGTATCAATAAACCTACTAAATTATAGGAATACAGTCCATCAAAGAATTACTCTGTAAAACAAGGTATGCATTTACTCAATTCAACTAATATAATGTATTGGTCACAAACTAATTGACACACAAACAATTACAGTGTATATGAAATACAAGATACAGAATAACACTGTAAATTACTATCACCAATAGGGTAAGATTTTACATAGTTAAACGCATCTTCAATTCTGAATAATCTCCATGTGAAAACTACATACAGCCGCTTCTTAGCAAGTTCTCATGTATGAGCAAATTCACTGCCCTTTACATCAAATTCAATCGGGAACAACAAGGATCCATCCAACGGTTTTTTAATTCAGATTTATAAACATTTTCATAGAAGCTTATAAAATTATCACATTGCTGCTATTTATAATTACCGCATTTGTATTTTTATCTTTTAAAATTATAACTGGTTTAGCGTGCATTCGTTTTATGAGAGGTGCAAGATAATTTCCAGTTCTCTTTTCCATGAAGTAATATGCTTTATTTGAGCTTAACCTGTAATTGTTGTCTCTCTTCAGAAGTAAAAGTTTGTATTTGTCAAACCCTGATCTGTTTCACCTGTCTTGTGCTTGTCTCCACCCCCCTCCAGGTGTCACTGATTTCCCCGTTATCCCCTGTAAATTTATTCTGTGTGGTTTCCATTTGTCTGTTGCCAGTTTGGCTTGTCTCGTCAAGCCTACCAGCATTTTTCCCGTACGCCTGTTTCTCATTAGTTCCCGTTTCCTAGTTCTCCCAGCTATTGGCCGTTCTGCCTGCCCTGACCCTGAGCCTGCCTTCCGTTCTGTACCTTACGGACTCTGCCTTGGATTTACTGACCTTTGCCTGCCCTTGACCTGTAGTTTGCCTACCCCCTGTTTTGTAATACATTTTTGTTATTTCGAACTGTTTGCATCTGGGTCTTAACCTGAGGTCTGATAGTATTCCTGCTTAACTTCAGATTTCTTTCTTTGACCTTGTAAGGATTTTTTCTAAGATAGAGATGTGTTTTTCTTTAGTTTTAATTTCTGAATTGCAGAGTATCAGATTATAATTTATTTGATGTACGCTTTAGAAGCATCCCAGATTATTTTGGGGGTTGTCTTTTCTCCATCCTTGTTACGAATCCCTTTTGGCGCGACAGTCTAGGGGGGATGGTAATGAGACCCGTAACATAACTCATGCAAATTATAATTGTGACAAAGTAAAAGTGAGAACGAAATAACCACGACTACTGGGATCTACCGTCAAACACAGTGTTTATTAATAAACACACGGTAATGGGGGAGCAGGAAAAGGGGCTGAGCTGGACCCAAGGAAAGAAACGAGTATTCAAAAACACCCCTAAGCTAGACTAGCCTACTTTAACAACAGGTAACTAACTAACCAAAAATACAGTGGATGGTCCGCCCAGTTCTAACTAGTGTATTTAACAAAGTCTACCTACGGGTAGTGTATGCCCATGGGCGACTTGTCTTGGTTTCCCTTTTCCCACCAGCAAACAAACACCATAACAACAATACTCACAGGTGAGGACAAAGTGCTATGGAGGTGCTCAAACAAAAGAGAGGTTAATACACAAAGAGAGAGTAACACAGAGACCTACAGACATGGCATTTACAGAGAGATTGAGCTCTAGAGCAAATAACTGACAGGGTTTTTAAACCAAGGTAAAGGAACTGTGATAGGGTAGGAAACAGGAGGAGGTGTCTTCTGATTGATGATTGGATTGGTGACTGATTGGGGAGTGATGATTTTCACCTGTGAGGGGAGAAGGAGAGAAAAGAACACAGGATACACACACACACAGGATACACACACACACACAGGATACTGGTATCCGTAACAAGGTGGTTTTTATTTTTTCATTTACGTATTTAATACATTTCAGGTCCAGAAGATGAGCTCTGTTCATTCTCCAAATGCTGTTGCTAAGTGTATTTTCTATTGGTGTAATTAAGCATTATACGTGTATTTCTGAGTCCAGTAAATTGTTGAGTGCATTTTTGGATCAAAAATGTAACTAGTTCTTGAATAGATTTTCTTACTTTGAGAAAAAAATGAATATTATTTTGTAGTTGGGAATAGTAATCTCCTGCTGTCCTGTAAATTATTTGTAGAGATACATTTCCTTAAATGTGCCTTTTTTATTACTTTGTCAATCTTATCATATGTATGATTTAGGTCACCAGCTAAAATAATAGTTATTGTCTGGCTATGATGTAATATAGCTTAAAATCTATCTAAAAGTACCAGGTTTGCCACTGGTAGGATATACAATGAAATCAATGTGCATTTTTCACCAAGTAAGGTACAATTCAAGATTATAAAACAGTCTTCATGGTCCATGTTCTGGGATATAAGTGAAAATGTTGTATTATTATGTATAAGGATGCCTACACCTCTGCTGTTACTACAGTAGGTGGCATTGTAGGCCTCTCCAACCCAGCTCCTCTTAAAATATTCAAGTTATGCTTTTTAAAATGTAACTCTGAAGAACCACATCTGCTTATGATATCTTTATCCCATACGATTATAATACCTGCCGAAACTGAGGGGGACTCATCTATCCATAGATGGGTCATATGCTACAGACGATTTTGTGAGAAGACACATTTTCGGGATGTCTCGTGGTCTGACAAACACCACTCTAGCTCTGTTCCCTTTCAAAGCAGATGCGGAAGTGCAACGTTGGCTGATGCAGAGGATTGAGACGCATATTTTACAGGGATTATTTTTGCGGGGGCGAGGACAGCAACTCTAGCAGGTTACAGTGCATTCGAAAAGTATTTAGACCCCTTGACTTTTGACATTTTTCTACTTTACAGCCTTATTCTAATATTGATTCAATAGTTGTTTTCCCTCATCAATCTATACACAATACTCCATAACAGGTTTATAAACATTTTTGCAATTAAAAAAAAAAAAAAAAAGCAAAGATCACATCTACATTAGTATTCAGACCCTTTACTCAGTACTTTGTTGAAGCGATTACAGCCTCGAGTATTCTTGGTTATGATGCTACAAGCTTGGCACACCTGTATTTAGGGAGTTTCTCCCAGATGGGGAGGGTCGCTGCATAGCTATTTTCAGGTCCCTCCAGAGATGTTAGATCGGGTTCGAGTCAGGGCTCTGGCTGGGTCACTCATGAACATTCAGAGACTGTTCCACCGAAGCCACCCCTGCATCGTCTTGGCTGTGTAATTAGGGTTGTTGTCCTGTTGGAAGGTGAACCTTAGACTGGGTCAAAGGTCCTGAGCGTTCTGGAGCAGGTTTTTGTCAAGGATCTCTCCTGTTCATCATTCCCTCGATCCTGACTATTCTTCCAGTACCTGCTGCTGAAAAACATCCCCGCAGCAGGATGCTAACACCACCATGCTTCACCGTAGGGATGGTGGCAGGCTTCCTCCAGACGTATCGCTTGGCATTCAGGCCAAAGAGTTCAATCTTGGTTTCATCAGACCAGAGAATCTTGTTTCTCATGGTCTGAGTCCTTTAGGTGCCTTTTGGCAAAATCCAAGAGGGCTGTCATGTGCCTTTTACTGAGGACTGGCTTCCGTCTAGCCACTCTACCATAAAGGCCTGATTGGTGGAGTGCTGCAGAGAAGGTTGTCCTTCTGGAAGGTTCTCTCATCTCCATGACCAAGGCCCTTCTCCCCCGATTGCTCAGTTTGGAAGAATATTGATTGTTCCAATCTTCTTCCATTTCAGAATGATGGAGGCCACTGTCTTCTTCAATGCTGCAGAAATGTTTTGGGACCCCTCCCAGATGTCTCGGAGCTTTACAGACAATTCCTTCGACCTCATGGCTTGGTTTTTGCTTTTGCTCTGACATGCACCGTCAACTGTGGGACCTTATATGGACAGGTATGTGCCTTTCCAAATCATGTCCAATTGAATTTACCACAGGTGGACTCCAATTAAGTTGTAGAAACATCTCAAGGATTATCAATGCAAACAGGATGCACTTGAGCTCAATTTCGAGTCTCATAGCAAAGGGTGTTAATACTTATGTAAATAAGGTATTTCTGTTTTAC
This sequence comes from Oncorhynchus gorbuscha, assembly GCF_021184085.1. Lineage (NCBI taxonomy): Eukaryota > Metazoa > Chordata > Actinopteri > Salmoniformes > Salmonidae > Oncorhynchus > Oncorhynchus gorbuscha. The sequence goes on from NC_060174.1 coordinate 35,477,277, forward strand.
ATTTGTCATTATGGGGTATTGTGTGTAGATTGATGAGGAATTTAATCAATTTGAGAATAAGACTGTAACGTAACAAAATGTGGAAAAAGAGAAAGGGTCTGAATACTTTCTGAATGCACTATAAGTGTTCAAGAAACTTATGCCTTTTTCCACATCATGACGCTGTCACGCCTTGGTCTTAGTGTTTTGTGTTTTCGTTGATTGTTTGGTCAGGCCAGGGTGTGACATGGGTTTGTTTTGTTGTGTTTCGTATTGGGGTTTTGTGGTTATTGGGATTGCGGCTGAGTAGGGGTGTTGTATGGGCTTGGCTGCCTGAGGCGGTTCTCAATCAGAGTCAGGTGATTCTCATTGTCTCTGATTGGGAACCGTATTTAGGTAGCCTGGGTTTCGCTTTGTATTTCGTGGGTGATTGTTCCTGTCTCTGTGTAGTGTTCACCAGATAGGCTGTAATAGGTTTCTCGTTCCGTTTGTTGATTTTTTGTATTTATTAGTTTTTTCATGTATCGTTCCGTTTTTCTTCATTAAAGACATGAGTAACCACCATGCTGCATTTCGGTCCGACTCTCTTTCTACAAACGAAGAACGCCGTTACAGACGCCTGTTCACAAGTTGGATTTTGTTGGTCTTTGCTTGTATATAATTAAAGTTAACCTTAACTGTTCAGTCTATCATTGAAGAGCCAAATACAATATTTTAGCAGACATGATATATGAGGGCAATGTACATTCCATAAATTGGAAGGATCATAGTATAAATACACATAATGATTCAACATCCTTTCCTAATCTGTACATCACTTTTATTTTACAACAGGTTTGCATGTCACAAATAAAATTACACTGTAGTGTAATTAAGTCCTTCCTTCTCTCTCTCTCTCTCTCTCTCTCCCAAACCAAATCCACCCCTCTCCACCACCCCCTCCTAGTTCTCCCCCCTTTACCCCACCCACCAGGGGCAAATCTCCAACTCCAAACAGGAACTATTACCCCACTCATCCTCTTCAAACATCATAGAAGTGACTCTCTCCTGCAGGTTCATTCTCTACAACACCCGTAGAGTAGGACTTTACCTCACACAGGAAGGGGCACAAGCCCTAATCCAGGCACTTGTCATCCCCTTTCTGGACTACAGCAATTCGCTGTTCCCCTCTCATGCCATCAAACCCCTGAGACTTATCCAGATTACCACAGCCCAGCTGGTGTTCAACCTTCTCAAGTTCTCCCATGTCTCCTCTGCACATTCCACTGGCCGTTCGAAGCTCACATGCACTACAAAACCATGGTACTTACCTATCCAAAACTGTAGCAAGAGGTAATGCCCCTGCCTACTTTCAGGCTATGCTCAAAGCCTCCACCCCAACCCGAGTACTCCATTCTGCCACCTCTGGACTCTTGGCCCTCCTACACCTACGGGAGGGCAGCTCCCGCTCTGCACAGTCAAAGCTCTTCTCTGTCCTTGCACTCCAATGGTGGAACCACTTTCCCCTTGAAACTAGGACAGCAGAGTCCCAGCCCATCTTCCCGAAAACATCCCCCCCAAACTAACACTTGCACTTTACTTTTTTCTTCTACTAGCACTGACTTTACTGATAGCTACTTTATTGAGGAAAAACATACTATTACTGAGATATGTGGTGTTCTAGCTATCTTAAGATGAATGCACTAATAAGTAAAAATAATTATGCAAAAGTAAGTAAAATTAAAACATGTAAATGTAAAGTGGGATTATTCTGTTGATGGGCTCTTATACTGATGTGCATGACTAAATTTGAACTTGGGTTGCCTGCCTGCGACAAGTCTGTGTTAGCTTACCAAGCTAAAGCCTAGAAAGAAATGTTATTATTCTATCAATTGTCTCTATTGACAATGTGCAGGAGTACTCTGGTTCTTTGGCGTAATGCTTATAGAACCTTCATAAAGCTTGCATAAGCCTAAAATAAACTTAACAGAGTCGGTAGTGATGTGTCATAGACAGTCCATAGCATGATGGTTTACACTGCTGTGAAACATATTTCTCCAAATAGTAAGCTGTGGCATATAGCATCTATATACCTCTCCTTCTCTGTCTTCTAATCGATCGTTTTTTTTCTTCTGAGAAATATACAGAATGTACCCCCCCTCTCTCTCTCTCTCTCTCTCTCTCTCTCTCTCTCTCTCTCTCTCTCTCTCTCTCTCTCTCTCTCTCTCTCTCTCTCTCTCTCTCTCTATGACAGACAAACAGAGAGAGAGAGACACACACACAAAGGGATGATAATGGACACCAACGCTCAGTGTGAATGGGGCCAGTCGATATGTGTAGTGTAGTGTGTACCCTTCTGTGATATGTATCGGTGATGTGATTTGCACTCAGCTGACTGTCCATAGGGACTATGTACAATCCGCTCTTCCTTTGCATACTCACACAGACATACACAGACACACACACTCATCCATCCATCCATCCATTTATTCTGCAGATTGTCGTTGTAATTGCACAAATTGTACACTTTGTCCTGTTTGGTTGGTCTTTGTCCCCCCCCCCTCTTTCTGTCTGTCTTTTTCAGTAAGCTTAGAAGCAGCAGCAGGCCAGATAATGGAGTGTGTGATATGATGCTGAGGCATGAGGTGACAGCAGTCTGGCGTCCCCAGTCCACCTCTACAGCACTATGGTCCTCTATCACAGCTAAATCCTTACAGACATAGAGGGATAGACAGAGAGGGGTAGAGTGAGATAGAGAGCAAGAGAGAGAGAGAGAGAGAGCAATGTGTCTATGTGAAGAGTGAGAGATACTGAGGCAGTCAGCTCATTGTAATTTATAGAGCAGTGGCAGAATGTTTGGGAGTGATAAGGTTGACTGTGTAAAATACAAAGAATGAATAAACTGCTCTTCTCCTCCATTTGTAAAACTGACACTGCCTTGTATTTTAGAATATTTACCAGACACACACAGATGCACGGACGCGGACGCGCATGCACGCACATACACACACGCACACACTAGAACACATTACCTCTGTTAATGGTCTGTGGAATTTACTGGGTAGAGGATTAGTGTGTGAGTAAAACCACATTAAGAGTGCTGTGTGTGTTTACCAGTGGTTTGTTTGTGAGCGGATGGTTAGGATGCGTGCAACGTTAATCCGCTCTGTATTAAAGGAGTAATTCTCCTAAGGACAAGTAATTGACTTCTTTAGGCTTACACTGGAGCAGTAGCTTCTCAGTCATTCACTAAAGTGATTATGAATTGATGGCATTTGCCATGTTCTAGACACCATCCACTTTCCCTGTTATGTGTATGTATGGTTTTAATAACACTGGTTATGGCTTTTAGCCTGTATGATTGAAAGTATACACACACACACACATAGACAGCACATCACTCAACAACCAATCACAACACTGGGATACAGTGGAACCATGGCAACCCAGAAGCCTTGAATGTAATTGGCAGGGTCAGGGAAATTAAAGAGAAAGAAGGAAGTGAAGTTTAAAGGAGAAGAAAGAGAAACTGAACAACTGCCAAAACAGCCACTGTGTTGTTGAGAGATTTGACAGTTAGTGACTTGTTGATGTACGTTAAAGGAGATAGAGGATACGATGTAGAGAGAAAGAGAGAGAGAGAGACAGATGGGGGGAGAGAGAGAGGTGGCCTTTTAGTTTATTCAGTTAACAGAGGTTCTTTGTACTGGTCGGTTTGTATGAGTCAATGGAGGCTCCTCAGAGAAGAGGGGGAGGAACATCCTCCTCAATGAATTTCATTAAAAAAAAAATGTGAAACTAAAAAACGTATCCTTTTTAGACTAAATATATTCATGTCACCAAATAATTTATTAAAACACGCTGTTTTGCAGTGAAAGTCTACAGTAGCCTCAACAGCACTGTAGGGTAACAGTTTCCGTCCTCCTCTGGGTACATTGACTTCAATACAAAACCTAGAAGGCTCTTGATTAGACTTACACAGTAATTATGAAAACATCCAGTGGACATCCTCCAACCTATCAGAGCTCTTGCAGCATGAACTGACATGTTGTCTACCCAATCAAAGGATCAGAAAATACATCTAGTACTGAAAGCACAAGCTTGAATTAGCTGGCACTGCAGTGCATAAAATGTGGCGAGTAGTTTACTCAAAGAGAGAAAGACAATAGCTGAACAGTTTTGAACAAATTCATTTCTTCAAAAATTTAGGAGAAGCAAAAGAGAAAGAGCTAGCTATATTTAATGATATATTGTTTTCTCACTTTCACTTACTTAGCTAGTGAATGCAGCTTGCTAGTTTAGTCTACACAAACAGCCATCTCAAAAAGAGATTGACACTATGTTAGCTAGCTATGGCTATCCGACAACTCTTCCAAGTCAAGGTAAACTTGAGCTTTTATTAATTTATTGCCACCGGGGCCCACCGGTGTAACTGCTAAACTGCTAAACTTCCCGACTGTACACTGTACTGCATGATTGTAGCAGGTTTGCTAATGCATTAGTTCTAGTAGCTATGTCGACTATGACGTTAGCTAATATGGTGACAACAATGTAGGCTGCGTGTAGTGGATTGCGGTCATGATATGAAGCCTTTGCTTGGAAATGTTTTTTTGCCATGTCACACGTTCGTCTGTTGAAGAAAGAGAGTAGGACCGAAGCGCAGTGTGTAGGTTACTCATGACTTTAATGAAAGAACGTGGTACATGAAATAACTGATACTAACTACAAACACAACAGAACGGAATGTGAAACTAATTACAGCCTATCTGGTGACTACAACACAGAGACAGGAACAAACACCCACAAAATACAAAGCGAAACTGAGGCTGCCTAAATACGGTTCCCAATTGGAGACAATGATAAGCACCTGACTCTAATTGAGAATCGCCTCAGGCAGCCAAGCCTATACCACACCCCTAATCAGCCGCGATCCCAAATAATACGAACCCCAATACGAATACAACATATAAACCCATGTCACACCCTGGCCTACCCAAACATATAACAAAAACACAAAATACAATGACCAAGGCGTGACAGAACCCCCTCCTAAGGTGCGGACTCCCGGACGCACCTCAAGAGCATAGGGAGGGTCCGGGTGGGCGTCTGTCCATGGTGGCGGTTCTGGCTCGGGACGTGGACCCCACTCCATAAATGTCCTATTGCCTCCCCTTCGCGTCCTGGGATAATCCACCTTCTCCGCCGACCATGGCCTAATAGTCCTCACCCAGATCCCCACATAACTGAGGAGCAGCTCGTGACAGAGGGGCTTCTCAGGACAGAGGGGCATCTCAGGACAGAGGGGCATCTCAGGACAGAGGGGCATCTCAGGACAGAGGGGCATCTCGGGACAGAGGGGCATCTCGGGACAGAGGGGCATCTCGGGACAGAGGGGCAGCCTGGGACAGAGGGGCAGCCCGGGACAGAGGGGCAGCCCAGGACTGAGGGGCAGCCCGGGACAGAGGGGCAGCTCGGGACAGAGGGGCAGCTCGGGACAGAGGGGCAGCTCGGGACCGAAGCAGCCCGGGACTGAGGGGAAGCCCGGTACTGAGGGGAAGCCCGGTACTGAGAGGAAGCCCAGTACTGAGAGGAAGCCCAGTACTGAGATGAAGCTCAGGCAGGTAGTAGGCTCCGGTAAATCCTGGCTGGCTGGCAGATCTAGAAGAGACTGGTTGTCGAGCAGATCTGGAAGAGACTGGTTGTCGGGCAGATCTGGAAGAGACTGGTTGTCGGGCAGCGCTGGGCTGACTGGCGGCACTGGCGGTGCTGGGCAGACTGGCGGCGCTGGGCAGACTGGGAGCACTGGCGGCGCTGGGCAGACTGGGAGCACTGGCCGCGCCGTTGCAGACTGGGAGCACTGGCCGCGCTGGGCAGACTCGGAGCACTGGCCGCGCTGGGCCGACTGGGAGCACTGGCCGCGCTGGGCCGACTGGGAGCACTGGCGGCGCTGGGCAGACTGGAGACTCCGGCAGCGCAGGAGAGGAGAAAGGCTCTGGCTGTGCTAAACAGGCGGGAGACTCCAACAGCGCAGGAGAGGAGAAAAGTGCTGGCTGCGCTGAACAGGCGAGGCGCACTGGAGGCCTGGTGCGTTGTGCTGGAACTGGTGGTACTGGCTCGAGGACACGCACAGGAAGCCTGGTGCGGGGAGCTGCTACCGGAGGACTGGTGTGTAGAGGTGGCTCTGGATAGACCGGACCGTGCAGGCGCACTGGAGCTCTTGAGCACCGAGCCTGCCCAAGCTTACCTGGCTCGATGCCCACTCTAGCCCGGCCAATAGGAAAGGCTGGTATGTGCCGCACCTGGCTCTGCACCCGCACTGGAAACACTGTGTGCTCCATAGCATAACACGGTTCCTGCCCGGTCTCTCTAGCCCAACGGTGAGCACAGGGAGTTTGCGCAGGTCTCCTACCTGGCATAACTATTCTCCCTTCTAGCCCCCCCCCCAATAATTTTTTGGGGCTGTTTTTCCGGTTTCTAACCGCGTCGCCGTGCTGCCTCCTCATACCAGCGCCTCTCCACTTTAGCTGCTTCTATTTCTTCCTTGGGACGGCGATATTCTTCCGGCTGCGCCCAGGGTCCTTTACCGTCTAATTCCTCCTCCCATGTCCAATTCTCCAAGTGGTGCAGCCTCTCCCACCGCAACTGCTCTTCACGATTAACAGGGAGAGTTGGCTCAGGTCTGAACCCTGACTCAGCCACTCTCTCTCTGCGCTTTCCCCCAATAAATATTTCGGGTTACTTTCGGTTTTCGCTCTGCGTCGCCGTGTTTTCCTTTTTGACTCCATTCGTCTATAGCCCTCTTCGCACTGCTGCAGGGAATCCCAGGCGGGCTCCTGCACTCGCACTGGGTCGGCCACCCACCTGTCGATTTCTTCCCACGTCGTATATTCCATGCCTCTACCGTCCATAACGTCCTCCTTTAGCTCCTGCCAGTTCACACGCTGCTCGGTCCGTGAGGGGTGGGTGTTTCTGTAACGGCGTTCGTCTGTTGAAGAAAGAGAGTCGGACCGAAGCGCAGTGTGTAGGTTACTCATGACTTTAATGAAAGAACGTGGTACATGAAATAACTGATACTAACTACAAACACAACAGAACGGAACGTGAAACTAATTACAGCCTATCTGGTGACTACAACACAGAGACAGGAACAAACACCCACAAAATACAAAGCGAAACTGAGGCTGCCTAAATACGGTTCCCAATTGGAGACAATGATAAGCACCTGACTCTAATTGAGAATCGCCTCAGGCAGCCAAGCCTATACCACACCCCTAATCAGCCGCGACCCCAAATAATACAAACCCCAATACGAATACAACATATAAACCCATGTCACACCCTGGCCTACCCAAACATATAACAAAAACACAAAATACAATGAACAAGGCGTGACAAAAGCAAGCAAATTGATCCTGCTGTTTGTATGTGGCTGCTATGAAAGTGAACTGTGTTTGCATGTGATCATTCCGCCGATTCTGTTGAAAAACCTTTCTTAAATGGAAGCAAAGGGAACGAAACAGGAAAAAACATACATGCGTCCAATTAGAAACTCTCATTTGCAACTGTTGGACTAATGATTACACCGTAGATCAGCTAGATACAGGCAAGAGGTTGCAATGCGGTATTGAATGTGTCAATGTCTGTCATCTTTATAACTCAACATTTTCTCTCTACCTGTGCACCTACGTTGTAAACTTTAATTCACAGGCTAGGATGCAACAACGTCATGATGGGTACAGGGAAAATGAACATGTAGTAGCATGTAGTAGCCTAAACATATCCATGTTACATTGAACTGGGTGAATGGAATATGAATGACAGTCATCCAATATGTTGTAATAAAATTAAGGCCATGCTCCTAAAAAATATTATTAATCCTCCCTCGTCTTAAACGGCACAGGCTGCCGTTTATGTTCACTGTGTGTGGGTGTCTGTGTGTGGGTGTGTTCGTATGTTAATGCATGAGTGTTAGAGGAATTCTAAATTCCTATATGTTTTGTAGCCAAAACCAAATTCACACTCTATCTATTTCATAATAAGTTGTAAATTGATCATTTGCATGAAATAGAAAGGGACCAGTCTTAAAAACAAGTTCAGCATTTATTCTTGATGAGTACTGACCCAAAATACAAAGAACATTACATTTTAAAGAGAGAACATAAAATGATGTCATCAGTTTCACACACTCTCTCCGATCCCCACAATAGCGCAGTGTCTTCAGGTCTGGAGATCTTCTTCTACTCCCCTCATAAAACTACATTCCAAACTGTCTAAAAGATATACTTTTCTCCACTAATGGAACACAAAACAAACAGTCTTATCTGTCTGAAAAGATACATCATCCTTCTCCCTTAAACCCGCAAGGTACAGACAATTAATTAGTTTTACTTACATTTTCAGTAACAGCTTAACCAAGAACCCATACATTTCATACCATAACATAATAGTATTAAAATAAATGGTTCTTAAATAAATGTATACATAATTAATAATTTCAACTATAATTTCCTCCAACAATGAGTAAGAGTGTGAGTGTGTTCAAATGTTCGAGCCAAGTCACCCAAGATGCAAGTCAGTATTCAACGTCCATCTATGTCTGAGGACGTCGTGAGATGCCATTGAAACCAGCCACTAGTGAGCTCTGTTACCTTCAAGGAGGTTTTGGTTTTGCTAGGGTGTTGTGGATGAGGATGTAGGATAGGCGTAAGCATCTGCCTCTGGTTGCATGTTTGAATCCAGCGATAGCGTGTGTGTGTTGTTTTAAGCCTATCCCAAACCTTAACCTTTACCTTAACCATTCAGAATTAATGCCTAAACTTAAGATTTCGGAGTTAATGCCTAAACCTAACCTTAAACACTTTGAAATGTAACGTTTGGAACAACTTCGAAAATTGATGTTTGTGAAACAAGGATGCATAGTCACATGAACTCGTTGAATGTTCATGTGTGTGTGAGTGAGTGAGTGAGTGAGTGAGTGAGTGAGTGAGTGAGTGAGTGAGTGAGTGAGTGAGTGAGTGAGAGAGAGAGAGAGAGAGAGAGAGAGAGAGAGAGAGAGAGAGAGAGAGAGAGAGAGAGAGAGAGAGAGAGAGAATGCAGAGGTGGGTCATTATCCATCCTTCTCGGAGAGTAGGAGATTTGGATGAGATGTGCTCTGGGTGGCACAAGGCTGTCTGTCTACTGAAGCAAATAGAAATACTCTTGGACTGTACTGTATTCTCCCATATACAGTGCATTCGGAAAATATTCAGACCCCTTGGCTTTTTCCACATTTTGTACAGTTAGAGTCTTATTCTAAAATTAAAACTCCCCCCCCCATCAATCTACACACAATACCCCAAGACTCTTCATAGAGCTGGCCATCTGCCAAACTGAGCAATTGGGGGACAAGGGCCAGGGTCAGGGAGGTGACCAAGAACCAGAGCTCCAGAGTTCCTCTGTGGAGATGGGAGAAACTTTCGGAAGGACAACCATCTCTGCAGCACTCCACCAATCAGGGCTTTATGGTAGAGTGGCCAGACGGAAGCCAGTCCTCAGTAAAATGCACATGACAGCCCTCTTGGATGCATCTAAAGACTCTCAGACCATGAGAAACAAGATTCTCCGGTTTGATGAAATCAAGATTGAACTCTTTGGCCTGAATGCCAAGCCTCACGTCTGGAGAAAACCTAGCGCCATTCCTAATGTGAAGCATGGTGGTGGCAACATCAGTCTGTGGGGATGATTTTCAGCGGCAGGGACTGGGTGACTAGTCAGGATCAAGAGAAAGATGAATGGAGGAAAGTACAGAGAGATCATTGATGAAAACCTGCTCCAGAGCGCTCAGGAACTCAGCTTGGGGCGATGGTTCACCTTCCAACAGTACAACAACCCTAGGCACACAGCCAAGACAATGCAGGAGTGGCTTCGTAACAAGTCTCTGAATGTCCTTGAGTGGCCCAGCCAGAGACAGGACTTGAACCCAATTGAACATCTCTGGAGAGACCTGAAAATAGCTGTCCAGCGACGCTCCCCATCCATCCTGACAGAGCTTGAGAGGATCTGCAGAGAAGAATGGGAGAAACTCCCCAAATACAGGTGTGCCAAGCTTGTAGCGTCATACTCAAGAAGACTCGAGGCTGTAATCGCTGCCAAAAGTTCTTCAACAATGTACTTAGTAAAGGGTCTGAATACTTATAGTGAACCCTGGAATGAGTAGGTGTGTCCAAACTTTTGACCGGTACTGTATGTGCACAGGCTAATACTAAGTTATTGAAAACTGTCCAATGCTATTGTTATTTGATAACAGCAAAGGGAAAGATATGACATAACAAGAAAATCATGTTTTCAAAGATGTGGTATTCTTTTTTTGACATTTGCAAAAAAAGATTTATCCATTTTAGAGTAAGGCTGTAACGTAACAAAATGTGAAAAAAGTCGAGGGGTCTGAATACTTTCAGAATGCACTGTCTTCTTCAGATGTTTTCTTCACTGTCCCTGCACCTAAAGTTCTGTTTGATGTGCATTAATTATTGTATGTCATGTATCTGGCTTGAGCTCTGTGTTGGTTGCATTTGCAGATGTGTACATGTCTATCACATATTCTCTCTCTCTCTCTCACACACACACACACACACACACACACACACACACACACACACACACACACACACACACACACACACACACACACACACACACACACACACACACACACACACACACACACACACACACACACACACACACACACACACACACACACACACACACACACACACATCAGCCACCATCTGCAGCTTCTAGCTCCTACCCGAAGCTACCCTAGCCAGGAGAGTTCACTATGGCCCACTACAGGATGATGTTGTGTGTGGGTGTGTGTGTGTATTCTGAGTGAACTGGGTCAGGGGTGATAGATTCAGAGATGATGTCCATTGGCGAAGAAGCACTGTTTCTCCTTCACAATAGGGGAGAGGAATTTTTGGTGGAATTTATAACAGACTTAAGAAGGCTGTGGTCTTTACCCTCAAACGAAAGTATAATATTTTCATGACATTAAATTAGACTGATTACAGTGTTGATATTGATGCAGTAACCCAAAATCTGTTTCAATTCACTTCTACTGTGTCCCACTTGTACAGGCACTTCTCCACAAAGGAGTGTGTGTGCATGCAGTCCCATTGATCTATTGCGAATTGATTGTTATTTTGTATTGCTGTGACCAGGGACAAAAGACATGGTTAATGGAAACTGTTGGTGCTGTTGGTGCTGTTGACATGCCTCTACTTGATTACGGTCTTTGAAAAACATGATTTTCTTCTTATGTCATATCTTTCCCTTTGCTTTTATGACAGAACAATAACATTGGTCTGTTTTCAATAACTGAATATTAGTATGTGGACATACAGTACCTGTCAAAAGTTTGGACACACCTACTCATTGCAGAGTTCACTATAATTCTACAATGAAAATAGTAAAAATAAAGAAAAACCCTTGAATGAGTAGGTGTGTCCAAACTTTCGACTGGTATTATATATCAAAAGGTAATTCTACCTTTGAGGTTTGGTTCTCATTTTCTATATCCCATACTAAATGAATATACAGTGCCTTGGGACAGTATTCAGACCCCTTGACTTTTTCCACACTTTGTTACATTACAACCTTGGATTAAATAAAGACAAAAGAAAAACGTTTTTAAGAAATGTTTGCAAATATATTAAAATTAAAAAGCTGAAATACCTTATTTACATAAGTATTCAGACCCTTTGCTATGAGACATTGAGATATTTCTACAACTTGATTGGGGTCGACCTACGGTAAATTCAATTGATTGGACATGATTTGGAAAGGCAATAACCTGTCTTTATAAGGTCCCACATTTGACAGTGCATGTCAGAGCAAGAACCAAGCCATGAGGTCGAAGGAATTGTCTGTAGAGCTCCGAGACAGGATTGTGTCGAGGCACAGATCTGGGGAAGGATACCAAAACATTTCTGCAACATTGAAGGTCCCCAAGAACAAAATGGCCTCCATCATTCTTAAATTAAGAAATTTGGAACAACCAAGACTCTTCCTAGAGCTGGCCGCCTGGCCAAACTGAGAAATCAAGGGAGAAGGGCCTTAGATCAGAGAGGTGACCAAGAATCAGATGGTCTTCAGACAAAGAGGAGGAAATCTGCCGTTACAGAAACACCCACCAACGGAGGACCAAGCGGCATGGTAACGGCCAGCAGCAGCAGCGATTTCAGGACTCCTGGACATGAGAGGGTGTTTTGGACGGCAAGGGTTGCTAAACATGGGAGGAGATCCTGGCTGGAAGGGATCGCCTCCCAAGGGAACAGGTGGAGGCAGCTAGGAGAGCAGAGGCAGCCGGAGAGAGGAGCCAGCGATACGAGGGAACACGGCTGGCAAGGAAGCCTGAGAGGCAGCCCCAAAAATGTATTGGGGGGGGCACACAGGGAGTGTGGCGAAGCCAGGTCGGAGACATGCGCCAACTTCCTGTGCTTACTGGAGAGAGAGGGGGACCGGGCAGGCACCGTGTTATGCGGTGGAGTGCACAGTTTCCCCAGTGCGTGTGCATAGTCCGGTTCGGTACATTCCAGCTCCTCGTATCGGCCGGGCTAGAGTGGGCATCGAGCCAGGTGCCATGAAGCCGGCTCTACGCATCTGGTCTCCAGTGCGTCTCCTCGGGCCGGCGTACATGGCACCAGCCTTGCGCATGGTGTCCCCGGTTCGCCGACACAGCCCATTGTGGGCTATTCCACCTCACCGCACTGGCCGGGCTACGGGGAGCATTCAACCAGGTAAGGTTGGGCAGGCTCTGTGCGCAAGAGCTCCAGTACGCCTGCACGGTCTAGTCTATCCGGTGCCATCTCCATGCACCAGCCCTCCGGTGGCAGCACCCCGCACCAGGCTTCCTGTGCGTCTCCAGAGCCCAGTACTCCCTGTTCCTCCTCCTCGCACTCGGACTGAGGTGCGTGTCCTCGGCCCAGTAACACCAGTGCTGGCACTACGCACCAGGCCTACAGTGTTCCCCGTCTGTCCAAAGCTGCTAGAGTCTGCCGTCTGTCCAGCGCTCCTAGAGTCTCCCGTCTATCCAGAGCGGCTAGAGTCTCCCGTCTGTCCAGAGCTCCTAGAGTCTCCCGTCTGTCCAGAGCTGCTAGAGTCTCCCATCTGTCAAGAGCTGCTAGAGTCTCCCATCTGTCCAGAGCTGCTAGAGTCTCCCGTCTGTCCAGAGCTGCTAGAGTCTCCCGTCTGTCCTGAGCTGCTAGAGTCTCCCGTCTGTCCTGAGCTGCTAGAGTCTCCTGTCTGTCCTGAGCTGCTAGAGTCTCCCGTCTGTCCTGAGCTGGTAGAGTCTCCCATCTGTCCTAAGATGCTAGAGCTGCCAGTCTGTCCTGAGCCGTCAGTCAGCCAGGAGCTGCCAGAGCTGTCAGTCAGCCAGGACCTGCCAGAGCCGTCAGTCAGCCAGGACCTGCCAGAGCCGTCAGTCAGCCAGGACCTGCCAGAGCCGTCAGTCAGCCAGGACCTGCCAGAGCCGTCAGCCAGCCAGGAGCTGCCAGAGCCGCCAACCAGCAAGGAGCTGCCAGAGTCGCCAGCCAGCCAGGAGCTGCCAGAGCCGCCTTTCACTCCAGCTCTGCCGGAGTCTCCCGCCTGTCCGGCACTGCCGGAATTCCGTGTCCATTCGGGACCCATGTCTAGGATTCCCAGTCCAAGTTCGGTGGCGAGGGTCGCCGCTTTAAAGAGGCCTCAGAGGCGGGCAAAGAGGCGAACCAGAACTTTGGTGAAGACAGACGCCCACCCAGACCCTCCCCTATAGGCTCAGGTTTTGCGGCCGGAGTCCGCACCTTTGGGGGGGGGGGGTGGTACTCTCACGTTCTGACCTCTATTTTCCTTTGTTTTGTCTTTATTTAGTATGGTTAGGGTGTGAGTTGGGGTGGGAAGTCTATGTTTTGTGTTTTCTATGTTTGGTTTCTGTTTCGGCCTAGTATGGTTCTCAATCCGAGGCAGGTTTCACATTTCTTGTTTTGTTAGTTTGTTCATGTGTAGAGTCTTTATAAATTAAACGTGAATAGAAACCACGCTGCATTTTGGTCCGCCTCTCCTTCAAGTCAAGAAAACCGTTACAGCAGGTGTCATTAGTTGTCTCTGAATGAGAATCATACTTCGGTAGCCTGGGTTTCGCTGTTGTTTTGTGGGTGTTTGTTTCCGTGTCTGTGTTTTTCAGCACAGGGTACTGTTTCGCTTTTGTTATTTCACGTATTCGTTTATTGTTTTTGGATTTCATAGTGTACAGTGCTTTTGTTATTAAAATCGTCATGAACTCTTACCACGCCACATCTTGGTCCGTTCCTTAATCCTCTTCAGACGAAGAGGAGGAAATCTGCCGTTACATGCACTCCCTTCCGATATTCTGTTTGAATAATGCAATCTACTGGATCATATAACTGTGTCATGCAGGTGATAGAGGACCCAAAAGCGATTTAACAGAAACAGAGTTTATTCAAGTCCAAACAGGGAATAACAGAAATCCTCTAGTCTGTAGAGGGGAATAACAGGAGAAGCGGCCACAGACTGCATTCGGGTAGGCGCAGGCCGTAGTTGACAGAGACACCTGCTCACACGCAGCATCTGATGAAGGCAAAAACACGACAGGACAGGGCGATACACAATCACAGCAAAAACACGACAGGACAGGGCGAAACGCAATCACAGCATGGTGAATACTAAACAAGGAACCGACGGGACAGGAACGGAACACAAAGGAATAAATAGGGACTCTAATCAGGGGAAAGGATCGGGAACAGGTGTGGGAAGACTAAATGATGATTAGGGAATAGGAACAGCTGGGAGCAGGAACGGAACGACAGAGAGAAGAGAGAGCGAGAGAGTGAGAGGGGAGGGGGAGAGAGAGGGATAGAAAGAGGGAAAGAACCCAATAAGACCAGCAGAGGGAAACGAACAGAATGGGGAGCACAGGGACAAGACATGATAATAAATGACAAACATGACAGTACCCCCCACTCACCGAGCGCCTCCTGGCGCACTCGAGGAGGAATCCTGGCGGCAACGGAGGAAATCATCGATGAGTGAACGGTCCAGCACGTCCCGAGACGGAACCCAACTCCTCTCCTCAGGACCGTAACCCTCCCAATCCACTAAGTATTGGTGACCCCGTCCCCGAGAACGCATGTCCATGATCTTATGTACCTTGTAAATAGGTGCGCTCGACAAGGACGGGGAGGGGGGAGGGAAGACGAACGGGGTGCGAAGAAAGGGCTTAACACAGGAGACATGGAAGACAGGATGGACGCGACGAAGATGTCGCGGAAGAAGCAGTCGCACAGCGACAGGATTGAGACCTGGGAGACACGGAACGGACCAATGAACCGCGGAGTCAACTTACGAGAAGCTGTCGTAAGAGGAAGGTTGCGAGTGGAAAGCCACACTCTCTGGCCGCAACAATACCTTGGACTCTTAATCCTGCGTTTATTGGCGGCTCTCACAGTCTTCCCCGCAGACAAAGGCAGACCGGTAATGAAGCCTAAGGCGATGTGAGACCATGGTCGAGAAGGAATGGGGAGCGGTCTGAGACGACCGGCAGGAGGAGAGTTACCCGACTTAGTCTGCGCGCAGTCCGAACAAGCAGCCACGAAACGGCGCGTGTCACGCTCCTGAGTCGGCCACCAAAAGCGCTGGCGAATAGACGCAAGAGTGCCTCGAACACCGGGATGACCAGCTAACTTGGCAGAGTGAGCCCACTGAAGAACAGCCAGACGAGTGGAAACAGGAACGAAAAGGAGGTTACCAGTGTGCGTGAGTGCTTGCTTAACCTGTCTTTCAATTCCCCAGACTGTTAACCCGACAACACGCCCATAAGGAAGAATCCCTCGGGATCAGTAGAAGCCACAGAAGAACTAAACAGACGGGATAAGGCATCAGGCTTGGTGTTCTTGCTACCCGGACGGTAAGAAATCACAAACTCGAAACGAGCGAAAAACAACGCCCAACGAGCTTGACGGGCATTAAGTCGTTTGGCAGAACGGATGTACTCAAGGTTCTTATGGTCTGTCCAAACGACAAAAGGAACGGTCGCCCCTCCAACCACTGTCGCCATTCGCCTAGGGCTAAGCGGATGGCGAGCAGTTCACGGTTACCCACATCATAGTTGCGCTCAGATGGCGACAGGCGATGAGAAAATAAGCGCAAGGATGAACCTTATCGTCAGACTGGAAGCGCTGGGATAGAATGGCTCCCACGCCTACCTCTGAAGCGTCAACCTCGACAATGAATTGTCTAGTGACGTCAGGAGTAACGAGGATAGGAGCGGACGTAAAACGTTCTTTTAGAAGATCAAAAGCTCCCTGGGCGGAACCGGACCACTTAAAACACGTCTTGACAGAAGTAAGAGCTGTGAGAGGAGCAGCAACTTGACCGAAATTACGAATGAAACGCCGATAGAAATTAGCGAAACCTAAAAAGCGCTGCAACTCGACACGTGACCTTGGAACGGGCCAATCACTGACAGCTTGGACCTTAGCGGAATCCATCTGAATGCCTTCAGCGGAAATAACGGAACCGAGAAAAGTAACGGAGGAGACATGAAAAGAGCACTTCTCAGCCTTTACGTAGAGACAATTCTCTAAAAGGCGCTGTAGAACACGTCGAACGTGCTGAACATGAATCTCGAGTGACGGAGAAAAAATCAGGATATCGTCAAGATAGACAAAAACAAAGATGTTCAGCATGTCTCTCAGAACATCATTAACTAATGCCTGAAAAACAGCTGGCGCATTGGCGAGACCGAACGGCAGAACCCGGTACTCAAAATGCCCTAACGGAGTGTTAAACGCCGTTTTCCACTCGTCCCCCTCTCTGATGCGCACGAGATGGTAAGCGTTACGAAGGTCCAACTTAGTAAAGCACCTGGCTCCCTGCAGAATCTCGAAGGCTGATGACATAAGGAAGCGGATAACGATTCTTAACCGTTATGTCATTCAGCCTCGATAATCCACGCAGGGGCGCAGAGTACCGTCCTTCTTCTTAACAAAAAAGAACCCCGCCCCGGCCGGAGAAGAAGAAGGCACTATGGTACCGGCGTCAAGAGACACAGACAAATAACCCTCGAGAGCCTTACGTTCGGGAGCCGACAGAGAGTATAGTCTACCTCTGGTCCCCGGAAGGAGATCAATACTACAATCATACGACCGGTGAGGAGGAAGGGATGGCTCGGGACCGACTGAAGACCGTGCGCAGATCATGATATTCCTCCGGCACTCCTGTCAAATCGCCAGGTTCCTCCTGAGAAGTAGGGACAGAAGAAACGGGAGGGATGGCAGACATTAAACACTTCACATGACAAGAAACGTTCCAGGATAGGATAGAATTACTAGACCAATTAATAGAAGGATTATGACATACTAGCCAGGGATGACCCAAAACAACAGGTGTAAACGGTGAACGGAAAATCAAAAAAGAAATAGTCTCACTGTGGTTACCAGATACTGTGAGAGTTAAAGGTAGTGTCTCAAATTTGATACTGGGAAGATGACTACCATCTAAGGCAAACATGGGCGTAGGCTTGTCTAACGGTCTGAAAGGAATGTTATGTTTCCGAACCCATGCTTCGTCCATGAAACAACCCTCAGCCCCAGAGTCAATCAAGGCACTGCAAACCCGAACCGGTCCAGCGTAGATGGACCGATAGTACAAGATCTAGATGAAGAGACCTGAGTAGTAGCGCTCACCAGTAGCCCTCCGCTTACTGATGGGCTCTGGCCTCTTACTGGACATGAATTAACAAAATGTCCAGCAACTCCGCAATAGAGGCACAGGCGGTTGGTGATCCTCCGTTCCCTCTCCTTAGTCGAGAGAATCCCTCCCAGCTGCATGGGCTCAGTCTCAAAGCCAGAGGAGGGAGATGGTTGCGATGCGGAGCAGGGAAACACTGTTGATGCGAGCTCTCTTCCACGAGCCCGGTGACGAAGATCTACCGTCGTTCTATGCGGATGGCGAGAGCAATCAAAGAGTCCACATCTGAAGGAACCTCCCGGGAGAGAATCTCATCCTTAACCACTGCGTGGAGTCCCTCCAGAAAACGAGCGAGCAGCGCCGGCTCGTTCCACTCACTAGAGGCAGCAAGAGTGCGAAACTCAATAGAATAATCCGTTATGGACCGTTCACCTTGGCATAAGGAAGCCAGGGCCCTAGAAGCCTCCCTACCAAAAACTGAACGGTCAAACCCGAATCATCTCCTCTTTAAAGTTCTGGAACTTGTTAGAGCAATCAGCCCTTGCCTCCCAGATAGCTGTGCCCCATTCTCGAGCCCGGCCAGTAAGGAGTGAAATGACGTAAGCAACCCGAGCTCTCTCTCTAGAGTATGTGTTGGGTTGGAGAGAGAACACAATCTCACACTGCGTGAGAAAGGAGCGGCACTCAGTGGGCTGCCCGGAGTAGCAAGGTGGGTTATTAACCCTAGGTTCTGGAGGCTCGGCAGGCCAGGAAGTAACAGGTGGCACGAGACGTAGACTCTGGAACTGTCCAGAGAGGTCGGAAACCTGAGCGTCCAGGTTCTCCACGGCATGGCGAGCAGCAGACAATTCCTGCTCGTGTCTGCCGAGCATAGCTCCTTGGATCTTGACGGCAGTGTAACGAGCGTCTGAAGTCGCTGGGTCCATTCCTTGGTCGGTTCCTTCTGTCATGCAGGTGATAGAGGACCCAAAAGCGATTTAACAGAAACAGAGTTTATTCAAGTCCAAACAGGGAATAACAGAAATCCTCTAGTCTGTAGAGGGGAATAACAGGAGAAGCGGCCACAGACGCTTCGGGTAGGCGCAGGCCGTAGTTGACAGAGACACCTGCTCACACGCAGCATCTGATGAAGGCAAAAAACACGACAGGACAGGGCGATACACAATCACAGCAAAAACACGACAGGACAGGGCGAAACGCAATCACAGCATGGTGAATACTAAACAAGGAACCGACGGGACAGGAACGGAACACAAAGGAATAAATAGGGACTCTAATCAGGGGAAAGGATCGGGAACAGGTGTGGGAAGACTAAATGATGATTAGGGGAATAGGAACAGCTGGGAGCAGGAACGGAACGACAGAGAGAAGAGAGAGCGAGAGAGTGAGAGGGGGGAGGGGGAGAGAGAGGGATAGAAAGAGGGAAAGAACCCAATAAGACCAGCAGAGGGAAACGAACAGAATGGGGAGCACAGGGACAAGACATGATAATAAATGACAAACATGACATAACTGTATGCTAATATTTATTTTCCTGTTATATGAAAATATATTGTACCCTTCACTTTGAAAGTTGCTGAATGTCTGAGCAATAATTTTGAATAGAAAACATTCTACAGTATAAATTCATTAACCATCACACCAAGACAAGTTTTTGTGAGAGAGGAGAGAGGGAAGAGTTTTGATCTAGGGAAGACTGCCTGAGTAGAGGTCTGAGAAAGCCTTCAATGTGTAGGCTGACTAATAGATTGTGGAGAGAGGGATGAGAAATGAAAGAAAGGCTGGGTCGTTTCTTACCCACAGGACCATGGTTCATTTCCCACAACCCTGTTGGAGCACAAATGCAGCAGTGACAGGAGAATAACCACAGAAACCATAATGTCCTCCCTCCACAGCTCAACTCTTACATCCCACCATTCATCCACCCCTCCACCTCTCCAACCTCCATCACTGTGACCCCTGTGTTAGTCGAGAGAAAAGGAAAGAGAAAGATCGAGAGAGAGAGAGAGCGGTAGAGAGAAGCCTGGTCCGGAAAGACAAAGAGATGGTGAGAGAGCGGTAGAGAGAAGCCTGGTCCGGAAAGACAAAGAGATGGTGAGAGAGCGGTAGAGAGAAGCCTGGTCCGGAAAGACAAAGAGATGGTCCGGAAAGACAAAGAGATGGTGAGAGAGCGGTAGAGAGAAGCCTGGTCCGGAAAGACAAAGAGATGGTGAGAGAGCGGTAGAGAGAAGCCTGGTCCGGAAAGACAAAGAGATGGTGAGAGCCTGGTCCGGAAAGACAAAGAGATGGTGAGAGAGCGGTAGAGAGAAGCCTGGTCCGGAAAGACAAAGAGATGGTGAAAGCGGTAGGGAGATGGTCCGGAAAGACAAAGAGATGGTGAGAGAGAGAAGCCTGGTCCGGAAAGACAAAGAGATGGTGAGAGAGCGGTAGAGAGAAGCCTGGTCCGGAAAGACAAAGAGATGGTGAGAGAGCGGTAGAGAGAAGCCTGGTCCGGAAAGACAAAGAGATGGTGAGAGAGCGGTAGAGAGAAGCCTGGTCCGGAAAGACAAAGAGATGGTGAGAGAGCGGTAGAGAGAAGCCTGGTCCGGAAAGACAAAGAGATGGTGAGAGAGCGGTAGAGAGAAGCCTGGTCCGGAAAGACAAAGAGATGGTGAGAAGAAAGACAAAGAGATGGTGAGAGAGCGGTAGAGAGAAGCCTGGTCCGGAAAGACAAAGAGATGGTGAGAGAAGCCTGGTCCGGAAAGACAAAGGGATGGTGAGAGAGCGGTAGGGAGAAACCTGGTCCGGAAAGACAAAGAGATGGTGAGAGAGCGGTAGGGAGAAGCCTGGTCCGGAAAGACAAAGAGATGGTGAGAGAGCGGTAGAGAGAAGCCTGGTCCGGAAAGACAAAGAGATGGTGAGAGAGCGGTAGAGAGAAGCCTGGTCCGGAAAGACAAAGAGATGGTGAGAGAGCGGTAGAGAGAAGCCTGGTCCGGAAAGACAAAGAGATGGTGAGAGAGCGGTAGAGAGAAGCCTGGTCCGGAAAGACAAAGGGATGGTGAGAGAGCGGTAGAGAGAAGCCTGGTCCGGAAAGACAAAGAGATGGTGAGAGAGCGGTAGGGAGAAACCTGGTCCGGAAAGACAAAGAGATGGTGAGAGAGCGGTAGAGAGAAGCCTGGTCCGGAAAGACAAAGAGATGGTGAGAGAGCGGTAGGGAGAAACCTGGTCCGGAAAGACAAAGAGATGGTGAGAGAGCGGTAGAGAGAAGCCTGGTCCGGAAAGACAAAGAGATGGTGAGAGAGCAGTAGAGAGAAGGGGGTGGTTGACTTTAAGTCAATGATTTTAAGTCAATTCATTTCAGACAAAGAGGAGGGGAGAGAGAAATAGGGACTGATCCACGTTATGACGAGGCATCTTCACAGCTCACTGGCAACATGCAGGCACAGTCTGAATGCATGACAGACTCCACTGCTACTGATAAGAGAGAGGAGCTGTCTCGTATTAGCACTACTGATGTTGTCACAGCTAGCCTTTTGTTGTGCTCTTGTGTTTGTAGACTAATGTCCAATACCAAATCAACCAATAACCCCTTATCATAGACAAAGACACTTCAGTAGATACAAAATAATATGGTGATAGCGCTACCTCTCCCATTTTGCTGCTGCCTATCCTTTTAGATCTTCACAAGGGCCGAGATCAGAGCTATTCAAATACCTTCTTTTCTATCTCACAGTTATTGAACATTGATCATAATTGTAACTGATTGGCCAGAGAGTTAAGTGGTATAGTGCCCCAAGTAGGGTTGCAAAGGAAAGGTATATTAATTGTAACTTTCTAAGTTTACTAGCAAACTACTGGAAATCTGGAAAATTTCTAAGATATTATAAATTATAATATATGATGACTTTAATATGAAAATGTCAATGACAAAGCTGTAAAATGTTACCCCAAGTATTTCCCATCAATTTAGTGAATACCGTGGGTGTTTAATATGAGAGTTTCAGTGTAGCATATCATTTATATTTTTACAGGCTTTTGTTTACATTACTTTGTCAATATACATTTGTTGTAAATGTTGCGGCGTCACATTGGTGGCAGTTTTGAAAATAAGTCAGTAGTTGGAAGAGTTGCAGAGTTAATTGTATATTATGTCATTGTTAATTAGATACATTTTTCATTAATTAGGTCATTTTCTCTTATGGTCTATCCACTCAAAACTCATGGACAATATGGACATAGATATAGATTATAGATTATATTTGATATGATTACATTTTTCTAATTCATGTATATATTACCACAATTACCATAGATTACCGGTTAATTACCAACATTGCTGAAAATTTCAGTAACTTTGGTAACTCTAGTGTTGACTCTGAATCCGTCTCTGATTGGAGGGAGAAAATGAAAACAACAAGTGTTTTAGCACTCCGGGATTGTTATTGGATATACCTGGTTTAAAGGATGTATATCCCCATATTAAAAGGCCTCAGACAGAGCTAATGGCCTCTCAGAGGTAACTTCTCTTTCACTGACACATAAGAGCAAGAAAAGGGGAAAAGATTTTCCTTTCAACAGAACACATTCAACAAACAGACTAAGCTGCCATATTGCAGTAAAAACACCCATCACAAAAGCATTCAGATGTTAGGTGTGGAGAGGAGAGTGTCTGACTCGTTGGTGTAACATGTTCTTATTCACCTTACAGAGAAAAATTCAGAAAACATCCACTTGTCCCAGTAATGAGCGCAACTGCTCCCATCAGCACACCTGTATACAGTCCTCACACACACACTGAGGAGCAGACGGGATAGAAAACAGTCAGTAACATTCTCTAGGAACCAGTTGTCTGTAATGCATTATGAATGTATCATTTGTAGTAGATTAAGGCATTTATAGAGACAAGAGGAAGAAGGAAGATAGGAAGAGGAGAAGGAGTGGGAGGAGGAGGTGCTGAAAAAGAGGAGGACAAGGGGGAGAAGAAGGAAGAGGCAGTGTATCTGTACCCTCTCCCTGCTGAGAGAGGAAATGTCCAGCTCAGTGATAAGGCCAGTCCAATTGATGCCTGTTGGATTTAAACACAGCCTTGGTGTTCCCCTCCAAGTCTGGCAGCAGAATGCCTCTGTAATTATTGAATGGCTCATTTGTACTTCCTTTCTCTTGAAATAGACTGGGAAACATCTCTTTTGGAGCAACATGAACATTTCCAATGCTTCCCTTCCTGTCTTCCTGTTCCCCTCTGGGCCCTGATTGACATTTGGTGGTCTGAGCTGAGCTGAGCTGAGGAAACAGTAGCGGTCTGTGTGTCTGCTGAGAGGAAAAGAGGGTGACTGAGTGTATCTGAAGGGGCAGATGAGAAGTTGTAGTGATGCTGCACAATTCACTACAGAACATCACGTTCCCCTGCTCAGACTTTGCATACACCAACCAATGGTTGAGTGCCATGTCATCGACTGTGTCATCGGCACTAGATTGCTATAGCATATGATGTGGTTGTTGTAAGATGTATGCATTGTAAGATTTGACATGCGTCAGCAACGACTGAGCAGGGGAACACCACCATAATCAATTCATTCTGATGTTTGACCTTTCAACTGCGGGGCATCATGGTGATTCAGAAGCTTCATCAGTGCAGGAAAAGGCATAGTGAAACCCACACACTGGGAATGTACTACAGAAGCATATTATTGATGATAACAAGAATCATTCATTTTCATTGTGAAATTGGGAAAGTGTCACTTACACAACACATACATTACACTGTAGGCTACTTCCCCACAAAGGGGATGTACTACGGATCCGCGTATTGATAGAAGGAAGGATTCATTTTCATTTGGATATATGTTTTTGACAGTGTAACCATATGCAAACTTCAATTCAATGGTCTAAACTATCTCACTCTCTTTTGCTCCTTCTTCTGCGCTGATCTAACAAGAAGAGGAAATCAATATGGTAAATGACTACCAATACTTGTCTCCTCACATCAAAGTAAGTAGAAACATGTACAAGAAGAGGAAGTTGTGTTAGATTTTTGGGATGCACCCAAGCTCTGTTACTGAACCCCAAATCACCCCCCTAGCAACTATACACCTTTGTATACCTGAAAGGATTGTATGGGAGTGAGGAATATAGCAGAAATCCAACGTAGGGCAAGGTGGCTACTACCACATTACTTGTATCTATGCCTTTTGGTGCCTAGGGGAAAGGTGCTGGAGATTTATTTGGCATTCAGCGTGTGTGTGTCTATCTAACCACCTCGGACAATGTGAAGACCAGGAGATGGGAGGGAGGAGCTCCAGTGTGGGAGGGAGGACAATGCAGCATTGTATAGAACATCACTTCCAGACTCATTCACTGACAGGGACCAGAGGAAATGCAATGCAAAGGAATCACAGGGAAAGAGGAGAATAGAGGGCTCAGGGCCAGACGGATTACCAGGACGCGTACTCAGAGAATGCGCTGACCAGCTGGTAAGTGTCTTCAGTAACATTTTCAACCTCTCCCTGACCAAGTCTGTAATACCTACATGTTTCAAGCAGACCACCATAGTCCAAGACCACCATATGCCCAAGAACATCAAGTTAACCTGTCTAAATTATTATCACCCCATAGCACTCACATCTGTAGCCATGCAATGCTTTGAAAGGCTTGTAATGGCTCACATCAACACCATCATCCCAGACACACTGGACATATTCCAATTCATATAACGCCCCAACAAATCCACAGATGACGCAATCTCTATTACACTCCACACTGCCCTCTCCCACCTGGACAAGCAGGAATACCTATATGAGAATGCTGTTCATTGACTATAGCTCATCGTTCAACACCATAGTGCCCTCCAATCTCATCACTCAGGACCCTGGGACTGAACACCTCCCTCTGCAACTGGATCCTGGACTTCCTGACGGGCCACCCCCAGGTGCTGAAGGTAGTCAACAACACATCCGCTATGCTGACCCATAACACGGGGGCCCCTCAGGGGTGCGTGCTTAGTCCCCTCCTATACTCCCTGTTCATCCATAACTGCGCGACTTCAACACCATCATCGAGATTTATGATGACACGATGGTGGTTGGCCTGTCCACCGACAACGATAAGACAGCCTGCAGGGAGTATATCAGTGGCCTGGCAGTGTGGTGCGAGGACAACAACTTCTCCCTCAATGTCAGCAAGACAAAGGAGCTGATCGGGGACGTCAGGAAACGGAGGGCCGAGCACGATGGGGCTGTAATGGAGCAGGTCAAGAGCTTCAAGTTCTTCTGTGTCCACATCACTAAGGAATTATCATGGTCCACACACACCAACACAGTCATAAAGAATGCATGACAACACCTCTTCCCCCTCAGGAGGCTGAAAAGATTTGCCATGGGACCTCAAATCCTCAAAACATTCTACATCTTCACCATTGAGAGCATCTTGACTGGCTGCATCACCATTCGGTATGGCAACTGCTTGACATCTGACTGCAAGTTGCTACACAGTATAGTGTGTATGGTCCAGTGAATAACTGGGGCTGAACTCCCTACCATCCTGGGTGGTGTCAGAGGAAGGCCTTAGAAATTGTCAAAGATTCCAGCCACCCAAGTCATAGACTGTTCTTTCTACTACTGTACGGCAAGTGTTACAAATTCACCAAGTCTGTAACCAACAGGACCCTGAACATTTTCTACCAAACCATAAATAGTTTGGTAAATAGTTAACTAAATAGCTACTCAGACTATCTGCATTGACCCTTTTTGGACTAACAATTCTGCTACTATTTACTATCTATCCTGTTGCCTCGTCACTTCACCCCTACCTATAGGTACATATCTACCTTAATTACCTCACACCCCTCTACATTGACTTGGTACTTACCCTGTGTATATAGCCAAGTTATCATTACTCATTGTGTATTTATTCCTCATATTCCTCATATTATTATTTTTTTGTTATCTGTAAGCGGAAGTAAGCATATCACTACACCTGTTGTTAACAAATCATGTGATCAAAATTTGATTTAATTTGATTTGATTTAGAGCATAGAAATAGCATGGACCTCTTATTCTAGATTCCAAATCAATCCTGACCCCTGCTCCCTTGGTACTGATATACAGTACATCTGAAATTATTGGATAGGTGCAAGCGATATTGCAAAGAAATCAACAAGTTTATCAGAAGGCAAAGTGAAGCATTTGTCATATTGCTATATCTGGACCTTTCAGATCAGAAGTGGCTACGGAGTAGAGCTCCATTTGGAATTCAGAATGCTTTCTGTTCAGTGTCTGTGGACTGACATGCTAACAGGCTTACCAACTAATATCGCCACACTGTGAGCAAGAGGGAAAAGGAAAAGAATGGCACGGCAATGTGTCCGAGAGAAATACAAACCAATGGTTTTATTTATTTTTACATCCTTATAGCCTCCCCATAATGCTCGAAATAATAACTACAATAAGGAAAATAAAAAAAAACGATTTCACTGTTTCAATTACGTCCACAGAGAAACAAGCCCAATGTCCAGACATTCATTTCATTTCAACACCACTCCTTTTTTTCTTTCAAAAGCAGATCGGTCAGCAAACCCCAGTCATTCTGCACCACATGTCGGTATCTGTGAGGGATTACCAGAGAGCAGGCAAATAACTGCTTTAATGCATCACTACATTAACCCAAAACACCACAAATGCTATTAAGAAGCATGTCGCAACCCAAGGAAAGGAAAATAAATATAAAACATAATGCATTATGCAACTGAAATCTGCATGAAGTAATCACACCAAATCACCATTCAAAATAGCCTGTCCTTCGTCTTAGCCAAGGGGACCTGGGATAATTCAAATGCAATCATACTACATGGGTTCAGTAACATAAAAAGAGATGCTTTTAGAAAGACGTGTAGCTTCGCTCCGATAAACAAAGGGTTAAACCTTAGCTGCAGAAATCCACTGCAGTCTGAAAACATTTGGCTGATAGCGACTGAACAGCAAAATCTACACTCTTCTCTCCACAGCTCTCCCTCGACAAATGACTCTCTGTCAAGATTTTGCTTGGTTGTGGCTGTTGGTTTTCTTAATCCTCCAGTCTTTTATTGCAACGTTTGGCACAGTACGAATTGGTGCTTTAACAAGCTTAACCTGTGGAGACTGATCTGATGTTAGGGCTTGTTGTTCTATAAACTGGTGTGGGTATAAGGGGTTTTACTGCATTCTAAATGGTCAAAATAACAAACAGAACAGTCTTCCTCAAGACAGCTCCCTCAATAAATCATCATATAGGCTACCCCCACTGATCTCAACATCTCTCATTTTTAAATAGCAAGTTACAAGTTATTAGAAAATAGTTTAAATTGTACTTTATTTTTTTTTAAATA
This sequence comes from Oncorhynchus gorbuscha, assembly GCF_021184085.1. Taxonomy (NCBI): domain Eukaryota; kingdom Metazoa; phylum Chordata; class Actinopteri; order Salmoniformes; family Salmonidae; genus Oncorhynchus; species Oncorhynchus gorbuscha. The sequence continues at coordinate 35,504,296 of NC_060174.1, forward strand.
TAATCTTCCACCACCGTCCTCATAGTATATTTATTTTATATTTTTTATATTTCTATATTTATGTATAAGCATGTACAAGAGAGAAAAAACTGTCTCTATTTTGCACTCTGTACAAAATAAAGTTACTGTCTTCTTTGTGCATTCTATTGCATGGACTGGTGAGCAGAGAGAAAAGGAGGAGAGGAAGGGGTAAAGTCAGATACATATAGAAATCCACTGAGTTAGATCCACACAGCTAGATCCACAGTAAGGCCAGCATGAGTCCCCTAGATCTGGGTCTCTTGGACCTTCTCCTTGGTGTGAGTTGGCTTAATGACGTACGGCTCTGCGATGGTGCTGATGAGGCTGTGGTGCTGCTGATAATACTGGCGGCTGGAGGAGCGATGCAGGGAGTTTCCCAGGTTGTTATGGGTCCAGTGAGCCCCGTAGGCAGCTCTGTCCCTGTCCCTGTCTCTGTGTCTGTCCCTGTCTCTGTGGGAGGATGATGAGGACGACGAGATGTATTCCTTATTGAAGACGGTGCTGTTGTGTTCCAGTAACATGGGCAGAGCCAGCCCAGTCTCCTCAGACCCACTAGAACCTGATCTGGCTGATGGAACCTGGGGAAGTTCCTCGTCCATCTGGATGATCTCAATGGTCCGTGCCGCTGCCACCGTGCTCCGCTGCTGGTGCTGCTTACGCAGCTTGTAGAAGGCAATCAACATGGCAGCAGCCAGGAGTGTCACCGCAACGAAGCAGCCAATGATGATCTTGGTTGTCTTCATGACCTCATCCAGGCTGGGGGGAGGGTGGATGGGGCCACGGGCCGTGGGGAGAGATATCTGGCGGGGGGTCTGGGTGTTCTGGAGCAACACAGTGGGTGTGGAGATGAAGACGGGCTGGAACACGGAGGGCGAGGCTGGGATGGTGGGTTTGGGTTTGGGGATCTCCTCTACGGTGGGCTCCAGCACCTCCACAGTCAGTGTAGTGAAATAGGAAAGGTTGGAGGTGTTGAGTTCGGCATTGCTGACATTCAGGTAGGCCGAGGCATTGGAGTTACCCGCCATGTTAGTCACCATACAGGTGTAGACGCCTGTGTCCGATGGCAGAACGTTGGAGAAGTTGAGTGTTCCGTCGTTAAGGACAGAAATCCGAGGGTGAGCCGAGCCATGGGTCAGAACGGTCCCATTAGGAAGCAGCCATCGGACCGATGACATGGAGGCTGTGCGACACTTGAGTTCAGCCACTCTCTCTGCAGAGATGTTGAGGTCCCTGGGAGCATCCAGGATGAAGGGAGCAGAGCACTGGAATGTGGTCTGGTCCACCTCCACCAGGTATCGTCCTCTCATGTGGGCAGGGGAGTGGCAGCGGCCGCAGCAGGTGGAGTTAGTGGGGATGTACTCCCTGAGCCACCAGGACAGCCAGACCACATCACAGTCACACCTCCAGGGGTTGTGGTGGAGATGAAGTTCCACCAGGTACTGCAGCGGGGCAAAGAGGTCATGGGGGAGAGACGACAGATTATTATGGGCTAGATTCAGCTCCACCAGCGCCGTAATGTCATCGAAAGCGTTCCTCTCAATCACGGTGATCCCAGAGTTCATAATCCAGAGTTTCCGTAGGGAGCACAGGCCACGGAACGAGCCAGGCTTCATCTCAGGGAAAGTGTTCTCAGACATCTCCAGCTCCTCCAGGCCTGTCAGGGGTGACAGGACAGGCATCTCCATAAGGTTACACATCCCCAGATTCAGGTACTTGAGGTTCTGCAGGCCCTCAAATGCCCCATCAGAGATGTAATCCAGCCTCCTGAGCTCGCCCAGGTCTAGCCTCATCAGAGAGGGCACCCTGTTGAAAGCATAGGACGGGATGCTCTCGATGGGGTTGTTCCTCAGCCACAGCTCCCTCAGCTTGGACAGGTACTCAAAGGCCCCGCTGGGGATCCCCGTCAGTCTGTTGTCAAACAGCTCCAGGGTATTGAGGCTGGTCAGGCCATTGAAGGCCCCCACCTCAATCTGCCTGATGGCGTTCCTGCCCAGCTGCAGCACCTCAAGATGGTGTAGGTGTCTGAAGGTGTCAGCTTGGATGGTCTCGATGCTGTTTTCCATCAGGTTGAGGTACCTGGTGTTGGTGGGGATCCCGGGGGGCACCCTGACCAGGCCACGGCGCGTACACACCACCTTAGCAAGCTGGTTGGTGCAGGAGCACACCGCCGGGCAGTTCTGGGGGTTAGAGGGAGCACCCAGGCCGACAGGCTGGTACAAACTGAGAGCTGGCACCATGGTGAGGGCTAGCAGGGTGAGCAGGACTGCGTTCCAGGTGGGCTGCAGAGAAACCTGGCCCACAGGACTCATGGTTCGGAGGACTCTTTTTCAGCATGGTGGGGGGAGACAGACGCTAGAGGAGGACACACCACCCTCCTACCCTGGCTGGAACAAGGACAGGGCTCGCCACGCCATCGACGGGACTGGGAGACGCTACGCAGAGACAGACAGGGAGAGAAAGTGAGAAAGAGAAAGAGAGAGGGAAAGAAGAAAAGAGAAAGAGAGAGGGAGAGTAATAGAGGGGAGGAAGAGTCAGAGTGAAAGAAGGAGAGAGGGGGAATAGAGGGAAAAAGATAGATTAATGTGAAGGCAGAGCAGCAGCAGAAGCAGAATGCTTTGCAGTGATAAAAACAAACGGTTGAAAACCAGGATCAATCACCTACCTCATTAGTTCTGAAATGGACTGTTTCTCTTCCTTTCCGAATACTACGAAAACCAATCACAAACCACAGCCGTGTAGTTCACTTCAATGGAAAATCCGAAAAGTGAAAAATATATTTAATTTAAATTCTTCTCCTTCTTCTGGAATGTGGTGGTAGTGTCCCTGTGTTAACCAATGGAACAAGATGTCTCCTATTAGCCCGTGGTGAGAGTGGAGCAGAGCGGAGTGGAGCAGAGCGGAGTGGAGCAGCGTGTAGAGACTACAGGCTCGGTGGGAAAGGACAGGCCGTGTGGGTTAAGCTAAGCAGGTGCCTGGCGTCCCCCAGCCCCCCTCCTCTCCTCCTCTCCCTGCCTGCAGCCGCAGACACACAGCCCCCTCTGTTGACGAATCAAACTGCTCCATCACGCAGTATAAGCCAGATACACTGAGCAGAAGGGAAAAAATTACAGAATAAAAATTATAAAAAATCCCCCGTTTTGGCAGGTCCTCGTGCATGTGAGCGTGTTCCTTTGTGTCTGTGTGTGTGAGTGTCGGCAGAGAGCCCTCCGTCTCTGTGACTTTGCCGACGGCTAGCTTGTGCCTGATTAGCCCCGCTCTGATGGATGGAGAAAGAGAGAGAGGGAAAAGCTAAAGGACTCCTGATGCAGTCACCCCCCTATTCTCTCTTTTTCTCTCTTCTCTTCTGGTCCTCTCCCTGCGTTGGTTTGCCTGGCTGTGTCTATAGCAGCTGCAGCCTGCCGCGTGCAGCATAGTTAGCAATAATCCAGCGATTCCTCCTGGGGGGGGGGTGCTGCTGGTTAGAGAGGAGGGAGGAGGTGGGGAGCGCAGTGCTGCCGGAGCTACGCTTTAGAGAGAGAGAGAGAGGAGTAGATTGTGTGGATGCGATGGTGGCTGTGAAGGGTATATATCTGTAGCTGCTATCCGTAAAATGAGCCAGGAATGGGGTGCTCCTGGCCTGGTGCCCTCTCCCCTGAGGTGTGTGTCTCCTGCCGTATCCCTCTGTCTGTCCTGGTTGTCTACAAGTTGATCCCCAGGGCTGAGCTCAGGACTGAGGGCTGTAGGTATGAGGTGAGGTAGCAAGTTGTGGCAGTTAGCTCTCTGTGTGGCAGAGAAGCTCCCGACTGGCTGCTGGACTACTGCAGTAACCACTGTGGAGGAGAGAGATAGGAAGCGAGAGAGGGGGAAAGCAAAAGGGAGAGTGAGAGAGCGGAAGAGAGAGAGGAGGCACACAAGCAGGCAAACAGGCATGACACCGTCGCAGCATCAGCAGCATTCCAATCCCCATCTCCTCTTCTCTTCTTGTTATTTATTCTACAGCCTCTCTTTTTTCCCTGTGTGTGTGTCTTGAGAGGAGCTAAGACTGTCTCTGCCCTTTCCCTCTGTCCTTCAGTGGGAACGTGAATGTAATGCTGACGCACTCCTCTCCTTCTCAGCCATGGCTCAAACAGCCACACACACACACACACACACACACACACACACACACACACACACACACACACACACACACGCACACACGCACACACACGCACACACGCACACACGCACACACGCGGACACGCGCACACACACGCACACGCACACGCACACGCACACGCACACGCACACGCACACGCACGCACACACGCACACACGCACACGCGCACACGCGCACACACACACACACACACACACACACACACACACACACACACACACACACACACACACACACACACACACACACACACACACACACACACACACACACACACACACACAGCCAGCCAGGCTCAGAGCAGTTCATTGGTTTGATGCAGTGTTCCTTTGTATTAACAAATTCACCCCCTCACTCCCTTCTCTCTCTCCCTCTGGTTTTAGTATCTCTGTTAACTCTAAACCCTCAGAGTATTTATATGTGTTTCTTCCCCCTCCCTTCTCCTTCCCAGAGCACAGAGCACAGTACACCAGTGCTGCTGTACAAATACATTGTATTGTATGTACCAGGCAGTTTTTCCCTTGTAATTCATTATGCCACTAAGTATTAACCACATGCATGATGGCCACAAGACCGAACAATATGATATTGTTAGTGAGGTGCTGTGTGTGTGTGTGTGTGTGTGTGTGTGTGTGTGTGTGTGTGTGTGTGTGTGTGTGTGTGTGTGTGTGTGTGTGTGTGTGTGTGTGTGTGTGTGTGTGTGTGTGTGTGTGTGTGTGTGTGTGTGTGTGTGTGTGTGTGTGCGCATGCGTTGGGGGGATCTCTGACATCATTGAGGCTGGAGTTGACTGCTTCTCTCTCTTCTCTCTTCTCTCTCTGCTGGATAAGATTCTCTCTCCTCCTTTCCTTCTCTCATTTCCTCTCTACCTCCCCTCATCTCCCAGATAGACCTAGAGGGGAAGAGGGAGGATGAGGGATGCTAATAGATGAGGGATGTTAATGCACAACATTTTCAGTGAGAAGGAATGAGGAAAAGAGAGAGGTTGGAGGGTTGAAGAGAGAGCAGAGCTGATAACGCTGGATTATGTGTTATTTGAATGCAGGAGAAGGAGTCTCCCTCCCTCTCTCTGCCTTTAGTTTATGGCCACCTTCCTCCCTCTCCATCTCTCTTTCCATCTTCCCCTCTCTCTCTGCTGGTGTTCAGACTCGCTCCTGGGGGTGTAGTAAAGAGCTGTTAATTTCACACCAGAGCAGCGCTGCTGCCTCATTTTGGCATACAGCACATATAGCCAATCAAATACACCGCTTCGTCAATTCCTTTTTAATTCAAGTCAATTTAGGAAATGAATTGGACATGATTTGAATTGAAAATGCCATCATGTGAAGAGGGTATTGTAGAACCCACGCTCCATGTCCAATCAGCTTTCTGAATTCACTTTAAATTGAATGGAGCTGGACTGGAAGCAGGGGTATTGAACACTTTAAAGTAGGACACCAGGGTTAGGTCAATTCCAGGAAGTACGTTAAAATTCCAATTCCAATTCTCTACAATGATTTTCAATTAGATGTTTTTCGTTGACTTTTTGAATTGACTGGAATTGAAAAGAATTGAGCCCAACCCTGTGGGACACTGTTCGCTTCTAATTCTCAGAGTAAAAACACTCAACGGAAAATATGAAACATTAACCTGTGTAGTGTGTAACCAAGTGTATTCTGCCCAGAAGGTCAATATAGCTGTATTCATGTTTCCAGCACCACAAGTATATATACTCCAATTTATGCACTCCTCCTTCTCTCCAATCCTTACATATTTCATGGTTCGACAGGAAGACGAAGTGATAGGGTAATAAACCATCTCACTTAAGGGGATCTGACCTGACCTCAGCCCCCTTGACGCTTAATCCAAAACTCTCCACCCGTATCCCCTACAGCAATCCTGTGACTTCCTCCCATCCACCCAACACATTCCAAAGCCATCTGGCTCCTGCAGATAACCATTAACATCTGATGTAAAAACCAGTCCATATCACTCCTTAGATACGATGCTTCTGAGTATAACAATGTTCCAAATTTGACCCGGAATCTAACAACGCTAACACACTTTGTCTAGATGTGGCTCAACTAGCAGTGTTGGTATTTCTACACACTCACTCTCCTCTCATGTGCACACTACTTACAATGTCTAATGTAATTCTGTAATGTATAATGGCTTTGTTATTATAGGCTACTATAAGATGGTATAGGTCATAATCAATAAATAAAAAAGTCACAATATGGTGCGTTGGATATGACAACTACATGCCGTTTTCAACGGATTGTTAAATAAATGTAAACTATTTGTTTTCAATATCATCATCTCTTGAAATGCATAGTCAGAACTACACATTTCCGATTGTTACACATTTAGCTCTATCGTCAGAGTTAAACAGCAAGTAACTTAAAACTTATTTGGGTTAGGGGGCAGCACTTTTGGATGAATAGCATGCCCAGAGTAAACTACCTCCTACTCTGTCCCAGATGCTAATATATGCATATTATTATTAGTATTGTATAGAAAACACTCTGAAGTTTCTACAACTGTTTGAATGATGTCTTTGAGTATAACAGAACTCATATGGCAGGCAAAAAGCTGAGAAAAAATACAACCAGGAAGTGGGAAATCTGAGATTGGTCGTTTTTCAACTCATTCCCTATTGAAGATACAGTGGGATATTGGTAATGTTGCACTTCCTCAGGCTTCCACTAGATGTCAACAGTCTTTAAAACCTTGTTTGATGCTTCAACAGGGGGGCGACTGAGAGGGGAATGAGTCAGAGGTCTGCCAGAATGCCTTGAGCTCGTGACGCTCGTTCACCTGAGAGCGAGCTCTGTTCCATTGCATTTCTACATACAAAGGAATTCTCCGGTTGGATTGATAAAGATTGATTCTATACTTCGTTTGACATGTTTCTACGGACTGTAACGGAACTTTTGACTTTTCGTCTGCTCCTCGTGTACGTGCTTCGTGAGTTTGGATTTGTTTACCAAACACGCTAACAAAAGGAGCTATTTGTACATAAATGTTGGACATTATCGAATAAAACAAATATTTGTTTTGGAACTGGGATTCCTGGGAGTGCATTCTGATGAAGATCATCAAAGGTAAATATGAATATTTATAATGTTATTTCCGACTTCTGTTGACTGCACAATATGGCTGATATCTTTTTGGCTTGTTTGGGCTCTGAGCGCCGTACTCAGATTATTGCATGGTTTGCTTTTTCCGTAAAGCTTTTTTGAAATTTGACAACGGTTGCATTAAGGATGAGTGTATCTAAAGTTCCATGTATAACACTTGTATTTTCATCAACATTTATGATGATTATTTCTGTAAATTGATGTGACTCTCTGCAAAATCACCGGATGTTTTTGAAACTACTGAACATAACGCACCAATGTATACTGAGATTTGTTTTCAAACAAAACATACATGTATTGTGTGACATGAATTCCTATGAGTGTCATCTGATGAAGATCATCAAAGGTTAGTGATTAATTCTATCTCTATTTCTGCTTTTTGTGACTCTCTTTGACTGGAAAATAGCTGTATTTTAAACATAATTGCTGTGGTGCTTTCGCCATAAAGCCTATTTGAAATCGGACACTGTGGTGGGATTAACAAGAAGCGTATCTTTAAAATGCTGTAAAATACTTGTATGTTTGAAGAATTTTAATTATGGGATTTCTGTTGTTTTGAATTTGACGCCCTGCACTTTCACTGGCTGTTGTCATATCGATCCCTTTAGTTGGATCTCAGACCTAAGAAGTTTTTTAAGGAATTAAAGATTACAATGCTTGTCTTTCATCATTTGGTTAAATATACTTGGATATGTAGTGTCAGTGTTTGTTGTTGGCATGCCATGCCTACGTTTGCTAATCTTGCCAATGAAAAAAAGTAATTAAATTAGTTGACAATATCAGTCAGTTTTGTGATGACTGAGCCAGCTTTTTTCCCAAAATGTTATTGAAGGTTCTCCAAAGTTTTTTACTATCATTCTTTAGGTAATTTATCTTTGTTCCATAGTGTAGTTTATTCTTCTTTTAATTAAGTTTAGTCACATGATTTCTCAATTTGCAGTGCATTTGCCAATCGGTTGTGCAGCCAGACTTATTTTATATTGCTTTTTCCTCATCCCTCTCAACCTTACCATTCCTAAATTCCTCATCAATCCACAGTTAAACATTTTTACTGTCATTTTCTAGATGGGTGCATGTTTATTAGTACCTGGGATAAGCAATTTCATGAATGTGTCAAGTTTGCTCCTCATTACACATCCCGGACCAACAAATATTATTTACATCAACAACATAGAAATCACTACAAAACATAATATATGATCTCTTAGACACTATACTAGGCCCAGCCTTTGGAACTTTGACTGTGCTGTTCAAGAGCAAAAGATATTACAACCAAATAGTTGTCAATGGTTTTAGTGGAGCTGGGAGTCTACTTGCCCCCCAGCGGCAAATTAAGCGCTCTGCACTGTATTGTGATATTTTATTGATAATGATCTTTTGTAATTATACCACACCCAAATGGTATTGCAATGATGGTGTTATAATTGTGTAATACACTGTGGTTGTCTAATAATTCTCTGTTACGTAAAATATTAGAACATTTTGAAGTACACTACATAACCAGAAGAACTGTATGTGGAAACCTCTTCATCGAACATCTCATTACAAAATCATGGGCTTTCCATTAGATGTTGGAACATTGCTGCTGGGACTTGCTTCCATTCAGCCACAAGCGCATTAGTGAGGTCAGGCACTGATGTTGGCCTCACAGTCGCCATTCCAATTAATCCCAAAGGTTTCGATGGGGTTGAAGTCAGGGCTCTGTGCAGGCCAGTCAGGTTCTTCCACACCAATCTCGACAAAACATATATAGCATGTATGGACCTCTCTTTGTGCACAGGGGCATTGTCATCCTGAAACAAGAAAGGGACTTCACCAAACTGTTTCCGCAAAGTTGCAATCACAGAATTGTCTAGAATGTAATTGTATGCTGTAGCGTTAAGATTTCCCTTCACTAGAAATAAGTTGCCTAGCCCAAACCATGAAAAACAGCCCCAGATCATTATTCCTCCTCCACTAAACATTACAGTTGGCACTATGCATTTGGGGCAGGTAGTGTACTCCTGGCATCCGCCAAACCCAGATTCGTTCGTCGGACTGCCAGAAGATGAAGCGTGATTCATCTCTCCTTGAGAATGTGTTTCCACTGCTCTAGAGTCCAATGGCGGCAAGCTTTACCCCAATCCAACCGACACTTGGCATTGCGCATGGTGATCTTAAGCTTGTGTACAGCTGCTCGGCAATGGAAACCCATTTGATGAAGCTCCCCATGAAGAGTTATTGTGCTGACGTTGCTTGCAGATGCAGTTTGGAACTCAGTAGTGAGTGGCGGTCCTCATCTGTGAGCTTGTGTGGCCTACCACTTTGCGGCTGAGCCGTTGTTGCTCCTAGGCTTTACCACTTCACAATAACAGCACTTATAATTGACCTGGGCAGCTCTAGCAGGGCAGAGGGTCTGAATACTTATGTAAATAAGGTATTTAGGTTTTAGATTTTAATGCATTTGCAAAAATGTATAAAAAACTGTTTTTGCTTTATTATTATTGGATATTGTGTGCAGATTGCTGAGATTTTTATTTTATTTAATCCATTTTAGATTAATGCTGTAATGTTACAAAATGTCAAGGGGTCTGAATACTTTCCAAATGCAGTGTATAGTGTATGTTGAATCTGTTAGGTACAGGAGGGAGGGGGGAGAAGGATATCTGAAGAGATGGAGAGAGATGGGAGGAGAGAGAGAGAGAGCTCCTCTGAGGTGAGGCAGTGTGTGTGCTGGCAGATAGCAGGCAGGCAAGCAAGCAACAAAGTGGCTCTAATTGATGGTCATGGCTGAGGCTGTGGCTGCACTGTTAATAACATTACAGGGGCTATGAACATGGAAAGGTCACATAGAACACTGAATACATCTCATACACTCTCCCTCACATTCTTCTTCTCTCTGTCCTCTGTGTTCCATGCATCAGCAGTCCCTAAGCCAGTGTAGGTGAGGGGAGGTTCACCAAGGGGTGTTCCAAGTCTTTATAGTTATGTGGAGTTCACTGGTCTCTGTTCAGTGTGTTAAATGAGGCATGGGAGGAACATTTATCACCTACAGAGGGAGTGTACAGAGTAAAGACTTATGATTTGGTATACAGTAGGTTTATGTAGAGGCTGGCATGGTTGTAGGGAGGTCTGGAGGCAGCAAGTAGCTCAGAGGTTAGATTGGTCGCAGGTTCAAATCTTTGTCTAACCCAGTGAGATGTTTTTGTAGTGTAATGGGTCAGAGTGTTCGTAGCGTGCTGAATGTAGGTAGTGCATTCGGAAAGTATTCAGACCCGTTGAGTGTTTCCACATTTTGTTACGTTACAGTTCATTTTAAAATTTATTAAATCATTTTTTTGCCTCATCAATCTACACACAATACCCTATAATGACAAAGCACAAACAGATGATTTGACATTTTTGCAAATGTATTAAACATAAAAAACTGAATATGACATTTACATGAGTATTCAGACCCTTTACTCAGTACTTTGTTGAGGCACATTTGGCAGCGATTACAGCCTCAAGTCTTCCCGCTATTTTGAGTTTTAGGACCTTTTAAGGCATACTTTTTTAAATTAGAATATTTTACATGTATTCAACACCTTATTTTTGGCACTAAACTCTCTCTTTATACGGTGGATACGTTGATAAAATGTTTTAACTCGTACCCATCTATGGTCTAATTTTGTGAAACCAAACAATTGGCAAAACGGAGAACACAGTGGTGGAACAGTTTTTGGGATGTCTCATGGTCTGACAAACACAGCTCTAGCTCTGCCATCTTTCACTGCAGATGTGGAAGGGTGACAGTATCAGATGCGGTGTACTGAGATGCAGCCCAATGCAAGAAAAAAACATATCTCTAGCTTAAGATCTGGGTTGAGCAGGCAGAGTGAGCGAGCAGTGGGTTTTAGATGTAGATATGGTTTTGAACTGTTTCTTTCTTCAGTACTTAGCAGACTTACTGATTTGTTCTATTGGTTTGTTGGTTTTGTCCTTGAGCATGTGAATTTGCTATTATTTCAGACAATATCATGTAGACTGATAGACAAAGTTATCAATATCCTTTTACCAATCTCTGGGTACATTTTAAAAGATACATTGTCCAGAATAAATATTCCTAATCGTATTCCAGTCTCAGCCTCCTCTCTGTGTGAACCAGATTGCAAGCTCCCACCAGATTTCAAAGTACCTGTGTGCTATAATTGTATTGAAAGAGTTCCTAAACTCTTAGCAAACATAGGTGGTGTAGTATCGGCTCAAATTATTTCTCTAACCCCTCACAGATTTACTGGATGTTCTCAAGAATCTGGGTCACAATTCGAGTCACGTTCAGGATTTAGTTATATTTCGTTTATTTGACAGTTTTATAACACCCATAACAAAATCACTGAGGATGACATATTAAAGTGAGAGACATAGCATATCTGTCATAGCAGAACTGTCATAAACATAGCTGATATGATAAAGCTTGGTGGACTGAGGTCTGTGGTTTGTGTTGGAGAGGTAGAATTGGATGAGGGGTGTGTGGGGAGGGCGGTTAGTCAGTGATACACAAGGGCAAGGAAGGGGAAGGGGTGATGGAGGTTTACAGGCCATTGCTTGGGGGTACGGGTGACGGGGATCTTTGACAGGGAGGTGGTGTGTAAATATTGAGCATGTTTCACCATTCCCCATATGTCCGGATGAGAGTGGAAATGAAATGTTTCAGGCAATGAGGCTGGTGACTGTGTGTTTTTGCTCGTGTGAGAGTGTGCGTGTGTGTATGTGTGTTTTAGCGGTAACAGTGAAGGGTGAGTGTGAGGCAGGATGGAAGGCTTGCAGGACTGTGCCAACAGACTAGAGTGATATTATCGCTACAGAGGTCTACTGATGCAGCTGTTACTACTGTGATCCTATCTACAGCTAGCACTGATGTAACACACAGACAACACAGATGTATTGGGGTACTGCCACGCTGTTAGTGTGAAAGAGGTGGCTCGGTAAAACACACATTGGTGATGAAAAACCTTGTCTGACAGATGGAGACTTGATTTAGCTCATTGAGATAATTAATTAGCATTTCTGATAACAACTATTCCCATTTCCCATTGTGGTATCTCGCTTGTTGTGTAATGTCAACATCTGTACTGCCCCTCTGTTTAGCATGACCAGTCAGATGGAGAGGACCTGTGGTCTCATGGTCTACAGTGTCTTAGTGTGACGGGTCAGCAATGTGCAGGAGTAGCAGTTGGCCTCAGACAGAGCAGTGTGCGTGCGTGCGTCGGTGCGTGCCTGTGTGTGTGCGCATAGAGGCAGATCGATGTGACCTGCATTTATTAACCCTCGCTCAGAGCTCTCCTCCCTGATTACAACCCCCTCCGTGCAGGGTGGGACGAGGTGACTCATCAGCTGTTCTTGCTCAGTCACAACAACACACACAGTCTGGAAAATCTACACACAACCGTCCACACACAGTCAGGAGAATCAACTGCATCACAGCAGAGTGATTTCAACTCAAATGCAAAGGGGAGTCTGAATCACAGGTAGATAAAATGGCTCTGAATGATAGGAAAGTGAACCAATTGGGAAGGGTCCTATGTCAATTGTGGTGTGTCAGAAAGTGAATCCATGTAGAATCACAAGGAATGTGTATGGTTGTAAACAATACAGTGTGATGAATCCCTGAGCAGCCTGCTAGATGCTACACCAACCCCAACTGGTCTAACACACTCCGTGTTGACTCCCCTGTGATCTGTAGATCTATACAGCCAGTCACATCCTGTTTCTTTCCACTCTGCCCATAACTCACTCTGATTTACAACGAGGACAAGTGTGTGTGTGTGTGTGTGTGTGTGTGTGTGTGTGTGTGTGCGTGCGTGCGTGCGTGCGTGCGTGCGTGCGTGCGTGCGTGCGTGCGTGTGTGTGTGTGTGTGTGTGTGTGTGTGTGTGTGTGTGTGTGTGTGTACTGTGTGTGTACTGTATATGATCAAGTGTGTGTGAGTTGAGGGGTGATGTAGAACACCACAGTAATTAGATACATCACTGATTACCTGAGAGATAGTACACTGACTAACCCCACAGGAGAGGAGAGGACAGGCAGCAGTGTACAGACTCAAAGTTCAATGTTCTGTGCAGTATGGTTATAGGCAGCCATGTTTGCATGTTGTGATAGGAAGTGAAGTGCTAATGAAACACTTTCATTCAATGAGAGGTTTATGTTTGACTGTTTTCATTCGATTATTTGAGTCATACCCACCTAGTCTGGCAGTGGCTTGACAACTCTCGCTGTCTCTCACACACACACACACACACACACACACACACACACACACACACACACACACACACACACACACACACACACACACACACACACACACACACACACACACACACACACACACACACACACACACACACACACACACACACACACACACACACATACCATAGGAGGCTGGTGGGAGGATCTATTAGAGGACGGGCTCATTGGCTGGAATGGAATCATTGGAATGGTACAAACACATATAAAACATGGAAACAACATGTTTTACCATTGACTCGATTCCATGCCATTACAATGGGGTGGCAGGTAGCCTAGTGGTTAGAATGTTGGGCTAGTAACTGAAATGTTGCTAGATCAAATCCCTGAGCTGACAAAGTAAACATCTGTCATTCTGCCCCTGAACAAGGCAGTTAACCCACTGTCCCTGGTAGGCTGTCATTGTAAATAAGAATGTGTTCTTAACTGACTTGCCTAGTTAAATAAAACATTTGCCATCCTCCTGTAGCTCCTCCCACCAGCCTCTTCTGACACAATCAACCCACTGTGTCTGGTGATGTATGAAGCCAGTGTGTGGGGGGCACTGTAGGGAGTGCCCCCCACCCTCTCATATGTAAATGAACTGAGCCCTGTAATTGGCTTGCTGTTATTAATATTCTGTCAGTGTGTGACTTCATTAGTCTGGTGTTACCGTGCCAACAAGCAGCAGTAAAAAGGGACTTTGTCAATGTTTTATGCCTCATAAAGAGATGCGTTTGTGCGTTTTGTGTGTGTGTGTGTGTGTGTGTGTGTGTGTGTGTGTGTGTGTGTGTGTGTGTGTGTGTGTGTGTGTGTGTGTGTGTGTGTGTGTGTGTGTGTGTGTGTGTGTGTGTGTGTGTGTGTGTGTGTGTTGGGTGTCTGGCCAGCTGGGTGTTCAACTAGTAGCAGCACTGTAGTTGCTACCGTAGGCGCACATCAGGTGCTTTCCATCTTGCACCTGGTGAGTCGGTACTGCCAGTAGCTGCCAATCCCGAACCCCGGGCGGCAGTTAACTAACCCGGAAAACTCAGTGTCTGAGTTTGGGTCTGTGGAACCCTTGGTGGAGGAATACCATCGGAAGCAATGGCAGGTTTAGCTTGTATGGCTCCCTGGACGAACCTCCAGCTCAGCCCCCCCATGCCAACAAAAAAGAAAATAACCATTCTGCACTAACTGGAAAAACACAAATAAATAATCATAACATTAAAAACTATATACATATATATAGAAAAGGCTCATAAATATCAAAAAGAAGTGACAAAGACAAATAGAAACAAATTTGTGTTGATTTGGCACTTGAGTATCAATACATTACCCATCCCCCAACACTGTCAACCAAGAGTCAAGACTAAACCAATTGAACTTGGCGGTGTGCAGACTGGTTTCATATTATTCTTAATGATTTCACACAAACCAATAAAAAATACAACGATATGTCTGTAAAACCTTATGTTCACAGTATTACCAACGAATTGTGGTTTATTTGGTAACCTTTCGTACTATGACTGATTTAACTAATGCATTAGAACTGTACAAAGTTAGAGATGCGCTATTTGATAGATTCCCCCGCTCCCCCTACCTCGGGCTTCCAGTGGAGAGACCTGAGGACAACCTACCCCAGCCGCCCTCCCCATCTCGTACTTCTGAGTGGGAGACCTTCCCAGGCAGTAGCCTGCCTAGCTCACAAACTAGAATAAGGGCGCCCACACGGTGACATGATATCATTGACGTGACGTGCAAATGAGCGATAGAAAACTGATTGCGCAAATGTCACCATTCTGATTTTTTTATGAGCGGGTGCCCCTTGCTGCTCTAGGCAGCTGCCCATGTCGCCTATACCTAAACCCGCCACTGCGTATCCTCAGACCATCCACTGCATCCAGCATTATTTCTATCCATCTAGACACTGTCTTGCTACTGGGTACAGATGACTCTGGGTGAGAAAGTGAGGTCGAAGCTACGCAACTCTCCCTCACTTAAATCCAATTCAAAGCACAAGTCATGACACCATCACCCAAATTCATATGGTAATCAGCGAATGACGAACAGCAGGTGTGGATCCACTGAAAGCTGTAGCCATGGTCCCACATGCAGGAGGTTCAGGTTATCAGGTCGCTATTCACTGGACTGAAGAGGCAGTGGAACTTGGCAGCAGACCGAGCATCTGAGCACCCCTAATGAGGATCACACTGCTCTCCCCAGCATGAGGAAGGGGCTAGAAAAGGTGTCCTAAACATTCTCTGTTTCAATTTACTGTGGCCAATAAAAAAAATGACTTAATCAGTGCCTATGCACCAACCATGACTAACCTGATGAACTCAAAGACAAGTTCTATGGTGAACTGGAGACTGCAATTGCTGCTGTTCCCAGCACAGAGGAACTCACCATTCTTGGCGACTTCAATGCCAGAGTTGGCACAGACCATCAGTCATGGAATGGGATTATAGGTACACATGGCATTGCCAAACACAACAGCAATGGCCTTTTGTTACTAAGGACATGTGCTGAGCATGACCGCAAGAAAACAATATGCACCCACTGTCCAAACATTGGCACTTGATTGACTACGTCAGGAGGAGAGACAGACATGATGTCAACGTGACAAAGGCCAGGGTCTAACAGATGTTGCGCCCAAGTGGAAATTGAATTAGCATCATAAAAAACACCTATTAAAAGCCATCTGTTTAAGCTAGAGATATATTTTTTTGCATAGGTTGCATCTCAACCCACCGTATCTGCCAATGGCTGGATTCCTCATCAATGAAAGGTGGCAGATCTACAGCAGTGTTTGTCAGATTAGGAGACATCCCGAAAATCAGTCTTCTCACAAAAATGCCTGTAGCGTCCAAACAGTTTGGGCTACAAACGAATGACCCCACCATTGAAAGATGAGACTCTCAATAACTTGTTTTGCTCTGCAACGCCCACTAGCCTCATAAGGCTCATCTGAAGGTACCAGTTAAAAACATTTATGGAAGCACTTTAGTGCCAAAAAGAGATTGAATATTGGTCACAAAAAAATCTGAACATTCTTCTCTCTCTCAGATATAGGACAGACCCTTCAAATATACTCCAACTGATCATTTTATTTGACCCTGGTCATTTTGTGACTTCTGTCTCCACGAATCAAGGACAAATTATTGCATCGCCAAGCTAAGGTTGGTCGAAAATGATCTCTTCTACACCAAACAGTACCTATAATGTAACTTGCAGAAATGGATAACAAAAATATTTGGTTTAAATCAAATCATCTGTTGTAACAATATGTAGTTACAGTTCTCTGCACTTTAGTACACCTGAGACACGCTGAACTGTACTACAATGTTCATACATTATTTTTTGTATGTTACTTTTATGTTACATTCTTCTTGAATACCCAGTTCTCTTTTAGAGTTGGCATAGAAATTGTACACTCCCTTGTATTTTAGATTTTGACAAATAAACATTGTTTGGATATATCTGAATGTCTAACAGAACTACAGAACCTTGTGCAGCTTATAGAAATATCTTCTGTGAAACCATAAATGTAGAACATTTTTGAGAATTGATAAAAAATATCCATATGTATTTCATTGTCCTTTATCCATCTGGTAATGGTTTTTGGCATGGTGGGTTGTGGAAGTAGAGTGCTTGT
Organism: Oncorhynchus gorbuscha; assembly: GCF_021184085.1. NCBI lineage: Eukaryota > Metazoa > Chordata > Actinopteri > Salmoniformes > Salmonidae > Oncorhynchus > Oncorhynchus gorbuscha. Next base: position 35,521,453 of record NC_060174.1, read on the forward strand.
GGTCCAGTCTTTGGTGTACAGACAGCTGGATAAGACTGACAGAAGTGGTGTAGGGCACATAGACCTTAACCACCAACTGTTTGGATCTCTTGCAGAATATTTGCTGGTACTGCATGTCTCCTGGAAAGACATTTTTATTTATTTTTAATTTTACCTTTATTTAACCAGGCAAGTCAGTTAAGAACACATTCTTATTTTCAATGACGGCCTGAGAACAGTGGGTTAACTGCCTGTTCAGGGGCAGAACGACAGATTTGTACCTTGTCAGCTCGGGGGTTTGAACTTGCAACCTTCCGGTTACTAGTCCAACGCTCTAACCACTAGGCTACGTTGCCGCCCCGAACCACATGGTTGTGGTTACCATTTTATACCATTTGTGGATGTAGGGCAACACGCCTTTGTTGGTATAGGTGTCAAACGTGTGGGACCTAAGTGTTTAGAGACAGAATAGTGTTTTGTTTAGGGACAATGAGGGACATTGGGAGCTGATTTTGACAGGAAAGATCAGTCAACAAAGTGAATAGCTGTGGGGCTACAGAAGGTGTGAAGAGTGTTTACACAGTATATATTGTTGTGTATAGGAGACTGAGGAGTTATGGCACCTTTCAATCGTTCTCCTAATACACAACAATACATTTAATAACCATAAGCACAACCAAAATCCCGTTCTTCATCTCAAAGATATATCTGTAAACCTCCCCCAGCCCATTGACTTGACAGATCATTCTTGTCAATAGTAGCAGGTTTTTTTTTTACGTGTCTTTGTATTGTGTTTTGAGAATCTGCAGAGAGAGGAATGAGGGAGTTGTGTTATTACTGCTGTCTTGATTTTATACCTTTCAGTCTCCCTTACTAATTGTTGTCCCACAATCCTGTTGTGCTCCATAACCGCAAGTTGTGCCCCCTCTCTCATGCTCGTGCACCCCAAATGCTACAGCTTTGGTGTATTTTCAGCAGGACCTGTGGGAACAGGGGTTAGGCTAAATTGATTACATGGTCTGGAAGGTACTCTGTGGTCCTCAGGCTACCTCTAACCACCTGTAACCCCATGAAACAAACACAAACCCTTAAAAGCACTACCCAATTTATGTTTATGCCATGCTTACTATAAATTGAGCTATCTTAGCCGTCAGGTTGTAAATATTTTTGCCAATTTACCTTCACCTTGTGCAGAGATTGGGGTTGAAAACACATGCTGGCGCAATCAGATTATATACTACCTACAACAAAACATACACTAATACACAATTTAACCACCCCACTAATTGTATTGATCTCTATGAGACTGGTTATCTTAGCACACCTAACATAGCCATTTTAATATTGTGAGCTTACTGTTAGTTAGTTAGTTAGTTAGTTAGTTAGTTAGTTAGTTAGTTAGTTAGTTAGTTAGTTAGTTAGTTAGTTAGTTAGTTAGTTAGTTAGCTAGCATCACTAAATTGGCAGCAAGAACTAACTAACCAACCAAAGACACTCCAAAACTGAGTTAGCTATATCGATAATTAGATTTTTAGTAAGAGTGTGTTTTCCAGACAAGGGTGGAATAGATGGCTACCAGGTTTAGTTACTTTTATTTGCTAATGTTAGTTAGCTTAAGTTAGCTAATGTTGGTCAAAGATAGAACAAACAGACAAACATGTTTACTTTGCTGACGTAGCTACCAGTCTAGCAGTGATTTCCATGGCATAGGCAAAATGGATTGGCATTTAGCTATATGATTTAGCTGATGGCTTTCAGAGTTTAATACAGGACTGTAACATTAGCGAACATAGCTAATTTACCTAGTCCAGTCTCAAATCAAATCGAGAATATTCTATTTTGTTGTGAAGGGAGAAAATGATGGTATCGCATCACTTTTCAGATAAATGGATTCCCATCTAAATGGATTTCCCGTCTGTTCAGCCTGAAAATCCCTCTGATAATCTTTGGTCAACGTAAGCATCATTCTTGATTGCCACAAACCACTGGCAGCATCTAGGTATATCTCTGGTAGGTAGAACGGTGAAAGATAACTCATATTTGTGCATGTTTGTAATTAGCACAGTCAGAACACCATACGGACACGATGACAAACGTTAGTGAAAAACAAAAGTTTTCAATGCCTAGAGAAGTTATGAGATTACTGTGTGTTGGTTGTGGGCATGCCCCATCTAATTAACAGTGCAGTATCTGCATTCGTTACAAATGCTGGACTTTGTGTGAGCAGATAAATACACAGGAAGTCGAAACTTCCCGATTCTACCAGTGATATTCAAATGCGCTCATTCAAGCTTCAAATCAAATCAAGTTGTATTGGTCACATACACATGTTTAGCAGATGTTATTGCGAGTGTTTCAAAATGCTTCTGCATCTAGAACCGACGGTGCAGCAATATCTAACAGGTAATATCTAACAATTCCACAACATAACCTAATATCTAACAGATTCCACAACAAAACCTAATACACACAATCTAGTAAAGGAATGGGATGAGAATATATAAGTATAAAATATATGGATGAGCAGTGACATGGTGGCTAAGATGCAATAGATAGTAAAGAATAGATAGTGAAGGATACAGTATACAGTATGTACATATGAGATTAGTAATTTGAGATATGTAAACATTCTTAACATGACATTATTAAAGTGACGAGTGTCCCATTTATTAAAGTGGCCAATGATATCGAGTCTATAGATAGGCAGCCGCCTCTCTGTGCTAGTGGTGGCTGTTTAACAATCTGATGGCCTTGAGATAGAAGCTGTTATTCAATCTCTCTGTTATAGCTTTGATGCACCTGTACTGACCTCACCTTCTGGATGGAAGTGAGGTGAACATGTAGTGGCTCGGGTGGTTATTGTCCTTGATGATCTTTTTTGCCTTCCTGTGACATCGGGTGTTGTAGGTGTCCTGGAGGGCAGATAGTTTGCCCCCGGTGATGCGTTGCACAGAACGCACCACCCTCTGCAAATGCTGTACCAGCCGGCGATACAGCCTGACAGGATGCTCTCAGTTGTGCTAAAAGTTAGTGTGGGTTTTCGGTGACAAGCCATTTTTTTCAGCCTCCTGAGGTTGAAGGGGCACTGTTACTCCTTCGTCACCACACTGTCTGTGTGCGTGGACCATTTCAGTTTGTCCGTGATATATACACAGAGTAACTTAAAACTTTCTATCTTCTCCACTGCTGTCCCGTCGATGTGGATAGGGGGGTTCTCCTTTGCCGTTTCCTGATGTCCACGATCATCTCTTTTGTTTTGCTGACATTGAGTGAGAGGTTGCGTTTCCCTGAAGATCAAATTCTTTAGTGGTTGTTGGAATGGATTCTTCAGAATACCATTTGAGAATGTTCTCATAGAATAGATCGATAGTCTCAGAGTTGAAATATTTCCAGCTGTGTAGCCAATACTCCATGTGGAATAGTCTTGTCCTCTGGTAGAGTTGTAGTTTAAACCACTTCACACACCAACGTCACCCGGCATGTTTTGATCTTAGAAATTCAACCATTTGCAACCTTAGCTTACAACGGGATTTGCGTGGTCTAATGTGAATTTCATCAGGAATGGGTTTTATACGTAACAGTAGAAAAGGGAGGTCCATGATGCCTAACGTGATGTCTGGGCTCACGGGGGTTTGGCCACTGAGCAGTTCATCTTTATATGACAATCCATTCTCTCATTTAGAAGGTTAATGTCACATTACATCTTTTCACAAATAATTTCATTTTTAATCACATACTTTTGACAATATATAGATGTAAACCTGACAGCTGGGAAATGTACAATTTAAGAGATACCGTCATGTGTGTTTCCTGTACTTCATGAGATCACCAAATGAAACACACTCAACATGACTGTCCCTTAAGTGTCCACGGACTATTCCCACATTCTCAAAAGTAGCAATATTGTTTAATTCTAACATTTTTGGGTTTAGGAGTTTGGACAAGTCTCCGTTCTGGGAGACTCTCTCCCTCAATACTGCATGGCAGTTTCAACCTGGGATTTACAACCGGAGGTAATTAACCTGGGTTAGGAGAGAGAGTGAGATAGGGCAGAGGGGGGGGGGGGTCCAGGATCTACACCCAGAAAGGGCCACGTCATGACACCACCTGGGGGTGGCCCGTTAGTAAGTCCAGGACCCAGTTGCACAGGTGGGGTTGAGACCCAGGTTCTCAAGCTTAATGATGAGTTTGGAGGGTACTATAGTGTTGAATGCTGAGCTTTAGTCAATGAACAGCATTCTTACATAGGTATTTCTTTCGTCCAGATGGGATATGGCAGTGTGCAGTGTGATGGCGATTGCATCGTCTATTGACCGATTGGGGCGGTAAGCAAATTGGAGTGGGTCTAGTGTAACAGGTTGGGTGGAGGTGATATGATTTCACAAAGCATTTCATGATGACAGAAGTGACACATTTAGTTCAGTTATCTTAGCTTTCTTGGGAACAGGAACAATGGTGTCTATCTTGAAGCATGCGGGGACCACAGAACTGGGATAGGGATTGATTGACTATGTCCGTAAACACACCAGTCAGCTGGCCTGCGCATGCTCTGAGGACGCGGCTATGGACGTCGTCTGGGCCGGCAGCCATGCGAGGGTTAACATGTTTAAATGTTTTACTCACGTCGGCCACGGAGAAGGAGAGCCCACAGTATTTGGTAGCGGGCTGTGTCGGCGGCACCGTATTGTCCTCAAAGCACGCAAAGAAGTTGTTTAATTTGTCTGGGAGCAAGATGTCAATGTCCGCGACAGGGCTGGTTTTTTTTTTGTCATCCGGGTTTGTCTATATATCCTGCCACATACCTCTCGTGTTTGAGCCATGGAATTGTGACTCCACTTTGTCTCTATACTGATGCTTTGCTTGTTTGATTCCCTTACGGAGGGAATAACAACACTGTTTGTATTCAGTCATGTTTCCAGTCGCCTTGCCATGATTAAATGCGGTGGTACGTAGTTTCAGTTTTGCGCAAGTACCAATCCACGGTTTCTGGTTAGGGAAGGTTTTAATAGCCACAGTGGGTACAATATCTCCTATACACTTCCTTATATGCTCGCTCACCGAGTAAGCGTATATGTCAATGTTATTGTCTGATGCTACCCAGAACATATCCCAGTCCACAAGCAATCAATCAAGTGTGGAATCTGATTGGTCAGACCAGTGTTGGATAGACCTAAGCACAGGCGCTTCCTGTTTTAGTTTCTGCCTATAGGAGGGGAGCAACAGGTCAGATTTGCCAAAAAGAGGGTGGGGGAGGGCCCTGTATGCATCGCGGAAGTTAGAGTAGCAGTGGTCGAGTGTGTTACTCACTTGTGTACTGCAATCAATATGCTAATAGCATTTAGGTAGCCTTCTTCTCAGATTAGCTTTGTTAAAATCGCCAGCTACAATAAATGCAGCCCCAGGATATATGGTTTCCAGTTTGCATGAATTCCAGTGAAGTTCCTTGATGGTCATCTTGGTATCCACTTGCGAAGGGATATACACGGCAGTGACGATAACCGAGGAGAGTTTTCTTGGGAGATAATGCGGTTGGCATTTGATTGTGAGAAATTCTAGGTCAGGTGAACAAAAGGACTTGAGTTCTTGTATGTTGTTACAATTACACCATGAGTCATTAATCATGAAACATCCACCCCTGCCCTTCTTCTTACCAGAGAGATGTTTGTTCCTGTCGGCGCGATGCACTGAAAATCCCGTTGGCTGTTCGGACCAACAGCATGTCCCCAGCTAGCCATGTCTCCGTGAAACAGAGAATCTTACAATCCCGGATATCTATTTGGAAAGGAACTCTTGCCCTAATTTAGTCCACTTTGTTAACTAGGGACTGGACATTAGCAATAATATGCTCGGAAGCGGTGGGTGGTGTGCACGCAGCCGAAGCATCACTAGAAGACCGCTCCGGCACCCTCTCCTCCGATGGCATTGTTTTGGGTTGGCCTCTGGAATCAGTTTAAATGCCCTGGGAGGTGCAGAAAATTCGTATTCCTGGTCGGAGTGCTGGTTGTGCTGGTAAATTGACGTCTCTCTGATATCCAATAGTTCTTCCCGGCTGTATGTAATAACACTTAAGGTTTTCTGGGCTAACAATGTAAGAAATAATGCATTAGAAAAACAAAACACTGCACTGTTTCCTAAGGCCCTGAAATGAAGCTGCCATTTCTATCGGGGCATCTTATTGTACCCCTGCACAATAAACTTGTGCTTTGGATAATGTTAATGTTTATGACAAAAATAAAATGTTGTTAATATAGTAATAACTATATGCCGTGACAAAGCCAGGTTGAAATTCCTCTTTAAGGTGTTTCTTTTATTATGGCAGTTACCTGTACATCTCTTAACATTTTTGAGAAAACCTAAGGGATTGGTTTAGTGATGGAATCAGTGAGTGAATGGCTGCAGCAATGGTCTGACATGCCTGACTTGCGCTTAGTAAAAAATTAGGCCTAATTAGACAAAATAACATTTAAGTTGTTCAAACAGGACACTAAGTCGTTCGAAAAAGACACTAAGTCATTTGAACGACGTATTATCCTGTTCAAATTACTTACTTGCTCTTTTGTCTAATTAGGCCTCATTTGGTTTGCAGCTCCAGTTGTGCTTGTCAGACCATTGACAGTTCTGTCCTAGGGCTGCGTTTGAATGCTAGAGCATGTAAGTGGGCCAACAAGATCTCACAGCTTTACCAATTTACTTCAGATTCTGAGGTTTATCCATGTTTTTCCAAACACCAAATTTCAAAGTTGCTCCAAACATCACATTTCTACGTTTTTTTTACATCCCGGGTCACTCCTCTTGCTCAGCATCGTCATTCCGAGGGGTGTGTGTTAAATCCCAGTGGTATACACTAATTTTGATTGTTTTTGTTTAACCCTATCCTGCAACAAAACTGCCAAAATGGATTCTCTGAACATTAAATCACCAAGTTCCCCCATTAGGCAAACTATTAACACTATTACATTGCCTATTGTTGGGTAATAAAGATAACCTTTCAGATTGAACAGCTACAGTGCTGCTTTGTTTATGCCCATTTAGCATTGTTCACACCCTCTAAAGCCTCAGACCCACCCATCTCAAAGAATTCACATTGGAATATGTGACTGTGGCCATGTGCTAAAGCAGTGAGGTAGTGTTTAAAACACAAATAAATATTTAAACATTGATTAACTTCAAGTGCTAAAGGTAGTAGTCTACAGTTAGGAAAAACTTAAAACACACAAATGCATAAAGGTAGAAACACTTTCTAGACCTAGGCATATATCATAAGATCCTTTGAGTGACTTTGGTTAAAGTCAAGTTATGATATGAACAAAGGAATCTAGCCATAGAGCATATTTTTGTCCTGCCCTTTGGAGCAGGACATGCCATTTACATAGCCTTTTCATTGTGAATGTTCTGATCTTCTCAAAGATCTAGTTGTGTCCAGTCTGAGGGATGCTTTCACATCTCTGGGAGGAAGGACATCAACATTACACAGCAGCTGAAACTTGGTTCAAACTGAGTGAAAGCTCCTTGGCCACAACAACATCAGGTTCCAGACTATTGAAGCTGTAAAGTAGGAAAGCAGACACAAATAGACTAAACAAGTTCAAGCATTAAGCTCACAGTACAACGACAAAATACCTGAAGTGTTGCTTGTTCACCCTCAATCGTTGTCAGGACCCAGTTACAAACCCGGGTCTCCGGAGTGAGAAACAGTCACTTAACCAACTGAGCCACGAATAGTCGGCAGAACCCAGAAGATGAGGCAGACACAGCAGTACTTGAGACGGTGTATTTAATGAAGTAAAAAGTGAAGTTCTTCAGGAAAACATGTAACTCCACAACCTCAAAAGGAATCCTACAAGAACAAAGGTAATCCTCCAAGACAAAAAAGGTAAATCCACAAGGTGGAAGGTAAAGCACAAAAAGCCTCAAAAGATACTCAAAAAACAAACAAACAAACAAGAACAAAAAACAGAATTCCACAAGAGAGTCCACCGGGATCAACAAGAGTTCTCAGATTACTAGGGCTGGGTGCTAACATACGAACACAGAGCAAAGAACAGAGGAAAACAAAGGGTTTAAATACAATCAGGGGAAACGAGGCACAGGTGCAAATAATAATGGGGATCAAGGGAAAACAAAAGGTCAAAAGGCACAATGGGGGCATCTAGTGACCAAAAACCGGAACAACCCTGGCCAAATCCTGACAATCGTGTCCTTGTACTGGTGGTGGGGAGCAGGATTATGCTGAAAGACAAATTCCAGATTTAGTTTTTCAAAAATTAATTAATTCACCTTCTATAGCTTGCTATTACAGGTTGACTGTGACAGCTGTACTAAAATGCCCTGTACACAATCAACCTGCTTCCAGCCAAACACTGTCAATGCAGACACTACAAGATAAATAGATAGATTTAGCGGACATTTAACTTCATAATTACCATCTGGCTAGATATGAATGGTATTCATCTAGCTAGCCATCTAGTTGGATGGGCAATAAAAACGACCTTGAAATCGATAATTCAATAGCTACAGGAGCTATTTTGATATTATATCATGGTGGCTAGCTAGCCAAATTAGCATCTGTCCCTAACACTTAACATGGGGTTTGATTAGCTTGCTAATCGAATAGCATTCACACCACAGTGGCTAGAAGACAGCTGTGTCATTACCAGGAGCTGTGTTTAAGACAAAAGTGTTATTAAAAGCCGTTCCAGTCACCTCATTATCTCAACCAGTCATGGCTAGGCAATAATCTGTATTTTCTCCTTGTCTAAACAGCTTTGTGATTTCATATTTTATTTATATTTACAGATTACAGGTGAGTTTGTTATAACAGCACATAAACGTTCACATGTTCAAAAAGGCATTTCTGCAAAAAGAGCATGTAGATAAAAATAGTTATTATAATATGTTAAAATGCCTCTCCTGGGATGTAGTGACGTAGTGACATCCTAACAACATTTCAGAGTATTCATGTTACAGTGAAAGGGAACATCACAACAAATCCTTACAGAACAGAACAGAGTATCAGAACATTAAAGTTCAAACAAAAAGTGTGATATCCCTGTGTGATTTTATATCCTATGAAATGTGGTATTTGTTGTTTTTGCTGATAAAACCAAGGAATGGTGTGTGCGTGTGCCGGGGGCGTGTGTGTGTGGTGCAAAAGTAAGCCAACAGTGGGGCCAGTCACACCTACACGGATGTAATGAGGGCTTTAGCAAAACTACAGTCTAGAGAGAAACCTGACACTGCAACATTTTTCTTGTCTCTCTGTGTGTGCATGTGCATACAGTATGTCTATGTGTGTGAGAGAGAGAGAGAGAGAGAGAGAGAGAGAGAGAGAGAGAGAGAGAGAGAGAGAGAGAGAGAGAGAGAGAGAGAGAGAGAGAGAGAGAGAGAGAGAGAGAGAGAGAGAGAGAGAGAGAGGAATTGGGAAAGGAGAAATAGACAGAGGGAGCTAAGGGAATGGGCGAGGTGTTGAGGTAGACGGAGAACATATAGGAATATGTGAGGAAGTATAGAAAGTGGAATATGTGAGGAAGTATAGAAAGTATCTTCTCAAATTGAGAGAATATCCTGTCACCATCTGTCCAGTACATACACACATTCTGACAAAGGCAGGTGTCAAATTAAATTAAATCAAAATGTAATAGTCACATGTGCTGAATACAACAGGTGTAGACCTTACAGTGAAGTGCTTACTTACAAGCCCCTAACCAACAATGCAGTTTAAAAAATAAGAATAAGAAAAAAAAGTAGTTAACTTGTTACGGCTAGACTTTTCGCTAGCTGAACCCCTCGACAACATGCGGTGAAATGGCAGAGCGCGAAATTCTAATTAAACTACTCTAAATATTCAACTTTCATGAATTCACACATGCAATATACCAAATTAAAGCTACACTTGTTGTTAATGCAGCCAACGTGTCAGATTTCAAAAAGGCTTTACGGCAAAAGCAAACCACTCGATTATCTGAAGATAGCACCCCAACAAACAAACACATGACATTCATATTTCAACCCACCAGGCGCGACACAAAACGCAGAAATAACGATATAATTCATGCCTTACCTTTGAAGATCTTCTTTTGTTGGCACTCCAATATGTCCCATAAACATCACAAATGGTCCTTTTGTTGATTTCTTCTATCATTATATCTCCAAAATGTCAATTTTTTTGGCGCGTTTGATCCAGAAAAACACGGTTCCATCTCACGCAACATGACTACAAAATATCTAATAAGTTACCTGTAAACTTGTTCCAAACATTTCAAACAACTTTCCTAATACAACTTTCGGTATTTTTATAGGTAAATAATAGATACAATTTAAGACGGGATAAACTGTGTTCAATAGCGGATAAAAACAAAGTGGAGCGAGCTTTCAGGTCGTGCAACCTAACAAACAGTACACTACACTCGACCCTCGTTCTGAGCTGCCCTACTTCTTCATTTCTCAAAGGAAAAACATCAACCAATTACTAAAGACTGTTGACATCCAGTGAAAGCGATAGGAACTGCAAGCAAGTGCCACAGAAATCTAGATCCCCAAAGAAAGCGCATTGAAAAGAGAGGGACCTCCATTTTTTTCTGGATGGATTTTTCTTAGGTTTTTGCCTGCCATATCAGTTATGTTATACTCACAGACATTATTCAAACAGATGTAGAAACTGTAGAGTGTTTTCTATCTCAATATACCAATCATATGCATTTTCTAGTTTCTGGGCCTGAGTAGCAGGCAGTTTACCTTGGGTACGCTTTTCATCCGGACGTGAAAATACTGCCCCCTAGCCCGGAAAGGTTAAAGATAAGCAGTAAAATAACAATAAAGAGATACAGGAGGTATCGGTACAGTCAATATGCGGGGGCACCGGTTAGTTGAGGTAATTGAAGTATATGTACAGTGGGGCAAAAAAGTATTTAGTCAGCCACTAATTGTGCAAGTTCTCCCACTTAAAAAGATGAGTGAGGCCTGTAATTGTCATCATAGGTACACTTCAACTATCACAGACAAAATGTGGAAAGAAAATCCAGAAAATCACATTGTAGGATTTTTAATTAATTTATTTGCAAATTATGGTGGAAAATAAGTATTTGGTCAATAACAAAAGTTTATATCAATACTTTGTTATATACTCTTTGTTGGCAATGACAGAGGTCAAACGTTTTCTGTAAGCCTTCACAAGTTTTTCACACACTGTTGCTGATATTTTGGCCCATTCCTCCATGCAGATCTCCTCTAGAGCAGTGATGTTTTGGGGCTGTTGCTGTGCAACACGGACTTTCAACTCCCTCCAAAGATTTTCTATGGGGTTGAGATCTGGTTACTGGCTAGGCCGCTCCAGGACCTTGAAATGGTTCTTACAAAGCCACTCCTTCGTTGCCCGGGCGGTGTGTTTGGTATCATTGTCATGCTGAAAGACCCAGCCACGTTTCATCTTCAATGCCCTTGCTGATGGAAGGAGGTTTTCACTAAAAATCTCACGATACATGTTCCCATTCATTCTTTCCTTAACAAGGATCAGTCGTCGTGGTCCCTTTGCAGAAAAACAGCCCCAAAGCATGATGTTTCCACCCCCATGCTTCACAGTAGGTATGGCGTTCTTTGTCCTCCAAAAAAGTTATATTTTGGTTTCATCTGACCATATGACATTCTCCCAATCTTCTTCTGGATCATCCAAATGCTCTCTAGCAAACTTCAGACGGGCCTGGACATGTACTGGCTTAAGCAGGGGGACACGTCTGTCACTGCAGGATTTGAATCCCTGGGGGCGTAGTGTGTTACTGGTAGGCTTTGTTACTTTGGTCGCAGCTCTCTGCAGGTCATTCACTAGGTCCCCCCGTGTGATTCTGGGATTTTTGCTCACCGTTCTTGGGGTCATTTTGACCCCACAGGGTGAGGTCTTGCGTGGAGCCCCAGATCGAGGGAGATTATCAGTGGCCTTGTATGTCTTCCATTTCCTAATAATTGCTCCCACAGTTGATTTCTTAAAACCAAGCAGGTTACCTATTGCAGATTCAAGTCAGTCTTCCCAGCCTGGTGCAGGTCTACAATTTTGTTTCTGGTGTCTTTTGACAGCTCTTTGGTCTTGGCCATAGTGAGGTTTGGAGTGTGACTGTTTGAGGTTGTGGACAGGTATCTTTTATACTGATAACAAGTTCAGACAGGTGCCATTAATACAGTTAACGAGTGGAGGACAGAGGAGCCTCTTAAAGAAGAAGTTACAGGTCTGTGAGAGCCAGAAATATTGCTTGTTTGTAGGTGACCGAATACTTATTTTCCACCATAATTTGCAAATAAATTAATTAAAAAATCATTTTCTCATTTTGTCTGTCATAGTTGAAGTGTACATATGATGAAAATTACAGGCCTCTCTCATCTTTTTAAGTGGGAGAACTTGCACAATTGGTGGCTGACTAAATACTTTTTTGCCCCACTGTACATGTAGGTAGAATTATTAAAGTGACTATGCAAAGATAACAACAGAGAGTGGCAGTGGCATAAAAGGGAGGGGACAATGCCAATAATCTGCTTAGCCATTTGATTAGCTCTTCAGGAGTCTTATGGCTTGGGGGTAGAAGCTGTTTAACCTGTTTGGGGTAGGGGGCAGCATTTTCACTTTAGGATAAATAGCGTGCCCAAACTGAACTACCTCCTACTCTGTCCCAGATCCTAATATATGCATACTATTATTAGTATTGGATAGAAAACACTCTGAAGTTTCTAAAACTGTTTGAATCATGTCTGTGAGTATAACAAAGATTATTTAGTAGGCGAAACCCTGAGTACAAACCATTCAGATCTTTTTTTTGAGGTCACTCTTTTCAATGGGGTTTCATGGAGAATCCAGAATTCAATTCGACCTTTCTGCAGTTCCTACCACTTCCACTGTATGTCAGCAGTTTGTTGAAATTGGTTGAGGTTTTTCCTTTGTGTAATGAAGAAGTACCATAACTCAGAAAGAGAGTCACTTCATGTGTACCTTTTGATAGAGGTGCGTAACCAGAAAAGTCGCGTCAGTTTGTTTTGCTCCTGTATTGAACACAGATCATCCTGTCTTCAATTTGATCAAACATATAAGTTTAGAAATACCTACAGTTGTATTACAAAAGTAGTTTGAAATCTTTTGGAAATGTTTACAGGTAACATTTGAGATATTTTGAAGCGGCGTTGCGTAAATTGGAAGCTGTGTTTTTCTGGATCAAACGCGCCAAATAAATTGATATTTTGGAAATATATCGACAGGAATTAATCTAACAAAAGGACCATTTGTGATGTTTATGGGACATATAGGAGTGCCAACAAAAGAAGCTCATCAAAGGTAAGGCATGATTTTATATTTTAGTTCTGCGTTATGTGTCACGCCTGCAGAGTTGAAATATGCTACTCTCTCATTGTTTACTGTTGTGCTATCATCAGATAATAGCATCTTATGCTTTCGCCGAAAAGCCTTTTTGAAATCTGACATGTTGGCTGGATTCACAACGAGTGTAGCTTTAATTTGCTATCTTGCATGTGTAATTTAATTAAAGTTAGATTTTTATAGAAATGTATTTGACTTTGGCGGTCTGCATTCTCCCTGACCATTGGCCAAGTGGGACGCAAGCATCCCGCCTACCCCAGAGAGGCTAAAAGCCTCTTGGACCTAGACTTGGCACTCCGGTACCGCTTGCCATGCGATAGCAGATAGAACAGTCTATGACTAGAGTGGCTGGAGTCTTTGACAATCTGTAGGGCTTTCCTCTGACACCGCCTGCGATAGAGGTCCTGGATGGCAGGAAACTTGGCCCCAGTGATGCACTGGGCTGTACTCACTACCCTCTGTAGTAGCTTGCAGTCGGAGGCCGAGCAGTTGCCATACCAGGCAGTGATGCAACCAGTCAGGATTCTCTCAATGGTGCAGCTGTATAACCTTTTGAGGTTCCAAATCTTTTCAGTCTCCTGAGGGGGAATAAGTTTTGTCGTGCCTTCTTCACGACTGTCTTGGTGTGCTTGGACCATGATAGTTTGCTGGTGATGTGGACGCCAAGAAACCTGAAGCTCTCAGCCTGCTCCACTGCAGCCCCGTTGATGAGTATGGAGGGTGTTCGGTCCTCATTTTCCTGTAGTCCACAATCATCTCCTTTGTCTTGATCATGTTGAGGGAGAGGTTGTTGTCCTTGCACCACACGGCCAGGTCTCTGACCTCCTCCCTATAGGCTGTCTCATCATTGTAAGTGATCCGACCTACCACTGTTGTGTCATCGGCAAACTTAATGATAGTGTTGGAGTTGTGCTTGGCCGTGCAGTCATGAGGGAACAGGGAGTACCGGAGGGGAATAAGTACGCACCCCTGAGGTGCCCCTGTGTTGAGGATCAGCATGGCGGATGTGTTTTGATACCTACCCTCACCACCTGGGGACGGCCCGTCAGGAAGTCCAGGATCCAGTTGCAGAGGTAGGTGTTTAGTCCAAGGTTCCTTAGCTTATTGATGAACTCTGAGGGCACTATGGTGTTGAATGCTGAGCTGTAGTCAATGAATAGCATTCTCACATTGGTATTCCTTTTGTCCAGGTGGCAAAGGGCAGTGTGGAGTGCAATAGAGATTACATCATCTGTGGATCTGTTAGGGTGGTATGCAAATTGGAGTGGGTCCAGGGTTTCTGGGATAATGGTGTTGATGTGAGCCATGACCAGCCTATCAAATCACTTTATGGCTACAGATGTGAGTGCTACTGATCAGTAGTAATTTAGGCAGGTTACCTTAGTGTTCTTGGGCACAGGGACTATGGTGGTCTGCTTGAAACATGTTGGTATTACAGACTCAGACAGGGAGTGGTTGATAATGTCAGTGAAGACACTTGCCAATTGGTCAGTGCATGCTCACAGTACACGTCCTGATAATCTCTGTGTTGACCTGTTCAAAGGTCTTACTTGGCTTCGGAGAGTGTGATCACACAGTCATCCGGAACAGCTGGTGCACTCATGCATGTTTCAGTGTTATTTGCCTCGAAGCGAGCAGTGAAGTAGTTTAGCTCGTCTGGTAGGCTTGTGTCACTGGGCAGCTCTCAGCTGTGCTTCCCTTTGGTAGTCTTTAATGGTTTGTAAGCCCTGCCTCATCCGTCGAGCGTCGCAGCCAGTGTTTTACGGTTCGATCTTAGTCCTGTATTGACACCTTGCATGTTTGATGGTTGGTCGGAGGGCATAGTGGGATTTGTTATAAACATCCGGATTATTGTCCCTTTCCAGCTCTAGCCTTTAGCTCAGTGCGGATGTTGTCTGTAATCCATGCCTTCTGTTTGGGCTACGTACGTATGGTCACTGTGGGGACAACATCATAAATGCACTTATTGATGAAGCCAATGACTGATGTGATGTACTCCTCAATGCCATAGGAAGAATCTCTGAACATATTCCAGTCTGTGCTAGCAAAACAGTCCTGTAGCTTAGCATCTGCTTCATCTGATCACTTTTTTATTGACCGAGTCACTGGTGCTTCCTGCTTTAATTTTTGCTTGCAAGCAGGAATCAGGAGAATAGAATTATGGTCAGATTTGCCAAATGCAGGGTGAGGGAGAGCTTTGTACACATCTCTGTGTGTGGAGAAAAGGTGGCTTAGAGTTTTTTTCCCCTCTGGTTGCACATTTAACATGCTTATAGAAATTTGGAAGAACAGATTTAAGATTCCCTGCATTAAAGTCCCCTGCCACTAGGAGCGCCGCCTCTGGATGAGCGTTTTCCTGTTTGCATATGGCTGAATACAGCTATTTGAGTGTGGTCTTAGTGCCAGCATCGGTCAGTGGTGGTATGTCCAGGCTACAAAAAATACAAATGAAAACTCTCTTGGTAGATAGTGCGGTCTACAGCTTATCATGAGATACTCTACCTCAGGCGAGCCAAACCTTGAGACTTCCTTAGATATCGTGCACCAGCTGTTGTTTATATATATGCATAGTCCGCCACCCCCCTTACCAGACGCCTCTGTTCTATCCTCCCAATACAGCGTATAACCAGCCAGCTGTATGTTGATAATATCTTCATTCAGCCACGACTCCGTGAAGCATAAGATATTTCCGTTTTTAATGTCATATGACAGGTGTGTGTGTGCATATGTGTGTGTTGAGGTTAGGTAGAGATTGCAAATACAATGGTGAGTGGGAGTAGTCTGTCACCATGGTGATGTTACGATAGTAATTGGTATCCTAGAGACAGACACAATCCTGTGATGAGACATAACTTGTCGCAGTCGGCCTTCATCCAACACTAACCACCCTCTACCTGGACACACTCGTGTGCACACACACAAGCATACACACCTGTACACACACACACACTCTGCACGAGGAGACAGTGGCTTCATTTCAAGAGTTCCTTTGGAAATTAGAGAAATCTCTCTATTTCTTTCTCTCTCTGTTTCTCTCTTTCTCTCTCGCTTGCTATTTCTCTCTCTCTCTCTCTTTCTCTCTGTAGGGTTGTATTATTCTCTTGTCTGTTATATAAGATTCCAATTTGAGTCACCTTGCTCCTCACGACTCTCAGCACCCTTAATGTCAAGAGGGTAATAACAGTGGGAGGAAAAAGGAAAGGGAAAGGAGGGGGGGAGAGAGAGAGAGAGAGGGAGAGAAAGACCAGGGAAGTGAAAGATAGAACGAGACCAGGAGAGATCTCTTGATTTTTCTGTTGCTTGTGTACATTTAGATTAAGCCACAGGTTATAGATAGAGAGAGAGAGAGACTGTTTTTCAAAGTTATTGAAAGTGGTGTAGGGGGTAAAATATATGACATAATTTAATCAGCCCTGGCAATTACGTGCAGCATTAGAATAGACAATAAAATAACATAATTATTTAACCAGGGGCAGAACCTTCGCTAGGATTGCAATCTCAGCACCTCAAGCTGCTGCCTCCAGTTGTTTCTCGGGCGCCCTCTTTTTACTTTTCTCTTGAGTGGTTCCAGGATAGATCTTGCCTGGTGATGTCTTTTTATTTAAAAAATATAAAAGCAACATGTAAAGTGTTGGTCCCATGTTTCATGACCTGAAATAAAATATACCAGACAAATTTGTTTAGTGAGCATTTCTTCTTTGCCAATATAATCCATCCACCTGACCTGTGTGGCATGTCAATAAGATGATTAATCAGCATGATCATTACACAGGTGCACCTTATGCTGGGGACAATAAATGGCAACTCTAAAACGTGCAGTTTTCTCACACAACACAATGCCAGATGTCTCAAGTTCTGAGGGAGCGTGCAATTCTGACCGACCGTCTTGATTCAGTCTTATGTAGCAGCATTTTTATTTTATTTTTTACATTGGATAAAAGTGGAAACTCAGACATAGAAAATTGTATATCATACAATACAGTTGAGGAACAATGGGAAAGTAATTCTGCATTGAAAGTTGATAAACTTGTAACCTCACTTTTGACAAAATGAATGTTTTGGTAAACCTACTAGAGGGCTCTTCTTTGTCTACACCCATTCAGCATTGCTCACAACCTCTTGAGCCTTAGTCCCACCCATCTGGATTCACATGTGAGGCCATGTACTAAACAACTAAAGATTTCAAGACTAAGGTCTGGTTTATACTACGGGTGTGATCATGAATTCAATCTGGATTGTCAGAATGCGCTCAGAGTGCACTCAGAGCATTGTCAGATTGTCAGTTCTTAAATTCAGATTGTTTTCTCACACTGGACGCTTTGGCCAAGGAGTAGGGTTGTTCCACGTGTTCAGACCTATCAACAGCAGTCAATCACCCAAGCTAACTGGCTAATGTTGGCTAGCTTGCTAGCTACTTCCAGACACAAATTAGAGAACAGCTAATTCAGCACTGGTTAGACTGTTTTTATGTTATCCAGAATGTTGGTGACTGCAACTGTGCTGCTTGCAACAATTTAATTACGCTTTTTTGCCAATGTTTATTCTCATATAATGTGCAGACCAGCTTGCTGAAGTGTTTACGGACCTTTTCAACCTCTCCCTATCCCAGTCTGTCGTTCCCACTTGCTTCAAAAGGCCACCATTGTTCCTGTACCCAAGCAATCTAAGGTAAGTGAACTAAATTACTATCACCCTGTAGCACTCACTTCTGTCATTATGAAGTGCTTTGAAAGTCAAGGACGATATCACCTCCACCACACCTCACACACTTGACCCACTACAATTTGCATACCGACCCAACAGATCAACGCATGATGCAATCGCCATTGCACTGCACAAGGCCCTATCCCACCTAGACATGAGGAATAACTGTTAATCAATTACAGCTCATCTTTCAACACCAAAGTGTCCTCCAAGCTCCTCACTAAGCTCAGGGTCTGAAATTCCGTGTGCAATTGGGTCCTAGATTTTCTGATGGGCCGACCAGTCAGATTAGAGCCCTGGCGGAGTGGTGCCAGGAAAATAACCTCCCCCTCAACATCAACAAAACAAAAGTGCCGATCGTGGACTACAGGAAAAAGAAGAGGGAGCAAGCCCCCATCCTCATCGACGGGCCGCAGTTGATAGGGTGAGAAGCTTCACATTCTTCAGCATGCACATCACCGAGGACCTGAAATGATCTCACCACACCGACACCATGGTGAAGAAGGCACACTGGGCGGAAAGGGACTATATCAGGGGATATCTTTACATGACACACATTTTTGATATTCTAGAGAGTACAGATAATTTCCAATTCATATTTTGAGTTTTGTGGTTATGTATCATATCCTGACAAATTCTGAATTAGACATACAATTGGTTTTACTCAAAATATCACACATGGACATTTCCTATGGCCGAATATAGAATCATTCAAAATCCTGATATATGTGACATCCTATTTTCTCTCTTCATCTTGACAAATACTGACTGTATTACATCTCATATATGTGTTTTCTCAGCACATTCAATATATTAAGCTATATTTATTCCAGATATGTTTCTCTTGGCTGAGGTCCATATCCAGATATTTATAAGCTTTTTGATATGCTGAAAATAAGGACGATGCATTTCTGAGTTTTAAGCACATGGTCAATAATTTGACAAATACGAAATCCATATGTTCTTTCATGCACAAATCATTTTTGGATTCCCTCCAGATATCATGCATGGTATGGCCGGATATTGACTCAATAGATATCTTGAGATGTGGACATCTTCATTTCTCCATATGATGACAAAGACTAACAGTAGGCATACATTGTATATTTTCTCAGCGCATACAATGCATATGCTCTTGACTGAGGTCCATATCAGGAACTTGATATGCTTTTTGATATGCTAAAGAATGGCAATTTCTGATTCTTATTTGAGCTTGATGACATAGTCAATAATTTGACAAAGTCCATATGATTCTTTCAGATACTAACTAAAATGTTTGTATTGCCTCTGCATAAAGGCATGTGCAAACTGCATGCTAAAAGCATTGTAACTGGTAGGCTAGCAACAACAATCATGCATGTTACGCTGTGGAGTTCCAATTGTCATTTTTTTATGTGTGTAAACAGCCTGTGGTCGAACTGACAATTGGAGAAACAAAGAGGTGAGAAAAGTAAGTAGCTAATTTGAGATGTTTTATTTATCTTAGTAACTAGGATCAGGGACATTAGCTCATTTGACCAGCAGCTAGTAGGCCTAGCTAGCTAACTAGCCAGGCTTGATAGGGGGTAAAGGCTAACTGGTAAGTTAGCTAGCTAACAAATAACAAAATTGCCATCCCTTCAGGGAAAAACACGTTTACTCCTTATCAAGCCGCAAGGTGACAGCTAACATTTTAAAATATTTAAGTGTATTTTGTATTACTGGTAAATATAAGTTATCTAGCTAACTAACTTGGCTAGCTAACTACCTTGTTCCAGGTAGTTTTCTCATCATGACAGAAGCAGTAGCTACCTTGAGGTTATGGTTGTGTGAAATGACAATATTTTCTTGAGATAACAACACAATTATAATTCATGATTGTAACGGTTTTCTAGGTGTGGTGAAGGAGAGTTAGACCAAAACGCAGCGTGTAGATTACGATTCATGTTTAATGAAAAAACACACGTAAACATGAATCAATACAAAATAACAATAAACGTAACGAAAACCGAAACAGCCTAAACTGGTGCAAACTAACAGTAGATAGTTACAAGGACACTAAGGACAATCACCCACAAAACAACCAAAGAATATGACTGCCTAAATATGGTTCCCAATCAGAGACAACGATAAACACCTTCCTCTGATTGAGAACCACTCCAGACAGCCATAGACTGTGCTAGATCACCCCACTAGCTACAATCCCAATACATACCAAAACCCAAAACACACCACAAGACAAAACACACCACAATACAAAAACCCCATGCCACACCCTGGCCTGAACCAAACATGAAGATAAACACAAAATACTTCGACCAGGGCGTGACAATGATTTATGCATTGACAATTTGGAGTGGATCACAGACCAACACTACCACCACATTGGGTCTGGACTGCGAGGGACCACCATTGACGACCTAATCTGCACCCATCGCATCCATCGTCTATAACAAACAGGGCAGGCAGGGGTATTGAGGGTGTGCAATGTTTATTTTCTATAAAATAAATGCAAAGATTAGTCTTTGTTTGCATCTTTAACAATGACATGGGTTGTGATTGGAGCGCTGGATTTGATATTCTGCATGTTTTAAACAGAAATAGCAGCGATCTACTTTGAAAATAGCAACTTGGTTTATTATGACAATGTTTGCCTTTCTGTGCCTTGTAGCCTACTACTGAATGTGGTGCAAATGTATCCTCAGATATGTCACCTTCATGTGAAGAAGCATGTTGATTTTTTTATACGGATGCAAAAATGATCAGGTAATGACTATAGATATACATTTCTGAAAATACGTGGATTCGTTCATGCCTGAGTACAAAGGCTTAGATATATCATCATGTTGATACATACCTTTTCCAGAGTTAGAATATTCTACAAATCTATAATTGGGCGCAGGAACATCAAGTGAATGTCTTGAACGTATCTCACCCCAGATATGTCCCTGGACTCATACTGTAGTAGGAAGATCAGGATTAGCATGTAAAAACTGTCCCATTACAGAAAATATCTCCATATATGACGTGAAGGACATGTTTATTCCTTATATCTAATCAAATGTCAGAAATATATACAGTGCCTTCAAAATGTTTTCAGATCCCTTGACTTTTTCCACGTGTTGTTACGTTACAGCCTATAAAAAAAAGACTAATCAATCTGCACACAATACCCCGTAATGACAAGGTGAAAACAGTTCAATAAAGAACTGAAATACCATACTTGCATAAGTATTCGGCCCCTTTGTTATGAGACTTGAAATTGAGCTCAGGTGCCTCCTGTTTCCATTGATCATCCTTGAGATGTTTCTACAACGTGATTGGAGTCCACCTGTGGTAAATTCAATTGATTAGACATGATTTGGAAAGGCACAGCCCTGTCTTATATAGTATTTCAGTTTTTTATAAATTAGCAAAGAATTTCAAAAAATCTGTTTTTGCTTTGTCACTATGGGGTACTGTGTGTAGATCGATGAGGGGAAAAACTATTTAATACATTTTAGAATAAGACTGTAACCTAGCAAAATGTGTAAAAAGTCTGAATACTTTCCAAAGGCACTGTAGATACAGATATCCCCTGATATTGACCCTTTTTTCCCAGTAGCCCAAAAACACCTTTACAATCTCAGGCAGCTGAAAACATTTGGCAAGGCTCCTAAGACCCTCACAAACATCTACATTTGCACCATTGAGAGCATTCTGTCAGACTGCAATACCGCCTGGTACGGCAACTGCACCGTCCTCAACCACATGGCTCTCCAGAGAGTGGTGCGGTCAGCCCAACACATCAAAGGGGGCAAGCTGCCTGCCCTCCAGGTCATTTTCTGCACCAATGTCTCCTCAGTGACCTGAGCCACTAAACCTAATGGGGTTTACAAGCTTTAGAATCTTGTACGTAAATGCCAGAAATGGCAATATTTCAAATAAGCCTAGCTAGTTTTTAATTTTTTACATTTGATTTAACTAGGCATGTCAGTTAAGAACAAATTCTTATTTACAATGATGGCCTACCAAAAGTCAAAAGACCGGGGCCTGGGATTACATTTTTAAAATAAATACAATAGAAATATAGGACAAAACCCACATCACAACAAGAGAGACCTTGATGTACACTCACTCACACAAAACACACACACACAAGCTATCACACACAGACACACACACACATCACACACACACACACACACACACACACACACACACACACACACACACACACACACACACACACACACACACACACACACACACACACACACACACACACACACACACACACACACACACACACACACACACAGTATCAGAAATAAATTAATTTACAGAGGTCGCTAAGGTTAGCTAAAGACAGCTCTGAGAGACTGACATTCTTCCTTTTTCTCTCACACACAGACACAAAAACACATTTTAAATAGTTTATTTGAATCCACCAATCCATCTTATATTAAAAAAGGATCCAAACCTTTCAAAGGTCCCTCTATGCATGGCCATCAAGGGTACAGAAAGCACCTTCTTCTCCAAACAGCTAGATAGCACACAACAGCTGAAACAGAGGAGTACCTAGCCAACTGCTTTGCCATCGTTGTTGGCAGATCCACACACACACACACACACACACACACACACACACACACACACACACACACACACACACACACACACACACACACACACACACACACACACACACACACACACACACACACACACACACACACACACACACACACCACAGGAGGCTGCTGAGGGGAGGACGGCTCATAATAATGTCCTGAACGGAGTGAATGGAATGGCATCAAACACATGGAAACTATGTGTTTGATATATTTGATACCATTCTACTAATTTCACTTCAGTCATTACCACGAGCTCGTGAGGTTGGGGCCACCAACCTCATGTGACACACACACAGTTTATATCAGAAAGCAATTAATTTACAGAGGTCACTAAAAGGGTAGCTAAAAACAGCTCTGGGAGTCTGACTCTGTTTCTCTCACACACACACACACACACACACACACACACACACACACACACACACACACACACACACACACACACACACACACACACACACACACACACACACACACACACACACACACACACACACACACACACACACACACACACACACACACACACACAGATCGTGCCGTACTGGGATGCAGCTACAAACGTCTTTGATAGAGTGTGTAAGTATTTTATCACCAGACAGTCCATTGCCTGTGTCAAAAACATTTACTATGTCAATAAAAACATTTGTAATCATGTGCCAGACATTATAATGTACAGTATGCTGCCCTGGGTACTATGGCTGAATAATTGCCATACCCACTCCTACACCTCAGTCCTCTTTTCAAACACACGCTGGCACACACGCTGTCTT
The DNA here is from genome assembly GCF_021184085.1 of Oncorhynchus gorbuscha. Taxonomy (NCBI): domain Eukaryota; kingdom Metazoa; phylum Chordata; class Actinopteri; order Salmoniformes; family Salmonidae; genus Oncorhynchus; species Oncorhynchus gorbuscha. The sequence goes on from NC_060174.1 coordinate 35,544,855, forward strand.
TCTATCATGTTATCCATGATATTCCATATCAATTTCAGCCAACCTGTTATGGGGAGACTACCCCTACAATATTCTCACGCTCTCTGTCTTTCAGCAGATCGTTATTCACTCTACCCCCTCCCTTGAACAAGCAAGGCATAAGCAACATGATAAAATCTCCACTACTACACTGACCTCCAGGCTCTGATCAGGCCCTACACCCAAATAAGGGCACTGCGTTCATCCACCTCTGGCCTGCTCGCCTCCCTACCACTGAGGAAGTACAGTTCCCGCTCAGCCCAGTCAAAACTGTTCGCTGCTCTGGCTCCCCAATGGTGGAACAAACTCCCTCACGACGCCAGGACAGCGGAGTCAATCACCACCTTCCGGAGACACCTGAAACCCCACCTCTTTAAGGAATACCTAGGATAGGATAAAGTAATCCTTCTCACCCCCCCTTAAAAGATTTAGATGCACTATTGTAAAGTGGCTGTTCCACTGGATGTCATAAGGTGAATGCACCAATTTGTAAGTCGCTCTGGATAAGAGCGTCTGCTAAATGACTTAAATGTATAAATGTAATGTATAATACTTTTGGGCCTTGCACTTTTATCGTACAGTATCCAACTTTCTAAATCGTCCAAAGTTGTACCCATCGCACCATTGGTCATGTGACCATTAAGCCCAATCTTAATAATTTCTCCACTTTTATCCGACCGTGAATTGAATTCCTTTTGATCCGTGAAAATGATCCCTATTCCCCACAGAGTTCTGTGGAGGAAGTCAGAGCCTCTTTGATATTCAACAGAGAGAGTGATGGAAAGACATCACACTGATGACCCTGCAGACATCACACTGCCGACCCTGCAGACATCACACTGCTGGCCCTGCAGACACGTGATATAATACACTAGCCTAAACAGTATGAAATGACAAAATAAAATATCACAGCATACTATGTGTCACGGAGGGACCTATCATTTTTTGGGTGAGGATGACTGTGAGAAGGTCAGCTCTGGTGACTTTTTAAAGGGACATTCTACTCCAAAATGAATGAAAGTAGATAATGCAGATGTCTAACAAATAATTTCCCCCTCCAGAAATGAGCCCAATAACATATTGGTCCATATTATCAGACAGGTTTGCAATTTAGCAATTAGCATTAGGCTATCACCTGATGTCCCCCACCTGATAGCATAGCGGGTATAATAAAATATGCTGAGGGTTGCCCATCTGCATTTACCCCATTGGGCTAATCATTAGCTAGATCACAGCTAGATCACAAACTCTAAAGTCTAGACCCGTGTTACATTTAGCCCCAGTCTTCGCTATGCATTGAACAACATTGGTGCCATTGGAGACCGCTAGCGCCCATAATCCAGGCCGCTGCTAAAAGCTCTGGTTCAAAAATTATGTATTTTACTTATTTATTGGATTTGAGAAACATGCGTAGTCTAGTAACACTTGAAAACTCAGTGATCCTCATCTTTTTAGTTGCCATCAAAACTGCTTTCAAAGGTGTGTTTTCCCATGACTGCATTTAGAATGTTGTACAACGACTGGGCATGTACAGTATATTTATACATACTCTTTATTTGCATTTATTTTATTGGAACATCCATCCCCCTCTTCGGAGAACAAAAGTAGTTGTTTTACTTTGTCTTTTCTTGAACTCTGACATTCGGACCTAAAGATCAATGACGTCATGATTTGACCTTGTTTTTGTTTTTTCAGATTTCCCAGTTGTCTTGAAAGTCCTCAAACCTAAACTCGAGATATGCCATTTTTAAAATGAAGCATTTCATTCGAACCGGAATACTATTTATCGTCACTAGTTGAGTAGGCGGGCCTTCTGAGTTAACAAACGTGTCATCACACTCCCTCATCTGAATTGGTCGAGTAGACCATCCTTCTGACTTTGTGGCTGTGGTAACTAGTGATGACCCTTAACGAGATGTGAAACCCCCATCTCGATGTGCCAGTGTTTTTTTCTTTCTCTTTTGCAGAGATAGGTAACAGCGTCTCCACTTAATCAAAATCAACGTTTACCTTGACTTCACCAATAGACTTTTGAAAAACATGGACAAACGTCACATTTCGAGGTAAAACTGTGATACCTTGTTGATTACGCCCCTAGTGTCCCGGTTTTGAAGGCAATTCTAGACATTCTTGGGACCTGGATAGACGTCTAACTTCGACTTTAAACTAGAGTGATCTCCCTGAAAGTCACTAACTAAATAATTAGTTAGTGATCAATAGGCCTATAGCCATTGGGACTGGGTCTATATGGACATCTGTGATTGACTAGTGGATGGACTAATTTGGCTGGCCTACATCTGATGTGTTACATATTCCCTAACACAGATAAAACTATTTGTCTGATTAATTCATCTTTAAAACTTCATTAGGATAGGGGGCAGTATTTTCACATCTGGATGAAAAGCGTGACCAACACGAACTCCCTGTTTCTCAGGCCCAGAAACTAGGATATGCATATAATTGGTAGATTTAGATAGAAAACACTCTGAAGTTTCTAAAATTGTTACAATTGTGTCTGTGAGTATAACAGAACTGATATGACAGGCGAAACCCATTTGACAAACCACCCCCCCCCAAAAAAAGAATTCAGCTTATCACTGTTTTCAATGGCTAATATTATGATTATAAGCCCAAGTTCTCCCATATTGCAGTTCCTAGGGCTTCCACTAGATATCAACAGTCTTTAGAAAGAGTTTCAGGCTGTTATTTTGGAGAAATTACCCAGAAAATTGTAGTTTTCCTAGGTGGCTCCCATTTTGGTTGTAGTGTTTCCAAGCACGTGGAGTAAAGCGCGTTCTTTCTTATTTATCTCCGGTAATTACCATACTATTCTCCATCTTCAATTTTATAATTTATTTGTGTATTAGGATACCTAAGGTTTGATTATAAACGTTGTTTGACCTGTTTGGAAAAGTTTATTAGTAACGTTTGGTATTCATTTTGTATGCATTTTGATGGAGGGAATTGAGTGGATTATTGACGCCAGCTAAACTGAGTTTTTATAGATATAAAGAAGGACATTATCGAACAAAAGGACCATTTGTGATGTAACTAGGACATTTTGGAGTGCCAACAGAAGAAGATCATCAAAGGTAAGGCATTTGTTTTCTATCCAAATCTACCAATTATATGCATATCCTATCTTCTAGGCCTGAATAGAAGGCAGTTTAATTTGGGCACACTTTTCATCCAAAATTCCAAATGCTGCCCCCTACCCTAGAGATGCTAAAGATGTAATCCGGAGACAGGTCTTTTCTCCATCTCCTTAGCTATCATACTCAAATTCCACTCATTCCAGAACTCGGTCCTACCAGAAAGCGGAGAGCAACACTTATGCATTTCTACTACGTGATATATATTTTGAAAAACATGTTAGACAGGATTGCCTACACATACTGACCAGCTCAAATAGACAGAGCGTCAACATGGCAGACCAATCCAAACTCACCTCTCGGCATGTCCATCATCTCAGCTAATCACGGCTTGTGGGAAGGTTTCTTTTTCTTTTTCTGTGGCTTAACCAACGAGCCTATTAATTTAACAATTTTATTCGTATTTACCGATGGCATAAAAGTTTGGTATTAACTTCTTATGGTATAGGGGACAGTTGCGTCCCACTTGGAGAAAAAAAAACAGGGAAAATGCAGCGCGGCAAATTCAAACAATGATGTAAAAATCAAACTTCATTAAATAACACATGTAAGATACTCAATTAAAGCTACACTCGTTGTGAATCCAGCCAACATGTCAGATTTTAAAACGACTTTTCGGCAAAAGCATAAGAAGCTATTATCTGATGATATCACAATGTCAACAAAGAGAGTAGCATATTTCAACCCTGCAGGCGCTACACAAAACACTGAAATAAAATATAAAACATGCATTGCCTTTGACGAGCTTCTTTTGTTGGCACTCCAATATGTCCCATAAACATCACAATTGGTCCTTTTGTTTGATTAATTCCATCCATATATGTCCAAATGTCCATTTATTTGACGCGTTTGATCCAGAAAAAAACAGCTTCCAAAAAACGTAACGTCAATACAAAATATTTCAAAAGTTGCCTATAAACTTTGCCAAAATATTTCAAACTACTTTTGTAATACAACTTTAGGTATTTTTAAACGTGAATAATCGATCAAATTGTAGACGGCGCAATCTGTTTTCAGTACAGGAAGTAAACAAACAATGCTCCTTTTTACATCTTGCGCAACTCTCAATAGTGTAACGTTGTTCCTGGATGTGCTTCTTCTTCATTGCACAAATGAATAACCTCGACCAAATTCCAAAGACTGGTGACATCCAGTGGAAGCGGTAGCAACTGAAAACAGGTTCTTAAGAAATATCCCATGACAATGACAACTCAGGGAACAGTCAGAGGCAAAAATAATAATAATTCTGAACAGTTAGTCAAATCAAATCAAATCTATTTATATAGCCCTTCGTACATCAGCTGATATCTCAAAGTGCTGTACAGAAACCCAGCCTAAAACCCCAAACAGCAAACAATGCAGGTGTAAAAGCACGGTGGCTAGGAAAAACTCCCTAGAAAGGCCAAAACCTAGGAAGAAACCTAGAGAGGAACCGGGCTATGTGGGGTGGCCAGTCCTCTTCTGGCTGTGCCGGGTAGAGATTATAACAGAACATGACCAAGATGTTAAAATGTTCATAAATGACCAGCATGGTCAAATAATAATAAGGCAGAACAGTTGAAACTGGAGCAGCAGCACAGTCAGGTGGACTGGGGACAGCAAGGAGCCATCATGTCAGGTAGTCCTGGGGCACGGTCCTAGGGCTCAGGTCCTCCGAGAGAGAGAAAGAAAGAGAGAATTAGAGAGAGCATATGTGGGGTGGCCAGTCCTCTTCTGGCTGTGCCGGGTGGAGATTATAACAGAACGTGGCCAAGATAGTCCTCGGGGTTTCGCCTGCTACATAAGTTCTGTTATACTCACAGACATGATTCAAACAGTTTTAGAAACGTCCGAGTGTTTTCTATCCACATCTACTAATAATATGCATATCTTATATTCCTGGCATGTGTAGCAGGAAGTTGAAATTGGGCACGCTATTTATCCAAAAGTGAAAATGCTGCCCCCTATACCTTAACAGGTTTTAAGGCACATGAAAGTTCACCATTTCCAGAAGGCATTTCTTCCAAAATACCTTTTTTTTAAATGTATGTTCAAATGGCTCTCCTGTGTAATAGTGACGTGCGACATATGCCTTGTTTCCTGAAACAAGTCACATATGCTTACAGTTTTTTTTTATTGCTTTACAGTTTTTTTTGATTGCTTAAGCACGATTTTCAAAACAGGGCCCGTGTTTTCGAAACACTACACACAATTAGCACAACCACACACCCAATTAGCAAAACACTACAGATCCTTTGCAAAATTAAACACTCTTGTAAAAACGATACACTTCTTTTTAAAAACCACACTTTGTTACCATATGAAACACACACATTTCACATTACTATACTCTGTTTGCACGAGTTACACTCTGCTGTGATAAACCTAAAACACTTTTAGCACTTCTACTTCCCTATGATTAGAGTAGGCTACTATCAACAAAGTACAAATATAATGTAAATTCACCAAACACTACACAAGACCAATGTTGCAGACTGAAGAAACTAATTTATTTCTCAACACGCCCAAAATGTTGACATGGAGATTCATAATACTGTAACCAAACGTCACTTTACGTATTGTAAGATCAAAAAAATCAAATAAAAAATAACTAGACATGGTCTCTTCGCCTAGCTGGATCTGGCCAGAGAATTTCATCAACATCGCAGGCAATGTTGTCATTAGCAAGACACCTTGGAAAGAAACGTCTTGAATGACGAATCCATCCGTGCATTGCTGCTACCTCCATCTGGTCACAGGCCTCCTCCATGGCTTGGATGAGGGGTACCTCAGCCTGGAGACGGAGATCATATACCTTCCACCGCCATGCTGAGAAAAACTCTTCTATAGGGTTGAGGAATGGAGAGTATGGTGGAAGATATAGGACGGTGAAATGTGGATGTTGCTGAAACCAGTTCTGAACCAGAGCAGAGCGGTGGAAAGACACGTTGTCCCAGACAACAATGTTTTGCATATGATCGATTTGATTTGCTGCTGTTATGTTGTGCAATTGGTCTAAGAATGTAAGTATGAGTGCTGTGTTGTAAGGGCCCATATGGGCATGGCGGTGGAGGACCCCATTCTGTGTAATGGCTGCACAGAGTGTTATATTACCCCCACGTTGCCCTGGGACATTGACTATAGCCCTGTGGCCAATGATGTTTCTTCCCCTCCTTCGTGTTCTCGTCAGGTTGAACCCAGCCTCATCTATGTAAATGAACTCATGCTGGATCTCCTCTCCATCCATTTGTAAAACTCTCTGAAAAACAGTGTCAGGCAAAATTGTGTAGTTCAGTGTAGATCTAGTATACATATTACAGTACGGTAAAAGATTATGAGACAGTATGCAAGATCACACTGCTAAAGTGAATACATACCTCTGCATAATCATGCCGCAGTCGTTTCACCCTTTCGGAATTGCGCTCGAAAGGCACTCGATAAATTTGCTTCATTTGAATATGTTTTTTTTTTAGGATGCGTGCCAGTGTTGATGTTGAGACCTGATGGATGTCGTTGAAAATGGCGTGGTTATTGACAATGTTAGCTTGGAGCTGCTTGAGTGTTATAGCATTGTTGGCCAAAACCATGTTTACTATCTCCCTCTCTTGCTGTTCTGTGAACATAGGAGGCCTTCCCCCTTGTCGTCCCTGACCCTCAACCCTATGTAGAAAAAAAACAGTATAAAATAGTACAGTAATTTCACAGGAAAATGTAACAGAAGTGCTGATAGTGCATAGAATACAGTACTGTAAGCAGTTACTGAAACCGTGCAGATGTTTTTGACATGATGATATTTTTACAATACCTATTTTCCAGTCTAAATGTTCTCATCACACTTGCCACTGTATATCGGCTTAGATTTGGCTGTACTCGCAGTCCAGCCTCCCTCAGCGTCAGGCCGTGGTTGACAACGTGGTCAACCAGTGTTGCGCGGATCTCATTTGTCAGATTCGGTCCTCTTTGAGCACCTTCTTGTCTTCCTCCTCGTCCTCCTCGTCCTCCTCATCCTCCTCGTCCTCCTCATCCTCCTTCTCCTCTTTCTCTGACTCTTTCCATTGTGCTTGAAGGCCGATGAACTCACCTGCTGCTTTTTATAGTGCTAATACACCTGATTGGTGTGTCTACAATTAAGCAAACGAGTGTTTGCACACCTGATAACTGTGTTGAACCAATAGGTTGGAGGGTGTGGTAATCTGACAGTCAGTGCTTTGGTATTGCAAGGATGTGACTTCATGATAGATTTTTGTGTGTAATGTATGTTAAGTGTGTTTAATGTTTTGCAAATCACTGTGTGTAGAGTTTTGCAACAAGTGTGAGGTTGACAATGTGCTTATAGTTGTGCAAATATGGGCTGATGTTTTGCTTCTTGAGTGTAAGGTTTTGCTAATAGTGTACTTACTTTTAATTTTAGTGTGTAATCAATCCAAAAAAACTGTAAGCACGATTTTCAAAACAGGGCCACACAATTAGCACACCCACACACCCAATTAGCAAAACACTACAGATCCTTTGCAAAATTAAAAACTCTTGTAAAAACTATACACTTCTTTTTAAAGACCACACTTTGTTACCATATGAAACACACACGTTTCACATTACTATACTCTGTTTGCACGAGTTACACTCTGCTGTGTTAAACCCAAAACACTTTTAGCACTTCTACTGCCCTATGATTAGAGTAGGGTACTATCAACAAAGTACAAATATAATGTCAATTCACCAAACACTACACAAGACCAATGTTGCAGACTGAAGAAACTTATTTCTCAACACGCCCAAAATGTTGACATGGAGATTCATAATACTGTAACCAAACGTCACTTTACGTATTGTATTGTAAGTTCAAAAAAATAAAATAAGAATAACTAGACATTGTCTCTTCGCCTAGCTGGATCTGGCCAGAGAATTTCATCAACATCGCAGGCAATGTTGTCATTAGCAAGACACCTTGGAAAGAAACGTCTTGAATGACGAATCCATCCTTGCATTGCTGCTACCTCCATCTGGTCACAGGCCTCCTCCATGGCTTGGATGAGGGGTACCTCAGCCTGGAGACGGAGATCATATACCTTCCACCGCCATGCCGAGAAAAACTCTTCTATAGGGTTGAGGAATGGAGAGTATGGTGGAAGATATAGGATTGTGAAATGTGGATGTTGCTGAAACCAGTTCTGAACCAGAGCAGAGCGGTGGAAAGACACATTGTCCCAGACAACAATGTATTGCATATGATCGATTTGATTTGCTGCTGTTATGTTGTGCAATTGGTCCAAGAATGTAAGTATGAGTGCTGTGATGTAAGGGCCCATATGGGCATGGCGATGGAGGACCCCATTCTGTGTAATGGCTGCACAGAGTGTTATATTACCCCCACGTTGCCCTGGGACATTGACTATAACCCTGTGGCCAATGATGTTTCTTCCCCTTCTTCGTGTTCTCGTCAGGTTGAACCCAGCCTCATCTACGTAAATTAACTCATGCTGGATCTCCTCTCCATCCATTCGTAAAACAGTGTCACTCAAAATTGTGTAGTTCAATGTAGATCTAGTATACATATTACAGTACAGCAAAAGATTATGAGACAGTATGCAAGATCACACTGCTAAAGTGAATACATAACTCTACATAATCATGCCGCAGTCGTTTCACCCTTTCGGAATTGCGCTCGAAAGGCACTCGATAAATTTGCTTCATTTGAATATGTTGTCTGATGGATATCGTTGAAAATGGCGTGGTTATTGACAATGTTAGCTTGGAGCTGCTGGAGTGTTATAGCATTGTTGGCCAAACCATGTTTACTATCTCCCTCTCTTGCTGTTCTGTGAACATAGGAGGCCTTCCCCCTTGTTGTCCCTGACCCTCAATCCTATGTAGGAAAAAAACAGTATACAATAGTACAGTAATTTCACAGGATAAGGTAACAGAAGTGTTGATAGTGCATAGAATACAGTACTGTAAGCAGTTACTGAAACCGTTCAGATGTTTTTGATATGATGATATTTTTACAATACCTATTTTCCAGTCGAAATGTTCTCATCACACTTGCCACTGTATATCGGCTTAGATTTGGCTGTACTCCCAGTCCAGCCTCCCTCAGCGGCAGGCCGTGGTTGATAACGTGGTCAACCAGTGTTGCGCGGATCTCATTTGTCAGATTGGGTCCTCTTTGAGCACCTTCTTGTCTTCCTCTTCCTCCCCTTCCTCCTCCTCCTCATCCTCGTCCTCATCCTTCTTGTTCTCCTCCTCGTCCTCCTCGTTCTCCTCGTCCTTCTCGTTCTCCTCGTCCTCCTCGTCCTCCTCCTCCTCCTCGTTCTCCTCCTCCTCCTCGTCTTACTCTTTCTCTGACTCTTTCTATTGTGCTTGAAGACCGATGAACTCACCTGCTGCTTTTCATAGTGCTTATACACCTGATTGGTGTGTCTACAATTAAGCAAACGAGTGTTTGCACACCTGATGAATGTGTTGAACCAATTGGTTGGACGGTGTGGTAATTTGACAGTCAGTGCTTTGGTATTGCAAGGACGTGACTTCATGATAGATTTTTGTGTGTAATGTATGTTAAGTGTGTAGAGTGTTTTGCAAATCACTGTGTGTAGAGTTTTGCAACAAGTGTGAGGTTGACAATGTGCTTATAGTTGTGCAAATATGGGCTGATGTTTTGCTTCTTGAGTGTAAAGTTTTGCTAATGGTGTACTACTTTTAATTTTAGTGTGTAAGCAATCCCAAAAAACTGTAATACTTGTATATATCAATGTGTATCAGAATGTGATCTATATCACACCCTACTAACTCAAGCAATCCCCAAATTTGATAATTTCCTACACCTTCATGCAGGAGCTTTTCATCGGACAGGAGAATATCTCCCCATTACATTTTCCCATTCATTTGTCTGCTATTGACTGCTCCTAATATACCCAAATATTGAATGGCTCTGCATTGAATGAACTATAACAGCATGTTATTAAAATCAATAGCAATAACTACAATCCCTCATTCTGAGTTGCTCTCAACCCAATCAATGGGTATCTGATTATTCTGCCTGGATGGGGCCTACTACCTCTTTGAATAACAACACACATGCACGGATGCACAGCTCAGGATAGTGGTTCTGTGTGTGTGTGTGTGTGTGTGTGTGTGTGTGTGTGTGTGTGTGTGTGTGTGTGTGTGTGTGTGTGTGTGTGTGTGTGTGTGTGTGTGTGTGTGTGTGTGTGTGTGTGTGTGTGTGTGTGTGTGTGTGTGTGTGTGTGTGTGTGTGTGTGTGTAAGGGGAGAAGGCTTATTAATAATTGTGTTATATAGCCAATGTCAATCTCAGTCTGTCGTCAAGACGAAGCATAGCTTGTTGCTAGGCAGGGGAGAGAGGATATGATACGGGCTGGTCGCTCAAAATGCACTGTAAAGTTCAACGTCTGTCCAGGTAAGCAGGATATCATGAGATGACTTCAAAACTGGCCACTAGGGGCAACGGTTAACACAATTACCATCCAGTAGGCTTGGGGTTTGCAAGGGTATGGATGGGGATAGTGGATGGGCATAAGCCGCGAGCTCCGGCTTCGATGGGCGAGTGTGGCACTTGTTTTTTTTGTGTGTTTAATTAATGCCAAACTTAAAAAATATGATGTTTATGGACAAACGTCGGATTCTGCTGTGAGACTGTGAGAGCTTGCTGGCTGGACACACAGGGAGACACACGCACATACACACACAGAGTGGTTAGTATTATAGAGCTGTAATGAGGTGCGTGTAGTAAATTATGCATGCATGCGGTAGAGGCCCACACAGACTGCTGCAGTGAGTTCTGGTGACAGACACAGTAGTAGGACAGCATCAGAGTTATAACTATACTCAGAGGGAAACAGCTTTAAACTTGCTAATTAACAGCCTACCCCCTGGGCACATACGTCAATTCAATGTCTGTTCCACGTTGGTTGAACGTAATTTCATTGAAATAACATGGAAACTACGTTGATTCAACCAGTGTGTCCAGTGGGTACAGCTCTACACTCCCAGACACAGGACAGACGTACAGTATCTAACTACATTACAGTACTGTGATATACATACACTAATGGGTCTGTCTGTGTCTATGTGGGTGTGCATAATGCAAATAGGACAGACATACAATTTTATATGCAGTTTTCTTTCTATAATATTCATTTGAATAACAGAGATGAGAAGCACAGACAATACTGATTACACAGACAATACTGATTACAGTAGAGCAGACCTTTTCATCTGATGTAAATCAAGCAATGACCTGCCGGGTGTGAGCCCACCATCTTGGACTAAGCAGAGAAGCACATGGCAGTTCACACCATCCAATACTACCCACTGAGAAATATAGCAAGAGAGAGAGAGTGAAAGAGAGTGAGAGAGAGAGCGAGGGAGGGGGGGGGGGTGTCAGCCATGTCATATCTCTGTTGCTGCAGTTACGGCGAGTAATGGCATTTTCTTTGGAGTTTGCATTGTTGTTATGTGATGTATGTCTGGCTACTGGACAAGATACATACAGTGTTTCCTCCTTTAAAGGTTGTGTCATATTGCAGCACACCTCGTGTCTCCTGGTTGCGACCGGCACGGTTATCAAACCAGCATCTGTAGCAATGCAGATTACACTGAGCAGCAGTGTCTTAGACCTCTGCTCCACTCCATTAGGAAAATATGGTGCTGTAAAATGTGATGGTCGGGAGTAGGCTACAGTACTAAGAACTTAACATTTCCACACCCTATGTAATTGTAGTCTAACCAATACCCAACCGGGGATTCGGTGAAAATCTAAAGCTGATTGATTTATCAAGACCAGTCCCCATGCTTGTCTCAGAGCAGTGCCAAACAAAGCTGAAATAGTTATTGCTTCAAATCCTATTGCTTCTAACTTCAATATGCTTTTTAATTAAATAAGAATTACACCACATTTAACAGCACATTACTCAACACAAGTGAGACTCATTTCGCCTACGGTAGGCCTACAGTATCTAAAAATATTTTTTTAATGTAGTGACTCTCCTCCAAGAATTACATTTAGAGGATTGGAGGATTCTAAATTAATATCTAAGGGGCATTTTTCATTACGATAAATCGCTTTGTTAAGAAATGTACAATATTTTGGAGATTATTTTGCATGAGAATAATATTTTCACTTAGAGTGAGCGAGAAAAAGGACATTCTTGAACATGGGGTGAGACATTCTCACTAATGTGTAAATAAAGACAGTTTGTTATTTAAAATGATTGATTTCTGTTTTTAGAGGGAGAGAAACCAAAAGCCGCCTCATGGGTCTCCCGGGGCGGCTGGCATGGGTATCGAACCAGCATCTGTAGCAAAGCAGTTCGCACTGCGATGCAGGGTCTTAGACCGTTTCGCCCCTCGGGAGGCTCCATCCACAAAGTGTTTAATGCTGATCAATAAAGGTATATTGTCCTGCTAATAATAGCCCATAATGGGTGAGTCACTCAGCTTTATGTAGGTGCCGGGCTATAGGACTGTGCCATCAACTAGATTATATATATATAACGATATTTTGGAGATTGTTTTGTTTTCAAAAAATGAAAACGTGAGTGATTGTAATCTGAATAAAGGCCAAATTAATATTTTTAAAGGCCAAAACATTTATTTCTTCTTTTAGAGGGAGAAAAACTCTGGGCCAATTGTGCACCGCCATGTGGGACTCCCAATCATGGTCGGATGTGATACATAACAATTTCCCCCTTCCACATGTTTAAAGTTCCAATTGATAAAACATTTTTATCGATTAGGATATTTGCGTTTAACCACAATGTTTGTTGTATTATTGGTTTAGTCTTTTCTGGTGGATTAAACTGAAATTGCAACCAATCAAGGCCGGTTGGGATACAGTCAACCTAACTAAGAAATACATTTGATGATAGTATCCTCCCCATACCCTCCTTCTAGGCAAGTCTAATATCCTGCTAATAGCCCTGCCAATTGCTATAATGGCACTATAATTTCTTGACCTTCATTAGCCTACTTTGTTCCAATTTTCTCTGTTATTCAGTGATATATATTACCATAGTAATTCGTTATGGAACCATATGGAAATAAACATCAGAAATTTTGAAAGAGTATTTCTATCATTATTTTATTAATGAAAGCATAAAGAAATACAGTACCGTACTGCACTGTACTGTATATGACATTTTGTGGTTTAGTGAGAGGTCTAATGCTTTAATATTTAATAATATCTGCCCTCCGAATTTATATCTAAGAGGCATTTTTCACACCATTATTACTTACATTGTTTTAGTTTGAACGTGCAGACAGGCACTAAGAACAGTGGGAATGTTTCCCGAGTCAGTGGATAAAGCAGGACAAATGTAAGGTAATCCCATTGTGCACCATTGTTCATACAGACCAGTATGAACAGAGCCGTCACTCGGGCTACCAACATATCATGTCCAGTGTGCCAAAGAGTGTTCCGGGCTCAGGTTGGTCTCATCAGCCATCTGCGCACTCAATGTACCCCAGGCTCATCCCAATGAATTGTGTAATGGTCATCATCAATCTATGATTGAGGAACAAGGAAGGAATGAAGGAAGGTGTGTGATTGTGCATCTGTGCTTCTGTGAGTGTGTGGGTGCATACATGCGTCTTCATGAGCGTCGTTGTGTAACCCTCCTGTAATATGTTTCCTGGAGTGGAGAGAATGTATTTCCCAGGTACCCCAGTGTTGCAGTGATGAAAAGTGTTCAGCAGCATTTTCTAGACTGGAGTCAATATCAGAAAGCAATTAATTTACAGAGGTTGCTAAGGGTAGCTAAAGACAGCTACTGTATGGGAGACTGACTTTCTCTCTCTCTCTCTCTCTCTCTCTCTCTCTCTCTCTCTCTCTCTCTCTCTCTCTCTCTCTCTCTCACACACACACACACACACACACACACACACACACACACACACACACTCTCACTCTCTCACACACACACAACACTAACATACACAAGGGTAGCTAAAGAGAGCTACTGTATGGGAGACTGACTTTCTCTCTCTCTCTCTCTCTCTCTCTCTCTCTCTCTCTCTCTCTCTCTCTCTCTCTCTCTCTCTCTCTCTCTCTCTCTCACACACACACACACACATTCTCACTCTCTCACACACTCACAACACTAACATACACAAGGGTAGCTAAAGAGAGCTACTGTATGGGAGACTGACTTTCTCTCTCTCTCTCTCTCTCTCACACACACACACACACACACACACACACACACACACACACACACACACACACACACACACACACACACACACACACACACACACACACACACACACACACACACACACACACACACACACACACACACACACACACACACACACACACACACACACACTAAAACAGGTCAATCTCTCTATTATTGAACACAACATTTTTCCCTACAAGAGTTAGTAATGGAAACAAATTGACTCAATCTTGGACAGCCTTTCACCCTCACTATCAACGATGACATTCCATTGTAAGCTGTGTGTATCTGGGTGTGCATGTGCCGGCGGGTGTGCCGGTGTGCGTGTGTGTTACCTTGATGAGTGAAAAAATGTGTAGATGTTGTAGAACCTTCATACTCAACTGGCGGACCGGTAACCGGAGCCAGACCCAGAACGGGGTCAATACGGACCTCATCATTTTGTAAAAAAGAACATTTACTCGGTCGGGCTTCGAACCCTGGTATCATATAAATACACATAAGACATTGTAGAATGCATAGAATTCCAGAAAATTAGCTTCAAAACGTCACCCCATTCGAATGAATAGGAGACACAAACTTTCTGTTTTTGTCCCACTCTCTCTCCCTCTCCCTCAGTCTCACACGTACAGATAACTGACAAAATAAAGGAAACAATCTATTAGCTTGCAAAATATAAGTAGATATATCTAGCTGTCATTTAACACGTTCTGATGAAATGGCTTAAACCCAGAGTGCATTGAGTGAATGTTGGAAAAAAGAGCTTGTTCACTTTCTAAATAAGGCAATGTGAATGCAAAGAGAACTCAAACAACAAAATAGGTGAAGTGAACAGGCAAAAGAGTTGAGTCCTCATTTCAAATGTAAGGGCGGTGTGAATAGAAAGGGAACTCAATCAATCATTCAAATGTATGTATAAAGCCCTTTTTACATCACAAAGTGCTTATACAAAAACCCAGTCTAAAACCTCAAAGAGCAAGCAATGTAGATGTAGTGGCTAGGAAAAGCTTCCTAGAAAGGCAGGAACCTAGGAAGAAACTTAGAGAGGAACAAGGCTCTGAGTGATGGCCAGTCCTCTTCTGGCTGTACTTTGTTTTTGGGCAGAGTTCAGTTTAAAGAGGACTGAGATTGGTTCTTTTAAAGTGGACTATTTGTGAAAACACCCCCAAAAAAACGATATCAGTCCGCTTTAATGTGAACTCTGGGGCAGTTCTCTTTGCATTAACACTGCCGTTCTCAGGCTGAGCAAAAATCTTGCTTGAGAAATGTATCTTTGCTAAGAAGCTATTTATGACTGTCATAGCAGACTGAAGACAATAGTGCAAAATGCCTCAAGATAAAAACATAATTTTCAATATCTGAAAGTTTGACTAAATACTTGAAGGCAATAACCTTCAACATGGATAACAACACAAAACAAATTATAAGGCTAGAGAGATTTATCGACCAATATCACCAATACAATCAATACCCATACATTTCAAGTAAGCATGGAGAACCAATCCCCAAAAGAAAATGAGACTCCTTGATGGACACAGATGATTTATGCTTTTCCCCACTGGAAACGGTAAGTGTAGAAACCGACTTGCTTAAGTTGATAATGATAATCTGGGCAGACTTGAACTAGTCAGTAAATATATAAAGGAGTTGAAGGCGAGTCTTGAGATGACTGACACAAAAGCTGTGACAATGGAGAAACAAACAAACAAGCTTAAAGGTACGGTCAATACTATTGAAACGGACGTTAAAGAACTTAAAAAAGAGAACATGTTTCTGAGAGAAGCCTTACTTGAAATACAGGCTAGATCTATGATAGAAAATGTGGAAATTACTGGTATCAAACAAAATTAGGGTCAAGGTCCTGAAGGTGTAGTGAAGTAATTATTTCTTAAAGCGCTATAGATCCCAGGCGATACTGTCTACAAAATCAAACTTGAACACGTACAGCGTTTTCGGACAGAGAGGACAGAGATATGAGCGCCCAATTGTTACCAAATGTGCATTCTTTAAAGATAAAATAATGGTTAAAAGCCTGGGCAAAATACTGGCTGCACCGAAAATAGGTAGGAAAGATCAATTGCAGAACGGCTCACAGTTCTGTACCCACTCTTCAAGGCATATCGATTAAAAGGGAATTGTGAAACTCTCGTAGTCGATAAACTGTATATTGATAACCAACTGTTCCAAGACTACTCCATGGCTATTCTAAATGTTTAAAAGTTCCCATAGAGGAGTCACCCAATACTATCCTTGGTAGGGGTTGTAGTAAAAAAAGTTGAAAAACAACTAAATATAACAATTGATAAAGAAATAAACTATGAATGCACAATATAATTGTAATAATAATTTGACGTTCTATTTATAATATTTATAAATAGATAAAAAGGAAGCATTAGACGAAAGCATAATTATTGACATAATACATCTTCAAATATAAGGAAATGAAAATTGGTAGGGATAAAAACACAGCAAACAGAGGACATAGAAGACACAGTATGTGGGTATGTGTGGGTGTATTGTGAAGGAAGGTGGGGTATGGGTTTTGTGTTGGAAAAGTTTGGAGTTAAGTGAGTAAAAAAGGAAAATGGTTGCAAATGCCAGAGCCCATGTCTGTCTGTGAGTAGGAGTGGTGACAGAGAGAGCTTTCTTTGTGCATATATGGGATATACAATTTAAATTAAATTATAAATATTGTTTATTTATTTATTGTCCTATCATGATGGAATGGTCCTATAGCCTATAGACACCCACCTGAGCGACCCATAAACTAAGGACAAGTCCTTATCTGTTTTATAGGCCTACCGCCAGTAGCCTATATGCAACCAAGACAGAAAGATAAATGCGGTCAGAGACCCACTAAAACAGCACTTCCCCATCAAGATTCTGAGCAGTTTTGGTCTTACAAAGCCAAAGACCCCAGATGCCTGAGCATAAATTACAAGGAATTTCTCAGAGCTACTACGGGAGAACCTTGATGAACCTGTACCTATCCGGTGGGAATTCGGGACAGATGCCCCCACTCAGGTAGTGGCAGTGCAGGCAAAACTAGCTGCAGTAACTCATGGGGAGGAGATCACACTCAAACAATCAGGGAGGGGGAAAATGGTGGCGCAAAATAATCAAAGTCTGACTGTACCAAGATGCTGGGGAAATTGTCACAACAAGGGATCAGTGTGTCGTTCATGAGAAGGGGGTGTATCTGAGCTCCATCAGCTAGGACTATGCATTCGTTAATCAAATCTCCCCATTCTTGCTCAATTTTGCATGCTTCTCAAACAGCTACAACTTTATATCCATTCGCACATCAAGTTGGGCTCAGGGATGAAACAACTGCTGAACATCTGAGCTTGTGGTTGTTTTTGGTGGAAGGGTGGGGTGGGGTGTGTGTGTGTGTGTGCGTGTGTGTGTGTGTGTGTGTGTGTGTGTGTGTGTGTGTGTGTGTGTGTGTGTGTGTGTGTGTGTGTGTGTGTGTGTGTGTGTGTGTGTGTGTGTGTGTGTGTGTGTGTGTGTGTGTGTGTGTGTGTGTGTGTGTGTGTGTGTGTGTGTGTGTTTGCTATGGAGTATGATGTTAAGGACAATTTAGGATATACTATGATCACAATAATTGTTTGCCAAAATAATAATTGCTTTTGGCAATCCTGGTTATAGTTAAAAAATATTTTGCATGAACTGCTTACATTATTACGCATATTATTCATAAATTGTGGAAATAACTTAAGATATGCAAGATTTTTTATATACATATATAAGTATTTTTAAATAACTGTATGCAATACAATCGAGGTGAGGGTGTTGGAAATGATTTTGTCGGTTTATCTGCTTCTGTTCTGTGGGTGACACTGTGTGCTCTTTTCAAAGGATGGGTCCCAATCTCTCAAAGGCCCTAGGATCCAGGGGGACAGGGGTGGTCTGCCAGTCACAGGGACGGCTAACCAACTTGGGATGAGGGAAGTTTTAGCTAAACTCAGCAAAAAAAAAAGAAACGTCCCTTCTTCAGGACCCGGTCTTTCAAAAGATAATTTGTATAAATCCAAATAACTTCACAGATCTTCATTTAAAGGGTTTAAACTCTGTTTCCTATGCCTGTTCAATGACCCATAAACAATTAATGAACATGCACCTCTGGAACGGTTGTTCAGACACTAACAGTTTAGGCAAATAAGGTCACAGTTATGAAAACTTAGGAAACTAAAGAGGCCTTTCTGCTGACTCTGAAATGCCGTAGGCATGGTGCAAGGAGGCATGAGGACTGCAGATGTGGCCAGGAAGACATCCTCCTCCCTTATGTGGTACCCTTCCTGCAGGCTCATCCTGACATGATCCTCCAGCATGACAATGCCATCAGCCATACTGCTCGTTCTGTGCAAGACAGGAATGTCAGTGTTCTGCCACGGCCAGCGAAGAGCCCGGATCTAAATCCCACTGAGCACGTCTGGGACCTGTTGGATCGGAGGGTGAGGGCTAGGGCCATTCCCCCCAGAAATGTTGTACATTGTTTACAGGAGGGGGCAAATATACTTTCCCCATGGACAAAGAAACTCAAAAGGGGTGTTGATTTGAATGAACAATAATTTTGATCCGAATGTGAAAATTGTCCAAACAGATCCGCAAGGTAGTTGTATTATGTTATTGAACCATAAAACTCATTAATCTATACGGTTCAAATAATGATGATCCATACTTCTTTGAAAATGTATTTATCAAGCCTACAAGCAATACAATACGCTATTATTATGGTGGGAGATTAAAATACTGTTTTAAATTCCTCAATTGACTGTGAAGGAAATCACACTAAAACAATGGAGATGATTGTGGACTACAGGAAAAGGTGGACCGAGGACACCCCTATTCTCATCGACCGGGCTGTATTGGAGCACGTTGAGAGCTTCAAGTTCCTTGGTGTCCACATCACCAACAAACTAAAATGGTCCAAACACACCAAGACAGTCGTAAAGAGACCACACCAAAACCTATTCCACCTCAGGAGACTGAAAAGATTTGGTATGGGACCTCAGATCCTCAAAAGGATAATTATACAGCTACAACATCTAGAGCATCCCGACTGCATACATCACTGCCTGGTAAGGCAACTGCTCTGCCTCTGACGGCAAGACATTACAGAGGATAGTGTGTACGGCCCAATATATCACTGGGGCTTAGCTGCCCGCCATCCAGGACCTCTACACCAGACGGTGTCAGAACAAGGCCCTAAAAATTGTCAAAGACCCCAGCCTCCCAAGCCATAAGACTCATGAACAGGTAATACATTTGTTTTTTGTTATTTAAAAAAAATCAACATAGAAATGCTACCAAAAATAATTTTCAGAAACTCTTTACAAATGACGGAGTCACCCATTATTCACCAAACAATATTTTGAAAGAGGAAGCAAAGTACACAAAAAACCGTCCCTTTTTAAAAATGTTGCCTAAAATGACATACCCAAATCTAACTGCCTTTAGCTCAGGACCTGAAGCAAGGATATGCATATTCTTGATACCATTTGAAAGTAAACACTTTGAAGTTTGTGGAAATGTTAAATTAATGTTGGATAATATAATACATTAGATCTGGTAAAAGATATTACAAAGAAAAAAACATGTTTTTTTTATACATTTTTTGTACCATAATCTGTGAAATACAAGAGAAAGGTCATAATGTATTATGCCAGTCCATTTGCAAAATTATATTTTGGCCATTAGATGGCACTAGTGTATGTGCAAAGTTTTAGACTGATCCAATGAACCATTGCATTTCTGTTCAAAATGTATCAAGACTGCCAAAATGTGCCTAATTGGTTTATTAATACATTTTCAAGTTCATAACTGTGCACTCTCCTCAAACAATATCATGGTATTATTTCACTGTAATAGCAACTGTAAATTGAACAGTGCAGTTAGATTAAGAAGAATTTAAGCTTTCTGCCAACATCAGATATGTCTATGTCCTTGGAAATGTTCTTGTGACTTACACCTCATGCTAATCGCATTACCCTACGTTAGCTCAACCGTCCCGTGAAAGGGACACCGATCCTGAAGAAGTTTGCAGACCAGGATCCAATTTGTCAGCCCCAGGGGATTTCTTCTTGGCGATTGCTAGCAAAGCATCCAGGACTTATTTTTCTGTAAATAGCCTAAAGGAATGCTAAGTTGCAGAGCCAGTGACTTCTCTGGAATGCAGCTCACGATCAGGTCACAGTCACAACTACACTGACCTATGGGATTTCTATGCTTGTGTATCCAACTTCACACACTTCAGGTAGACTTGGCTTTTATATGCCGTATAAGATATTGAACAGTGATGTCAGGCATTGACAGGACAGTCACAGTCACACATTCACTGCTCTCAGAATGTCTTTCTCGGACTAATGAGCATGCAAACCAACTGTCAAAAAATAGGGGCTACTCTCAAAACCCACGAGTTGTTTTTTCATGGAAAGTATAAAGACATCTCATATTGCCAGCCTTACTACAATGGCAGATCATGAATGGTGGTGAAAGGTGGTGTTCTTTTATATTACACTGCATGAGTGAGATATTACACTGTGCACAGCACTAGTAAGGTTGATGGTTTACTCTCTCACACTTACCCCCTCAGAATTCAATCAACCCATACAAACCTTAAAGATGCATTACTAGGGCAGGCACTTTAAACTTGTTAAAGAAATTCCTGAAGAGTAAACCTTAGACATGGTCTGTCTATAGGACTGTACAAAACACTGTACAAAGTAATAATGTGCTTTTTACATGACTAGTCTTTCTTGCCTTAACCTGAACTGTTTCATGCACTCAACACTGAATACAAGAAGCTTACTTAATACTCAGTATCACTGATATCCATGACTCTTAAAAGGAAATCTACAGTAAGGGTGTTGCTATGGCCTCTGACATGACAGGCTCTCTAACAAGCATTCTCATGGCTTTAATGAGTCTCTTGTCACACTACCCTTCCCTAAAGGATTCTTAGCACTTTGTGAATTGACTATATTGTGGGACTTGTCCTGAACACTGTCTTTTAGGGGGATATAGTCTGCTGCTTCGGGCCTGCTCAAATGGGCCAACTACACTGACCCTGGTACTATTTTGGGTGGGTCATATGCTTGTTTGAACTTGATCACTCGGGGAAATGTCACTGACCCCTATACTATTCTGGGAGGGTGTTTCTATCTCATCAGCCAAGGGTTGCAAGCTATCATCCTCAGAGTGGAAAGGGCCTCCTGGATCATTATCACACTTGCTCAGACATTCAGAATGTTCCATGTGATTAGTCACTTCTTTGAAGTTTCTGCTCACTTTCAGCATCTCCCGTAGACTTGGCTTCTCCATTCATTTCTTGTTCTATTGATGAGGAACTGGAGGCGTCAATAGCCTCCTTGCATACTGTTGAACTTCTCCGGTCATCAATGTCCTCATCCACATCCGGAAGTGGGTTTGGTCTCATAGTTCTGGCATCTAGAAAACTCTCCTCTGAAAGGATGGAGCAGACAATTGTATCCTCTTTCACTCTCCAATCAGAAGAATGTTCACAAGAAGTAAGAAGTAGCGGAGTACAACCTTGTTCTTGTCTGTAGACGATAGATTTCCACACATCTGCCAATTTCCGTTTGCCTTGTTCTTTCTTATTGGCTAAGATAACTTTTTCACCGACCTCCAGGGTGCATCCTCTCTATATTAATCCAACTTATCCCAATGATTAAAATGTGTTTTGCATGTCCACTGTTCTCCAGGAGTGCCTTCACTTCACATCACCTGAACCTGGCAATTCACAGACAGCCACAGCCTCTCTTGTAAGTTCTCTGCTGTGACATGTTGACTGTCACCATCTCTGATGAATGGTACATGGCTAAGTAAGTTGCTGAGTATGTTCTGTGGCCCAGGTATGTATTTCAGGTCAAGTCATACGAGGCTAGCTTCACCACCAACCTCTGCTTGCAGGCATCATGTTTAGGCTTTGTCAGTATGTGGGTGAGTGGGTTATGATCTGTCAGGACAGTAAACTGGGCAAAACATTTCACACCATTTCAACACAAGAACACGAGACAATGGGCTGAATATCTTGCTTGGGATTTATTGAGGGATTTAAACACTGGATCTACTTTTACTCTCGCCCTCTGGGATCTGGCTCAGAATAGCGCATATGCAGTCGAGTGAAGCATCAGTTGAAAGTATGAAGGGTTTACTAAAGTCTGGGTGAGCTAAAACTATGGTGTTTATCACAGCTGCTTTTAACTCAGCACAGGCTAGTTGACAGTCAATCGTCCAATCGTCAGGTGTCAGTCTTCGACACAGCCCACTTTGTGTCTTGCCATTTTTGTCTTTATGTTTGTTTTTCTGTTAAACAGTACAGTGGCTTGGTGTATAAAAATAAAATAAAAAAGATAAAGTGGGAGTAATAGTTAATCTTTCTGAGAAATATTGTAAAATCCCGCCATCAGATCCATTGTGCTGAAAAGACAGTTTCCACCCAATGACGCCAGTGCATCGGTTTGATTTGGTAAGAACATAAGCATCCTTCTCAGTTCTTGTGTTGAGCCATCGGAAATCTGTACAGATTCTGAGTTCACCATCTAACAATGGCAACCACTGGAGGTTGATTGCAATAAAACAAAAAGCACACAAATAAGGAATGATCCCTTATCAACAAAGATTGCTCTTCAAGTCAAATTCACATGGGATCCCTGGACTGGACTTCGGCACAGACGCAAGCATGCACATGCATGAACACAAGCACACACACACACACTAGAGAGAGTAAAGAGTGGCCATACTAATATAAAGGCATGTTCCTCCCAGCCCGCAGAGTGACATTTGGCTGATATTTCCACTGAGGAAGTGAGGTGGTGTTCACAGACAGATGTTTGTGTGTGTGTGTTTGTGTGTGTGTGTTTGTGTGTGTGTGCTTGTGTGTGATGTGCTCCTAATGAATGTCATCAGGTTTCCATAGCATTTGACAGAGGCCTGTTGTGTTTTGAACACAGAATTGGGGACCTAATTAAGTGATAATGCCCTCGAAGCCGGTGTTTGGAGGATATATTGGCACGGGTGTTTGTTAGGCCCGAGACGAAGTCGAGGAATGGCAAACCGTTCAAATATATCCTCCAAACACCTTCTTCGAGAACATTATCACTTTTATACAACGGGTTACCAACATATTCAAATAATGATTTACATATTTTCATTAAAAACGCTATTTTGATTCATTTATTCATACTACCCGAAACAAATCTAGGGTTGCTACCCAAGCCGGCTGTTCGTTCATTCTTTTGGTTCTGTATCTATGGACACAACCCAGTCGTTCTAAATGTTCCATTGCTATACTGGCTGGCAACGTTCTTATCCCTTACTTGCTTAGCTAGCCAACTATGGCTAACTTACAGTCACATCAAAAAGTGAAGCCAGAATAACAACAAAGTAACTGCATTTGCATTTGTTTAGTCTTGTTTTTTAGTGACATTTATTAGGATACATCCATAACAATGAAGTAATGATGCACAATTTCACCTGGCACAGAAAATTTGCTTTCTCGTCACGACACTGTTGTTCAGAGGATTGATCCAACAACAGACCTAACACAATCACCTCAAAATGGAGCTGGAAAGACAGCAAACCTGCTGCACTTCGATGTGTTCTACTTGTTTTCTATTTATATCTTAGTATATAGCCATACAAATGATGTTATTCATGATTTCGACTGGCTGAGAAAAGCTGCCTGTCTGTCTCATCCTGACTACCAACATTACTATGAGACAGCTGGAGATCAAATTTGAATATTGAAACAATGTTGCAAATGTAGGAGAGACAGACAGAAAGGTTTATACAAATATCCACTGTTGAAAACTAAATGTTAGTCTAAATGAAATGTGAGATAATGTCAACATGCTTTTGATAGTAGAAATCAAGTTTATAAATTGCCTGTCTGGGCTAATGAGACAGTGGATTGCACAGTCAGATGGAGCAGAGTAAATAAGCATTCTAACGTCATAGATTTAGCCGGTGGTATCTTGTGGAATAGACACCGGATGGAATGCACTTTTAACCAATCAGCATTCCGGATTATACCCACTTGTTGTATAATCACTGCATAATGAGCTAACACTACATATGGTGACTAACAAACAACGACATAAGGTCATCCATTATTGCAGATGGACTACAGTTCGTACTGATTGGATCTGTTTGATTATCATTATTTTGAGTCTTACCTTGTCAAATTTTATTGTAAAACTTTTTCATAGAATTTTTATATATTTTAATTATTTTATATTTCATAGGATCTGACCCAAAATGTAAGAGGCAGAATGCTTCCGAATTTTAATCAGCTTTCCATCATCTCATTGGAGGGATGATGAGATGTAGTCAGACAGACTAACTCACCCCAGGGGACACCCAGCCCCATCTTCTCCTCTCTACAGCAACAAAACGTAAATCTCAGCATCAACAGTAGAGCTCAGGGCCAAGTAAAAGGGACGTCTGCAGTAACAGACACTAGACACACAGCTGTTAGTCTGGAACACCTTTAAACAGAATGGAACACACAAGCTGTTACACTGTTAAGGTTAATTCATAGTTCACAGAGCTAGTCCGCTGGACCTTTATGAAATAGGATTCTTAGCGCCTGCAGGCAGTGGTTTTGGTATGGCTAATGGAACAATTATGTTTTTATTTCTATGTATTTATTTAACCTTTATTTAATCAAGCAAGACAATTAAGAACAACAATTCTTATCTACAATGACGGCCTGTCCCGGCCAAAACTTAACCCAGACAACGCTGGACCAATTGCGTGCCACCCTATGGGATTCCCAATAACGGCCGGTTGTGATACAGCCTGGAATCAAACTAGGGTCTGTGGTGATGCCTCTAGCAATGAGATGTAGTGCCTTAGGCCGCTGCGCCACTCAGGATGTCCCACCATGAGAAAACACCTCCATGCTGCAGGCACCTCTCTCTCGCTCGCCTTCCATCATCCCTCTCTTTCACTGTCACTCCCTCCTACTCTCCCCCTCCAGATTACAGAAAGTGTGAGGTCAAGTGTGAGGAGTCCTCTGCTCCCTTTCCCCCCATTTTCTTCTCTGTCTCTCCTCATCTTATTGTGATGTACAGCATTTCTGCCCTGTCACTCTTTAGTAAACACTCTCAGCTCTTATTACTTATTCTTCCCTTTGGGGTTTCTGAGTGTTCAGCTGATGGCCCAACCAAGTTGTGTGTAAGTGTTTGTTGTGTGTTTGTGAAGTCACCCAGAGACAGAAACTTCTGCAGAAGTGTACCACGGCTCTCTATTCAGTCAACTCATTCAGCTTTCAGCTCCATGTTAGAATGGTCTTACTGTAATGTCACTCCACACACATCCACAAATGTGCACTTACTCACACGCACACATACACCTACAGTAAGCACGCGCCAGTCAGACAGATACAATAGGGAGAGTCTGAGACAAGCAGAATGACGCATGACACAGACAGCTGTGTTCAGCTTAGTTCACTCAAGACATGCAGGTTCACTGACCAGGCAGAGCACATGGAAATGCACTTAAACACAGAAACATGTCATGTGTGTTGAAATATGCTCATGTGTGTTGAGGATAATATTGCATAGTGTCAGGTATTCTCCCTCTCCGGCCTATAGGTTATCAGGCTGCTGATTATGCCACACACCTGTCACCATCATCTCGCACACCTGCACCTCATAACACTCACCTGGACACCTCCTTGATTAACTTCCCTATATCTGTCACTCCCCTTGGTTCTTTCCTCAGGTGTTATTGACTCTGGTTTTGTGTTCATTGTTTCTTTTATTTATTAAAACACTCACTCACTGCACTTGCTTCCCAACTCTCTGAGTTCACATTTTTGTGAACTCAGACACCTCAAAAGAGCATCAGAAGTGAACCGAATCCCGAGAGGTGGTCTGAGTTGGTTTGCTGAATTCCGTGGTCGGGTTCCCTTTTTTAGGGCATTATGAACACAAATTATATCCCGCACCACACTCTAGACTGCTGCAACACTGTTTCCCCTGTCATAAACCCTCACATTGGTGCCACAAAAGAGAGAAGATGATGATGTGGAGGTTCATGCGGAAAAACCTGTGTTGCTTTTGAATATAAGCTTATGTCAAGGATGCACAGCCATTTTAAAATATGTGTAGAGTTTTGTGCTGACACGATGTTCAGATGATTTGTTTGCAATATAATACACATATAGGCTTAAGGAGCTCCATAAATTGTTTATTCCATTGTTGGGTTTGAATAATGTGAGAAGACAACAACATACTGTATTTGCTGAGAATAACAACATTGGTTACAAAATCAAGTTCCTTGCTTTAGGGGATCCTTGGGATGTCCCAAGTCTGACGTTACATTTTAAATGGTTAAGGTAAGGGTTAGGTTTAAGGTGAAGTAAGGGTTATGGTTAAGGTTGCGTGCCACCCTATGGTTAGGTTAAGGCTAGGGGTTAAGGTCAGGTTTAGGAATTAGGGGTATGGATGTCCCAATGATTCAGGAATTGCACTAACCCCAAAATCGATGCCAGGCATTAAAGGGGAAATGTATCATTTCCAATTAATTTGGGCGTCCCAACAGCGGAACAACTTCCGGTGGAACTGGAGGTAATTCAAATAAATAATCAGAAATATTATGGATTTTAAACATTTAGGTACATATATGTGTCTTATATGGGCTGAAAGCCGAAATTCTTGTTAATCTAACTGCACTGTCCGATTTACAGTAGCTATTACAGTGAAAACATGCCATGCCATTGTTTGAGGACGGCGCCCCACATCAAGATATTTTTCCAACTGCAAAGGTTTCAAACATTCACATATACAGCTTAAATATTCACTTACTTTTTGAAAATCTTACTCTGATTTGTCATCCAAAGGGTCCCAGCTATAACATGTAGTGTTGTTTTTTTTTTCAATAAAATCCTTCTTTATATCCCAAAAGTCTGTTTAGTTGGCGCCATCGATTTGAGTAATCCACTCGTTCAACTTGCAGAGAAAGAAATCCGAAAATCTACCCCTAAACTTTGTTTCAACAAGTCAAAATAAGTTTATATTTACTCCTCAGATACCCTAAAATGTAATGAAACTATAATATTTCTTTTGGAAAGAAGTATGTTCAATAGGAAACCAATTTTAGCAGGTGCGTAATTTCTTCATGACACGCACAAACACAACTTTCCAAGACTGTGTCCTTCTACTAAAACTGTTATTTCTTATTCGTTTTTGAAGCTTCAAGCCTGAAACCTTGAACATAGACTGCTAATATCCCGTGGAAGCCATATGAATTGCATCCAGGGAGCTAATTTACAATATGACCTTTCTCTTGCATTTCTAAGAGGATGGTCTCTCAAAAAGAAAAAGTGTTTTTTGGTGGGGGGATTTTCTCCTACCATATCTATTGTGTTATATTCTCCTACATTATTTTAACATTTCTACCAACTTCAAAGTGTTTCCTTTCCAATGGTACCAATTATATGCATATCCTGGCTTCAGGGCCTGAGTAACAGGCAGTTTACTTTGGGAATGTCATTCAGACAGGAACTGGAAGGAAGTTTTAAGTGTGCAGCACCCATCATTGTTGGCTCAGTAATCCACATTTTTATTTAACCCCTTGAGTTCGATTGCATTTAGAAATTAAATTAAGACTCTGGCGAACAGGATTGTGTTTTCCTCACAAGTGTCAGGAGACTTGTCTGAAGTCGTGTACTGTACCATTCAAAAGTATTGAGACCTAGATCTCTTTTTCAAATGTGCCCTGTATATATAATGTAAATACACACATTATACACAATATATACAGTACCAGTCAAAACAAATAGAATTATGTATTCAAACCAGAAGTTAGATTTGATGTCTTCATTGTTATTCTGGTACTGTATATATTGTGTATAATGTGTGTATTTACACTGTATATGCAGGTCTTCCCTATTAAATTGTTAAACTAAAAAAAAATAAAAAAAATAACTTGGCTCCTTTGTGGGAAGAGTTCCATCACAAAATGGCAGTTGGAATTGTCTAAAAAAATGGTGCTTTGAGAGGAGTGTGGGACCAGTCTATTGTACCTTCACTTAACTTCTTCTTCCTATCTTTCACATATACTGTAGCTGTAGGATCATACTTTGATCACTCTTTTGTTGCTGGGAATTATCCTGTAGATGAGCTTCTTGATTCACAGAAAACCCATCTGTACACTCACACACCCTGTATTCTACATACAGTCACACACCCTTTACATGTACCACCAACACCTCCAGTCCTCTCTAAATATGGACTCTCATTTTTCTTCAAGAGCAGTGTCAGTGTCCTTCTCTCCCCTGCTCCTTGTTTAATTAACCAGCTGTAATTACTGGGAGGGGGAGGAGGGTGGGTGGAGGAGAGGACGGGGGGGGGGGGGGGGGGTTCACAGGAGCGGGAGAGGAGGGTTAGGAGTGTATTCCCAGTTATGTGTTGGTAATGGATTCCTGGAGTAGACTACAGGGAAATCAGGTAGGAGTGCAACTAGAGCTTCAGAAGAAGGGTTGCGTGCTTCACATAGATATTTATCTGCACTGCCAGTAGTGACATCATGTCCATAGGGGTTACAAAGGCACGTGCCCCCTCAGATTTGTACAGTTTATTTATATTTTTCAGATGTTAAATCAATTACTCAACTTTTAAATTCATAGACAGTTCATTCAGAATAACTGTCTATGAATTCAAAGACATTTTCCACTGTGAAATTCATAGACAGAGCTATGCATGCAAAGATTGACAGACCTTTAGATTGTTAATTTCAAAACATAAATGGCAATAATCGATACACAATTGACAGAAATGTCTTTAATTATTGGGTTATGATATTATGAAACAGTGTGCCAGGCATAAAAGTTATTCAAGAATCAATGTGAATCGTTATTTAAAAATGACAATTGAACAGGTAAAGAGGTATGCTAAGGTAACCTATGCAGAAAAATAGACATTTTTTTAATTGAATTGTGGCGTAATGATTATGGTTCTAAATTTCAGAAAAAATATTTTTCAGGTGTTTGTAAAATTCTCCAACTTCCAGAGGGGGTTGAAATTACTGACACACTTCATAAAGATTAGCAAAAATTACTATAAAATACATAGTTAAAATACTAAGCTATTTTGTATGCACAAAAAAAATGAAATTATATTCGTTTATGCTAATAGAATTGCTGAGAGAAAGATAATTTGTTTAACAAGTAATAATTTTGTTCAAAAAAAGTTAGGTGACAAATTACCTGTCAATATCGCAATTTGCGAGGTTATTCAAGTCTTTTTCTGAAATTTGGAAACACATCATAGACAAATCCTCCATACAGAATCCTTCCAAATCCCTGATATCATTCATCTGTGCTTATGTAATGCCCTCTTCAATTCAACCCATACATTTTCATTGGGTTTCAAGTCCGAAGACTGAGATGGCCATTGCAAAATGTTGATTTTGTGGCCAACGAGCACACCACATCAGGCACTGGCTATAAGATCATGGTGCTTGCCTACGGAGCTGTGAGGGGAACGGCACCTCAGTACCTCAAGGCTCTGATCAGGCCCTACACCCAAACAAGGGCACTGTGTTCATCCACCTCTGGCCTGCTCGC
Source organism: Oncorhynchus gorbuscha (assembly GCF_021184085.1). Classification (NCBI taxonomy): domain Eukaryota; kingdom Metazoa; phylum Chordata; class Actinopteri; order Salmoniformes; family Salmonidae; genus Oncorhynchus; species Oncorhynchus gorbuscha. The sequence goes on from NC_060174.1 coordinate 35,574,799, forward strand.
CTCCCTACCACTGAGGAAGTACAGTTCCCGCTCAGCCCAGTCAAAACTGTTCGCTGCTCTGGCCCCCCAATGGTGGAACAAACTCCCTCACGACGCCAGGACAACGGAGTCAATCACCACCTTCCGGAGACACCTGAAACCCCACCTCTTTAAGGAATACCTAGGATAGGATAAAGTAATCCTTCTCACCCCTCCCCCCCTTTAAGATTTAGATGCACTATTGTAAAGTGACTGTTCCACTGGATGTCATAAGGTGAATGCACCAATTTGTAAGTCGCTCTGGATAAGAGCATCTGCTAAATGACTTAAATGTAAATGTAAATGTAAATGCTATATCAATAAGTGCATCAAGGATGTCGTCCCCACGGTGACTGTACATACATACCCCGACCAGAAGCCATGGGTTACAGGCAACATTCGCACTGAGCTAAAGGGTAGAGCTGCCGCTTTCAAGGTGTGAGACTCTAACCCGGAAGCTTATAAGAAATCCTGCTATGCCCTCCAACGAACCATCAAACAGGCAAAGCGCCAATACAGGGCTAAGATTGAATCGTACTACACCGGCTCCGACAGTCATCTTATGTAGCAGGGCTTGCAAACTATTATGGACTACAAAGGGAAGAACAGCCGCGAGCTGCCCAGTGACACGAGCCTACCAGACAAGCTAAATAACTTCTATGCTCGCTTCGAGGCAAGCAACACTGAGGAATGCATGAGAGCATCAGCTGTTCCGGACGACTGTGTGATCACGCTCTCCACAGTCGATGTGAGTAAGACCTTTAAACAGGTCAACATTCACAAAACTGTGGCGTCAGACAGATTACCAGAACGTGTGCTCTGGGCATGTGCTGACCAACTGGCAGGTGTCTTCACTGACATTTTCAACATGTCCCTGAATGAGTCTTTAACAACAACATGTTTCAAGCAGACCACCATAGTCCCTGAGCGCAAGAGCACTAAGGCAACCTGCCTAAATGACTACAGACCCGTAGCACTCACTTCCGTGGCCATGAAGTGCTTTGAAAGGCTAGTAATGGTGCACATCAACACCATTACACCAGAAACCCTAGGTAGGTAGCAACATATCTGCCATGCTGATCCTCAACACTGGAGCCCCCAAGGGGTGCGTGCTCAGTCCCCTCCTGTACCCCCTGTTCACTCATGACTGCGTGGCCAGGCATGACTCCAACAACATCATTAAGTTTGCAGATGGTACAACAGTGGTAGGCCTGATCACCGACAACGACGAGACAGCCTATAGGGAGGTCAGAGACCTTGCCGGGTGGTGCCAGAATAAGGAGATTATTGTGGACTACAGGAAAAGGAGGAGCGAGCCCGCCCCCATTCTCATCATGTAGTGGAGCAGGTTGAGAGCTTCACGTTCCTTGGTGTCCACATCACCAACAAACTAGAATGGTCCAAACATACCAAGACAGTCATGAACAGGGCACGATAAAGCCTATTCCCCCTCAGGAAATGAAAAAGATTTGGCATGGGTCAAAGACCCCAGCCACCCCAGTCAAAGACTGTTCTCTCTACTATCCCGGAGAGCCAAGTCTAGGATCAAAAGGCTTCTCAGCAGCTTTTACCCCCAAGCCATTAGACTCTTGAACAGGTAATCAAATGGCTACGTGGACTATTTGCATTGTCCCCCCATCCCCTCTTTTACACTGCTGCTCCTCTCTGTTTATCATAATTGCATAGTCACTTTAACTATACATTTATGTACATACTACCTCAGCCTGACTAACCAGTACCCCCGCACATTGGCTACCTGGGCTATAGAAGTTGCAGGTCTGTGAGAGCCATATATCTTGCTTGTTTGTAGGTGACCAAATACTTATTTTCCACCATAATTTGCAAATAAATTCATTAAAAATCCTACAATGTAATTTTCTGGATTTATTTTTCTTATTTTGTCTGTCATAGTTGAAGTGTACCTATGATGAAAATTGCAGGCCTCTCTCGTCTTTTTTAAGTGGGAGAACTTGCACAATTGGTGGCTGACTAAATACTTTTTTGCCCCACTGTACATACTACCTCAATTAGCCTGACTAATCGGTGCCTGTATATAGCCTTACTACTGTTATAGCCTCCCTAATGCATATAGCCTCGATACTGTTCTTTTTCACTGTCTTTTTACTGTTGTTTTTTATTTCTTTACTTATCTATTAGGTCACCTAATAACTATTTTTTTTACTTAAAAATTGCACTGTTGGTTCGGGCCTGTAACTAAGCATTTCACTGTTAGGTCTACACCTGTTGTATTTGGCGCACGTGACAAATAAACGCTGATTAGATTTGATTTTAACTAACGCTTTCTTTGTGGACGTTGATGTGCACTTGGGGTTATTGTCTTGCTGAAAGATCCACTTGTGGCCTCTCTTTGCAGAGGCAACAATGTTTTGGGCTAGAATATCCAGGTAGTGGGTAAAGTTAATGATGCTGTTGACCTTAGCAAGGGCCCCAGGACTAGTGTAAGCAAAACAGTCCCATATCATCGAAGATCCACGACCATATTTTACAGTAGGTTCTCATTTCGCCACCAAACCCACCACTGGTGTGCATGGCCAAAGAGTCAATAGTTTTGACCCCTACCTATTTGAGAAAACTAGATATGTTTTTTAAACAATCTTTTTCTCTGAACAATTGTAAAATAATATAATTTCCCAATTTTTGGGAGCATGTAATATACTGTAGGTTAGTATTTTTTATCATTGATTTTATAGTCATTTTGCTCATCTTTATCAATATCAAGGCAGTCAATATTTTTAGACCCTGTTGCACATGTGTGTGTGTGCTTCCTTTTAGCTGCTAATGATGCTACATAGCTCCATTTTTTTAAAGAAAAATAAGTGTTAAGTAAAAAATAGATGAGTAAAAAATAAAAAATAAAAGTAACAAATAATTAAAGAGCAGCAATAAAATAACAGAAGCGAAGCTATATACAAGGGGCACCGGTACAGAGTCAATGTGCGGGGGCACCAGTTAGTCGAGGTAATTGAGGAAATATGTACATGTAGGTAGAGGTAAAGTAACTATTTATAGACGATAATAAACAGAGAGTAGCAGCAGCGTAAAATAGGGGGAGGGGGCAATGCAAATACTCCGGGAAGCAATTTGATTAGCTGTTCAGGAGTCTTATGGCTTGGGGGTAGAAGCTGTTAAGAAGCCTTTTGGACATAGACTTGGTGCTCCGGTACCGCTTGCCTGGTCATTTCTGTATACCCGTCACAAGACCCACTGGTTGATGCTTAATTATAAAACCCTCTTAGGCCTCACTCCTCCCTATCTGAGATATCTACTGCAGCCCTGATCCTCCACATACAACACCTGTTCTGCCAGTCACATTCTGTTAAAGGTCCCCAAAGCACACACCTCCCTGGGTCGCTCCTCTTTTCAGTTCGCTGCAGCTAGCGACTGGAACGAGCTGCAACAAACACTCAAACTGGAGAGTTTTATCTCCATCTCTTCATTCAAAGACATAATCATGGACACCCTTACTGACAGGTGTGGCTGCTTTGTGTGATGTATTGTTGTCATTACCTTATTACCCTTTGTGCTGTTGTCTGTGCTCAATAATGTTTGAACCATGTTTTGTGCTGCTATCATGTTGTGTTGCTACCATGTTGTTGTTATGTTGTGTTGCTACCATACTGTGTTGTCATGTGTTGCTAAATTACTATGTTGTTGTCTTAGGTCTCTCTTTATGTGTTGTTGTGTTTGTCCTATATTTATATTGTATTTATAAAAGAACATCAATCCCAGGCCCCCGTCTCCACAGGAGGCCTTTTGGTAGGCCGTCATTGTAAATAAGAATTTGTTCTTAACTGACTTCCTTATTTAAATAAAGGTTAAATAAAAAATAAAATGAAATAACTTCTGTCAGGATTTGGCCAGGGTTGTTCCGGTTTTTGGTCACTAGATGCCCCCATTGTGCCTTTTGACCTTTTGTTTTCCCTTGATCCCCATTATTATTTGCACCTGTGCCTCGTTTCCCCTGGTTGTATTTAAACCCTTTGTTTTCCTCAGTTCTTTGCTCTGTGTTTGTATGTTAGCACCCAGCCCTAGTACTCTGTGAACTCTTGTTGATCCCGGTGGACTCTCTTGTGGAATTCTGTTTTTTGTTCTTGTTTGTTTGTTTTTGAGTATCTTTTGAGGCTTTTTGTGCTATACCTTCCACCTTGTAGATTTACCTTTTTGTCTTGGAGGATTACCTTTGTTCTTGTGGAATTCCTTTTTCACATTTCCTGACATTTAATCCTATTAAAAATGCCCTGTCTTAGGTCAGTTAGGATCACCAAATTATTTTAGAATGTGAAATGTCAGAATAATAGTAGAGAGAATGATTTATTTCAGCTTTTATTTCTTTCATCACATTCCCAGTGGGCCAGAAGTTTAGATACACTCAATGAGTAACTTGGGTCAAACGTTTTGGGTAGCCTTCCACAAGCTTCCCACAGTAAGTTGGGTGAATTTTGGCCCATTCCTCCTGACAGAGCTGGTGTAACTGAGTCAGGTTTGTAGGCCTCCTTGCTCGCACACACTTTTTCAGTTCTGCCATTTTGCCACAACTTTGGAAGTATGCTTGGGGTCATTGTCTGTTTGGAAGACCCATTTGCGACCAAGCTTTAACTTCCTGACTCTGATGTCTTGAGATGTTGCTTCAATATATCCACATAATTTTCCTACGTCATGATGCCATCTATTTTGTGAAGTGCACCAGTCCCTCCTGCAGCAAGGGACCCCCACAACATGATGGAATCCTCCTCCTGGAGGGATACAGGAAAGGCAGGCTTTTGCTATAGCCCTGATTCAACTAAAATCAGGTTTGTTAGAGCAGGGCTGGAGCAAAAGCCTGCATACATGCATACCCGATGGTTCTCAGTCACTGAGAAGGTTCCATTTCTCTATATCTCCTTTTCATAATTTCTCTATCTCTATGTCTCTCTATAGCTCAATCTCTCTCCGTGTGTCTCTGTCTCTTCATCCCATTCATTATGCCCAGCACCTCTAATTACTGGCCACATGTCTTCATGCTCTATATTGTCTCTGTTTATTCACTTTCTTCTCTCCATCCATCCTTCCTCCCCTCTCTCCCTATTGGTTTGTCAATTCAGATATGCATAGAGGCTACTAGTGTGTGTGTGGTGTTTGTGTGTGTGTTAAGCAGGGCACAGGGGAATGTGCTAATGAGCTGAAGAAGGTGCGAGAGCCTACTGAAGGTTATCCAAACCTGTTTGTCTGACTTCCCTTTCCACCCCTGTGTGCGTGTGTCTGTGTCTGCATGCTTGTGTGTGTGTGTGCGTGTGTGAGTAGGGCTATGGTGGTCAGAATTTTGTCAGCCAGTAATTGTCAAGCAAATAACTGCCAGTCTCATGGTAATTGACCTTTAATGAACTTAAAAAATGTTTAGCGTCTCCTGGCTTCCCCACACAGCCTACAAGCCACTGATGCAGACCTTTACATAATAGATCCATCAAATATTCCTACACCATCAAAATAAATCCATTATTTATTTTAGACAGGTCTAAAGAAACATGATATGAAGAAAATGTAGTCTATTTCAGAAGAAAAGGATAGCATACTCTGAGTTGTACTTAAGGCCCTGATCTGGCTATGCCGTATGGCTGTGGGCTACACTAGTTCTAGTTATTAGTTATTTTATATTGTTTTATAGTATGAAGAATACAATTGAACATACAGTGCATTCGGAAAGTATTCAAACCCCATGACTTTTTACACATTTTGTTATGTTACAGGCTTATTCTAAAATGGATTAAATGGTTTTGTTTCTTCCCAAATCTACAAACAATACCCCATAACTACAAAGCAAAAACTGATTTTTACACATAGTAACCAAAAAATGTTCATCAAATCAAAATATTTTTTATAATTGAGAATCTTCAAAGTATCCACAATTAGCCTTGGTGACAGCTTTGCACACGCTTGACATTCTCTCAACCAGATTCATGAGGTAGTCACCTGGAATGCATTTAAATTAATAACAGATCTGTAATCTGGGCCTCGGAGGAAGAATACTAAAACACACATACACACTAGCTAGCTAAGCATGAGCTAATTAGCTATCAGGGATGCTAATCGGCAATGCTGACTAAAATGGCTAAACCCCTGCTTTGTCTGAGGTCTGCCTGGTTAACTAATGTACCTATAGGCTAACTAGCATGCTAAATTATTTGATAAATATCTACATAGCATTGACAACACAGGCGGCTGGTGGCACCTTATTTGGGGAGGACGGGTTACTATTAATGGCTGGAACGGAATTCATGTAATGGTATCAAACACATTGTTTCCATGTGTTTGATACCATTCCATTCACTCCATTCCATCATTTATTATGAGCCATCCTCATTCACCAGCCTCCTGTGATTGGCAAATATATTATATTTTCTCTCCTGTCTGGTTGAGTCAAGAAACACAGTTTTTTTTATTGCTTATATTTGTAAAACTATTTTAAAACTCCACCTTCAGTCTGTCTCAGTCCTAATGTCTACTTGTAATTAATGTACTTGTAATTAATGTTTTTTAAATCTTTGAGCGATTCAACAGGTGTCCATCTCTTTCTCTCCATTCTCTCTCTCTCCTGCCATCCCTTCATCTCTGCCAAGGACACCATCGTGGCTGTCGTTACTATGGAGACGAGCCCTGTGGGCTGTGGGCAACAAACGAAAGTGACTGCGATTTTACTTAAATTGTGTGTGTGTGTGTGTGTGTGTGTGTGTGTGTGTGTGTGTGTGTGTGTGTGTGTGTGTGTGTGTGTGTGTGTGTGTGTGTGTGTGTGTGTGTGTGTGTGTGTGTGTGTGTGTCAGTGTGTCTGTGTGTGTCAGTGTGAGTATTTGAGTGTATCTACTTCAGCCGTTGCCCCTTCCCAACTGATTCTCTTGAAAAATGTCCTTTACATTTTATGCGCCATAGCGCTGAACTTCGGCGATACTGATTGAGCACCTGGTCTTTGAGCTGGATTTATAAAGGCTACGGTTACATACATTGTAACAAGAACTGTCACTTATACAATAATTATAGGTTTTACCAACAGTAAAAAAAAAAATAGATGCAGCATACTGTAAATTATGGTGCATTGTGGGAAAATTGCTGTATTTTGAATGGTACTGTATTCCCACCCCATAGAATTCAACATTGCACCATGTCTTTGTAGCGCCAAAAACCTTTTGACTCATTAACATATGAGAGACTAAATTTGTTGAACCCGTGAGTGAGAATGCTGTACCAATTTAACTCCTCTGTGTTTAACAATGTATAGGTAGCAGATTGGAATGACAGCAAGTCTTAAACTTTAAATGTTTGAGGATTTTGCCATGTCCATTTGTTCTGTTTTGCCCTTTTGTTGATACCAGTATGGAAGCCTTTGTTAAGGCCTCTAGAAGTGCAAGGGTTATAAAACAACAAAGATTCATTAATATGCTTTAACGTTTAAACACTTTGCCAATCTGCTTGCAGCAATCCCTTGTAATTACAGTAAAATACTGTGAAATACAAATTCCTCCCCGCAATAAATGTCATTCTTTCATTCTGAACATGGTAGGATTGACTATTTTACAGCATAACACAGTCAATTTTATGTTATTGTGCTGTGTAACAGTACACATCCCTTGCTTTGATACCATATTTATTTTACAGTAGGTGTACTGTTATGAAGTAAAGTATTTTACTTGCCACCAAGCTGCCATGGCAACCCCTTTACAATGTAGAATACAGTAGAAAAAGATGCATGACGCTTGGTAGAATAACTCCTAGACATAGGACAGGCACTTCAAAACCTTAGTGTGTGTGTGTGTGTGTGTGTGTGTGTGTGTGTGTGTGTGTGTGTGTGTGTGTGTGTGTGTGTGTGTGTGTGTGTGTGTGTGTGTGTGTGTGTGTGTGTGTGTGTGTGGTGTGTGTGTGTGTGTCCCAACCTTCGCTCTCTCTCCCCCGCTACTCTCTCCTCTTCCATCCTATCATCTCTTCCCTCTGCTCAAACCTTCTCCAACCTCCTGATTCTGCCTCCTCAACCCTCCTCTCCTCCCTCTCTGCATCCTTTGACTCTCTATGTCCCCTATCCTCCAGGCCGGCTCGGTCCTCCCCTCCCGCTCCGTGGCTCGATGACTCATTGCGAGCTCACAGAACAGGGCTCCGGGCAGCCGAGCGGAAATGGAGGAAAACTCGCCTCCCTGCGGACCTGGCATCCTTTCACTCCCTCCTCTCTACATTTTCCTCCTCTGTCTCTGCTGCTAAAGCCACTTTCTACCACTCTAAATTCCAAGCATCTGCCTCTAACCCTAGGAAGCTCTTTGCCACCTTCTCCTCCCTCCTGAATCCTCCCCCCCCTCCCTCTCTGCAGATGACTTCGTCAACCATTTTGAAAAGAAGGTCGACGACATCCGATCCTCGTTTGCTAAGTCAAACGACACCGCTGGTTCTGCTCACACTGCCCTACCCTGTGCTCTGACCTCCTTCTCCCCTCTCTCTCCAGATGAAATTTCGCGTCTTGTGACGGCCGGCCGCCCAACAACCTGCCCGCATGACCCTATCCCCTCCTCTCTTCTCCAGACCATTTCCGGAGACCTTCTCCCTTACCTCACCTCGCTCATCAACTCATCCCTGACCGCTGGCTACGTCCCTTCCGTCTTCAAGAGAGCGAGAGTTGCACCCCTTCTGAAAAAACCTACACTCGATCCCTCCGATGTCAACAATTACAGACCAGTATCCCTTCTTTCTTTTCTCTCCAAAACTCTTGAACGTGCCGTCCTTGGCCAGCTCTCCCGCTATCTCTCTCTGAATGACCTTCTTGATCCAAATCAGTCAGGTTTCAAGACTAATTCAACTGAGACTGCTCTCCTCTGTATCACGGAGGCGCTCCGCACTGCTAAAGCTAACTCTCTCTCCTCTGCTCTCATCCTTCTAGATCTATCGGCTGCCTTCGATACTGTGAACCATCAGATCCTCCTCTCCACCCTCTCCGAGTTGGGCATCTCCGGCGCGGCCCACGCTTGGATTGCGTCCTACCTGACAGGTCGCTCCTACCAGGTGGCGTGGCGAGAATCTGTCTCCTCACCACGCGCTCTAACCACTGGTGTCCCCCAGGGCTCTGTTCTAGGCCCTCTCCTATTCTCGCTATACACCAAGTCACTTGGCTCTGTCATAACCTCACATGGTCTCTCCTATCATTGCTATGCAGACGACACACAATTAATCTTCTCCTTTCCCCCTTCTGATGACCAGGTGGCGAATCGCATCTCTGCATGTCTGGCAGACATATCAGTGTGGATGACGGATCACCACCTCAAGCTGAACTTCGGCAAGACGGAGCTGCTCTTCCTCCCGGGGAAGGACTGCCCGTTCCATGATCTCGCCATCACGGTTGACAACTCCATTGTGTCCTCCTCCCAGAGCGCTAAGAACCTTGGCGTGATCCTGGACAACACCCTGTCGTTCTCAACCAACATCAAGGCGGTGGCCCGTTCCTGTAGGTTCATGCTCTACAACATCCGCAGAGTACGACCCTGCCTCACACAGGAAGCGGCGCAGGTCCTAATCCAGGCACTTGTCATCTCCCGTCTGGATTACTGCAACTCGCTGTTGGCTGGGCTCCCTGCCTGTGCCATTAAACCCCTTCAACTCATCCAGAACGCCGCAGCCCGTCTGGTGTTTAACCTTCCCAAGTTCTCTCACGTCACCCCGCTCCTCCGTTCTCTCCACTGGCTTCCAGTTGAAGCTCGCATCCGCTACAAGACCATGGTGCTTGCCTACGGAGCTGTGAGGGGAACGGCACCTCAGTACCTCCAGGCTCTGATCAGGCCCTACACCCAAACAAGGGCACTGCGTTCATCCACCTCTGGCCTGCTCGCCTCCCTACCACTGAGGAAGTACAGCTCCCGCTCAGCCCAGTCAAAACTGTTCGCTGCTCTGGCCCCCCAATGGTGGAACAAACTCCCTCACGACGCCAGGACAGCGGAGTCAATCACCACCTTCCAGAGACACCTGAAACCCCACCTCTTTAAGGAATACCTAGGATAGGATAAGTAATCCCTCTCACCCCCCCCCTTTAAGATTTAGATGCACTATTGTAAAGTGACTATTCCACTGGATGTCATAAGGTGAATGCACCAATTTGTAAGTCGCTCTGGATAAGGGCGTCTGCTAAATGACTTAAATGTAAAATGTGTGTGTGTGTGTGTGTGTGTGTGTGTGTGTGTGTGTGTGTGTGTGTGTGTGTGTGTGTGTGTGTGTGTGTGTGTGTGTGTGTGTGTGTGTGTGTGTGTGTGTGTGTGTGTGTGTGTGTGTGTGTGTGTGTGTGTGTGTACCATGAGAAGCTATTTGGATGAAGTCTGTTTTCTGTAATAGATTTATGGACTGGCTGCAATGCACCATTTATTAATTTGCATTATATCTCCTATGTACTGATTAAAGCCTGACTTTGCAGCCAATCTTATGCACACTCAGAATGCCCAATTTTTATAATGAGAGAAAAGCAAGAGAGAGAAACAGAGATAGAAAATAACTTGTCAGGGAGATGAAGGGTTGAACATGCAGCAGAAATTCCTTTCTGTTGGTCTGCTTATCATTATCATTTATATGACTGTAACAACAACAACAACATGGAACTCTGTCCTTGCCTCCCCCTCTCATTCTGTTTTTCTCCGTGCCTCTTTCCCTCTCTCTCTACCTCCTTCCCTCTGTCCCTCCCTCTCTCCTTACCTCTCTCCCTACCTCCTTCCCTCTCTCCCTACCTCCTTCCCTCTGTTCCTCCATTTCTCATTACCTCCTTCCCTCTCTCTCGCCCCCTTCCCCTCTCTCTCTCTCTCTCTCTCTCCCTCTCTCCTTACCTCCTTCCCTCTCTCTTGCCTCCCTTATCTCTCTCCCTCCCTCTCTCCCTACCTCCTTCCCCCCTTCCTCTCTCTCTCTCTCCCTCCCGCTTTCCCTATCTCCTTCCCCCTTCTTCTTCTCTCTCTCTCTCTCTCTCTCTCTCTCTCTCTCTCTCTCTCTCTCTCTCTCTCTCTCTCTCTCTCTCTCTGATGAATTGAGTGAGGGTAAAAAGCCCAGAGCTGTCACTCCGTGTGAGATTAATTTACTGGGGTGTCAGTCAAGCCACAAGCTGAACACACACAGACTCAGACACACACAGATGTGGTGGGTGTGAATGAGCAAGCATGCACACACACACACACAGAAAATGCACACACACAAACACAATTTATGTACACAGTACACACTTGCACACACATGCACACACACACACTGTATGTCTGCTAGAGTTACGCACGGAATCACATGTCCTTACACACGTGACAGAATGCAAAGTCTGTCTTACAAATCACGAGTGAATACAGTTTGTGATCTTGTATTATTGTTACCTTGAGTGTAATGAAAAGTCAATCCCATTGTCAGTATTTACATGAAAAATAGCAAGAGGGTGACAAACAATGAATACAGAGTAATTATTATCAACATCATGATGTATACGTCCTGATTCGGTTAATCATTTGAATAGAAAGGAAAGGGAGATTCCTAGTCAGTTGATCAACTGAATGCATTCACCCAAAATGTGTCGTCCGCATTTAACCCAACCCCTCTGCATCAGAGAGGTGCGGGAGGAGTTGTTGGGGGTTAACTGCCTTTCTTAATTAAGCACAGAGGTGAGGGATTTTTACCTTGTCGGCTAGTGGATTGTGCTTACTTGCCCAACACTGACAAGCTACCTGCCGAGTTCAACTGAGCTGTACTGCAGTTCTCTGATCCAAATAATCAGCAGCATACCACCCTGTATCCCACTGCTGGCTTGTTTCTGAAACAAAGCAGGGTTGGTCCTGGTCAGTCCCTGGATGGGAGACCAGATGGTGATGGAGGGCCAATAGGAGGCACCCTTTCCTCTGATCTAAAATAAATACCTCAGGCTAAGGATTGGGACATTACCCTGTGTAAGGGTGCTTTCTTTTGGATGTTAAACGGGTGTCCTGACTCTGTGCTCACTAAAAGATCCCATGGCACTTATCGTTGGGGTGTTAACCCTGGTGTCCTGGCTAAATTCCCAATCTGGCTCTCGTACCATCATGGTCACCTAATCATCCCCAGCTTACAATAGGCTCATTCATCCCCCTTCCTCTCCCTTGTAACGATTCCCCAAGTTGTTCCTGTAAAATGAGAATGTGTTCTCAGTCAACTTGCCTGGTTAAATAAATAATATTTCTGTTATATTTGTGCACCCATAACATCCTCGTAATGGCTCTATGACACCTCCATAATGTCGACATAACATCACCATCATGTAGCTTTAACATTCCCATAACATCGCTGTCAAGTCCCCATAATGACACCATAATGTTACCGTTGATTGTTATGTTGTGTAATGTATGACTATTCCAACATTGTGTTTTATGGTCACATAACATCCCCCCTCTCTCTTTCTCTCTCTTTCTTTCTCTCTGCTGAGTAGTGATCAGTAGAATCATGGAGCCATTTGTGTTTTTGCTCTCATTATGCTAATTCCCTTGGCCTCAAGGTGATGAATCACATATGAAAGAGAGAACGAGAGAGTGGTGTCAAATGGTGACATGTTGGTAGAGGAGTGGCTTAGTGAGTTCTGGGCCATTTCCACCCAGAGGATGTATCTCGCCCATGTCACGCCTTGGTCTTAGTATTTTGTGTTTTCTTTAATTATTTGTTCAGGCCAGGGTGTAACATGGGGTTATTGTATTGTCTTATTGGGGTTTTTGTAGGCATTGGGATTGTGGTTGATTAGGGGTGTGTCTATTATAGGCTTGGCTGTCTGAGGCGGTTCTCAATCAGAGTCAGGTGATTCTTGTTGTCTCTGATGGGGAACCGTATTTAGGTAGCCTGGGTTTCACTGTGTATTTCGTGAGTGATTGTTCCTGTCTCTGTGTAGTGTTCACCAGATAGGCTGTAATAGGTTTCACGTTCCGTTTGTTGTTTTGTATTTTGTATAGTTATTTCATGTGTCACTTTTTCCATTAAAGTCATGAGTAACCACCACGCTACATTTCGGTCCGACTCTCTTTCTATAAACGAAGAACGACGTTACAGAATCACCCACCACACACGGACGGAGTGGCGTGGAAACAGGCAGCGACAGCTGGAGCAGCAAAAGGAGGATGAATTATTCGGAGAATGGACATGGGAAGACGTGTTGGATGGTAAAGGTTGTTACACTTGGGAGGAGATACTGGCCGGAAGAGATCGCCTCCCATGGGAACAGGTGGAGGCACTAAGGAGAGCAGAGACAGCCGGAGATAGGAGCCGACGATACGAGGGAACACAGTTGGCAAGGAAGCCCGAAAAGTAGCCCCAAAAAATTATTGGGGGGGTGCTTAAATGGAGTATGGCTATGCCAGGTAGGAGACCTGCGCAAACTCTCTGTGCTTACCGGGGGGCTAGAGAGACCGGGCAGGCACCGTGTTATGCTATGGAGCGCACGGTGTTTCCAGTGCGGGTGCATAGCCCGGTGCGTCACATACCAGCCCTTCGTATTGGCCGGGCTAGAGTGGGCATCGAGCAAGGTAAGGTTGGGCAGGCTCGGTGCTCAAGAGCTCCAGTGCGCCTGCACGGTCCGGTCTATCCAGAGCCAAATCTCCTTGTTTATCGTGAGGAGCCAAGGAGGAGACCAGAACCAGTGCCGGTGTTAGAGGTGAGCGAAGCAGAGACTGTGAAGGAGTTAATGGGGAAAGTGGAGGAGAGAGTAATGAGGGAGTTGCTAGCATGGTGCTATAGGTACGATATTCGTCCGATTGAGCGTGTCGGGGATTTAATGGCACCTGGGTCAGCGCTCCATACTCGTCCTGAGGTGCGTGTTAGTCGGCTGGTGAAAAATGTGCCAGCCTCACGCACCAGGCTTCCTGTGTACCTACCTAGCCTTGCACGTCCTGTGCCAGTCCTGCTCTCAGGCTCTCCAGTACACCTTCACGGTCCAGTCCATCCTGTGCCACCTTCACACACCAGTCCTCCGGTAGCAGCTCCCCGCACCAGGCTTCCTGTGCGTGTCCTCGATCCTGTAGCACCAGTTCCAGCAACATGCACCAGGCTGTCAGTGCGCCTCGCCTGTTCAGCACAGCCAGAGCCTTCCTTCCCTCCTGCGCTGTCGGAGTCTCCCACCTGTTCAGCGCTATCAGAGCCTTCCTCCTCTGCAGCACTGCCGGAGCCTCCTGCCTGTTCGGAGCAGCCTGAGCTGCCAGTCTGCAGGGAGCTGTCAGTCTGCAAGGTGCTGTCAGTCTGCATGAAGCAACCAGAGCTGTCAGTCTGCAAAGAGCTGCCAGTCTGCAGGGTGCTGTCAGCCTGCATGGAGCAGTCAGAGCTGTCAGTCTGCATGAAGCAGCCAGAGCTGTCAGTCTGCAAAGAGCTGCCAGTCTGCAAGGAGCTGTCAGTCTGCAAGGAGCTGTCAGTCTGCAAGGAGCTGCCAGTCTGCAGGGTGCTGTCAGCCTGCATGGAGCAGTCAGAGCAGTCAGTCTGCATAAAGCAGTCAGAGCTGTCAGTCTGCATAAAGCAGTCAGAGCTGTCAGCCTGCATGGAGCAGTCAAAGCTGTCAGTCTGTTCGAAGCAGCCAGAGCTGTCAGTCTGCATGAAGCAGCCAGAGATGTCAGTCTGCAAAGACCTGTCAGTCTGCAAGGAGCTGTCAGTCTGCAAGGAGCTGTCAGCCTGCATGGAGCAGCCAGAGCTGTCAGTCTGTAAGGAGCTGTCAGTCTGCATAGAGCAGCTAGATCCGCCAGTCAGTCATGATCTTCTAGATCTGCCAGTCAACCAGATTCTTCCAGATCTGCCAGTCAACCAGTCTCTTCCAGATCTGCCAGTCAACCAGTCTCTTCCAGATCTGCCAGTCAACCAGTCTCTTCCAGATCTGCTAGTCAACCAGAATCTTCCAGATCTGCCAGCCAGCCAGGATCTACCGGAGCCTACTACCTGCATGAGCTTCATCTCAGTACTGGGCTTCCTCTCAGTACTGGGCTTCCCCTCAGTCCCGAGCTTCCCCTTAGTCCCGAGCTGCCCCTCAGTTCCGGGCTGCCCCTCAGTCCCGAGCTGCCCCTCAGTCCCGAGCTGCCCCTCAGTCCCGAGCTGCCCCTCAGTACCGAGCTGTCCCTCAGTCCCGAGCTGCCCCTCAGTCACGAGCTGCTCCTCAGTTCAGTGGGGTTCTGGGTGAGGACTATCAGGCCATGGTCGGCGGCGAGGGTGGATTATCCCAGGATGCGAAGGGGAGGAACTATGACTGTGTTGGGGACACCCGTTCCCAGCTGGGACCTCCCCCCCCACACCCTCAGCTGGAATGTGGTGCATGGAACACAAAAATATTCCTACAAATATTTAACCTCCACACATTAACAAGTCCAACAGCTCAAATGAAAGATAAACAAGTTGTTTATCTACCCAGCAAGTCAGATTTCTAAAATGTTTTACGGCGAAAACATAGCACATATTTATCTCAAACCACCACCGCAGACATAGCTCATTTGCAAAGCCAAGTAGGAAAAAATATGCAATCAACAAACGCAGGATTAAAAGAAAAATCATTTCACTAACCTTTTGAAATCTTCATCAGATGACAGTAATATAACATGTTACACAGTACATTCATTTTTTTTCAATAATCTGCAATATATATCCATAAATCTCTGTTTACAATGACGCATCGTTCAAAAAATGCTACTAAAATGTCAGGAGAAATGACGATAGCTCCTGCAGATATCGTCAGCTAACAAGGAATACACATCATAAACTTTGACTAAATATGCATGTTCTACATATGTATAGGAAGATACACTTCTAAATGCAATCGCTGTGTTACATTTATTTTTAACGTTACAGGTTGCGTTCACTAGGCTATACTAGGAGTCGGCGCTCCAAAAGTAGCATTCTGGCTCCTCTATCTTGGAGTCCACAGAAACCCAAATTTACCACATAAATATTCCCTTACCTTTGCTGTTCTTCCATCAAAAGACCTGGAAGGGATTATACTTACCAAAACAGCGTTTAGTTTTCAAGTCTGCGTCTTTCGGTTCTCAAAATAGCCACTTTTCGGTCAAAATGTAGCCAAAAGTCAAGTGGATGCGCACCAAAACGTCGAACTTACATATTATATGTCGAGTAAACTTGTCAAACTAACTTCATAATCAAGCTTTAACATGTTATAAAGGTGTACAGCAATTGTGAGGACGAACAGAAACACAGGCATCGTTCAATCGATCTTGGAAAAAAGACAGGACTTGACCAGAGCGCGCATAAAAGTGACCTGTTTTTTCGCGTGACCGAGAGCTTTCGGAACGCTCAAACTCCCGTGAGCGTGCGATTCTCACAATGAGAAGCCCCATTGAAAGCAGGGATCGCGCTGAACACGTAGGAACTGTTCCCAGAGCTGTAACTGTTTGGGAAGGGTATTTGCGATGACGTCAAAGTTGGGCCAAGTTTTATCATGACAAGAGATAGTTTGGGAGAATGCATGCCCTGACAGTTCTGCTTTACATAGAGACAAAATTTAAACGGTTTTAGAAGCTTTAGAGTTTTTTCTATTCGATAATATTTTTTATATGCATATATTAGCAACTTTTGACAAAAATGTATCCTGTTTAATAAGGGCACCAAATTCCTCCAGTAGGGGCAGTAAACAGCCCTAGCACTGACAGGTTAATGGAGTGGGGTCCACGTCCCGAGCCAGAACCGCCACCATGGACAGATTCCCACCCGGACCCTCCCTATGGTTTTGAGGTGCGTCCGGGAGTCCGCGCCTTAGGGGGGGGGTTCTGTCACGCCTTGGTCTTAGTATTTTGTGTTTTCTTTAATTATTTGTTCAGGCCAGGGTGTGACATGGGGTTATTGTATTGTCTTATTGGGGTTTTTGTAGGCATTGGGATTGTGGTTGATTAGGGGTGTGTCTAGTATAGGCTTGGCTGCCTGAGGCGGTTCTCAATTAGAGTCAGGTGTCTCTGATGGGGAACCGTATTTAGGTAGCCTGGGTTTCACTGTGTATTTCGTGGGTGATTGTTCCTGTCTCTGTGTAGTGTTCACCAGATAGGCTGTAATAGGTTTCACGTTCCGTTTGTTGTTTTGTATTTTGTATAGTTATTTCATGTGTTACTTTTTCCATTAAAGTCATGAGTAACCACCACGCTGCATTTTGGTCCGACTCTCTTCCGACTAACGAAGAACGACGTTACAGCCCACTCCCCTGGCCGGTCCTGGCAATATGATCGCAGAAACCTACCCATTTCCTGGTTTACTCTCTCCACCTGCCCATTACTCTCCGGGTGATAACCCGAGGTCAGGCTGACCGAGACCCCCAGATGCTCCATAAACGCCTTCCATACTCGGGATGTAAACTGGGGACCTCGATCAGAAACAAAATCCTCGGACACCCCATAGTGCCCGGAAGACATAGGTGAACAATGCAGGGCTGTAGGGAGACCGGGCAACGGGATAAGACGGCAGGACTTCGAGAACCGATCCACAATGACCAGGATCGTCGTGTTCCCCTGAGACAGGGGAAGATCCGTAAGAAAATCCACCGATAGATGGGACCACGGCCCCATTGTGGAACGGGGAGGTGTTGTAATTTCCCTTGTGGCAAGTGCCTAGGAGCCTTACTCTGGGCGCACACCGAACAGGAGGAGACATAGAAGTGCACGTCTCTCCACAAGTTAGGCCACCAGTACTTCCCTCTAAGACCACGCACTGTCCTCGAAATACCCGGTTGACCTGACAAGGGTAGACTATGAGCCCACCGAATCAATTAATCACGAACAGTGAGCGGCACGTACCTACGTCCCTCCGGGCACAGTGGAGGCGGAGGTTCCTCCCCTAGTGCCCGCTCGATGTCCGCGTCCACCTCCCATACCTCCCGTAGGATCGATGGACCGGCCATCAGTCTTGTATAGGCGGACAGCGCGTCGGCCTTAGTATTGAGGGAACCTGGTCGATACGAGATCGTTTAACGAAATCGGGTGAAATACATGGCCCACCTTGCCTGACGAGGATTCAGTCTCCTAGCTGAACGGATATACTCCAGGTTACGTTGGTCAATCCAGATGAGGAAAGGGTGCTTAGCCCCCTCAAGACAGTGTCTCCACACCTTCAGGGCCTTAACCATGGCCAACAGCTCCCTATCCCCCACGTCATAATTCCGCTCCGCTGGCCCGAGCTTCTTCCAAAAACAAGCACAGGGGTGGAGCTTCGGGGGCGTACCCGAGTGCTGTGAGAGCACCGCTCCAACACCAGCCTCGGATGCATCCACCTCTACTATGAATGCCAAAGAAGGGTCCGGGTGCGCCAACACTGGCGCGTCGGTGAACAGCGCCTTCAAACGACGGAAAGCTCCATCCGCCTCTGCTGACCACTGCAAATGCACCGTCCCCCCCTTCAGCAGTGAGGTAATAGGAGCCGCTACTTGACCAAAGCCCCGGATAAACTTCCGGTAGTAATTGGCAAACCCTAAGAACCACTGCACCTCCTTTACTGTGGTCGTAGTCAGCCAATTATGCACGGCCTTGGCCCCGTGAAATGATTCCACCGCCGTAGCGATGAGAGGTAGTGGGTAACTAAAACCCACAGTGATGGAATTTAGACCTCGATAATCAATATATGGACGCAAACCACCCTCCTTTTTCTTCACGAAAAAGTAACTCGAAGAGACGAGTGACATGGAGGGCTGAATGTAACCCTGTCCCAGGGCTTCCATGACATATGTCTCCATAGCCAACGTCTCCTCCTGGGACAAAGGATACACGTGACTCCTGGGTAGTGCAGAGTTTACCTGGAGGTTTATCACGCAATCCCCCTGTCGATGGGGTGGTAATAGGGTCGCCTTCTTCTTACTGAAGGCGATAGTCAAATCGGCATACTCGGTAGAAACCTGGTCTGCACCGATGGAAACTCCTAAACACCTGCCTGAACACTCATCAGACCACCCCTGGAGAGCTCCCTGTCTCCAAGAAATCCCAGGGAATCCCTAGCACCACCAGAAAAGCAGGTGAATCGATAAGGAATAGACTAATCCGCTCCTTATGATTCCCCGCGTAATCATCTCCAGAGGAATCGTGGCCTCCCTGACCAGCCCTGACCTTAACGGTCGACTAACTAAGGGGTGCACGGGGAAGGGACGGTCTACCTTAACTAACGGAATCCTCAACCTCTGGGCGAGACCGCGATCTATAAAATGCCCCGCTGCGCCTGAATCGACTAGAGCCTTATGCTGGAGAGAGGGGAAACAAATGAACAAAAACATGTGACCAACAGGAAGCTCTGGGCGAGTGTGGTGCTGACTCACCTGGGGTGACCGAGGAGTGTTCTGCCTGCCCTCTCGACTCCCAGATGGACTCCTCCAGCACCGACCGGAAGTGTGCCCTCTCCGGCCACAATGGGTACAGGAGGAGCCTCCTCCTCCGGTCTCCCTAGATGCAGCCCCTCCTAGCTTCATCGGGATGGGAGCGGGGGAACCAGGAGGTGGAACTGACAGGACCCTTTCAGAACATCCGCGAGCAGCCAGCAAATGGTCTAGGCGGATTGACATGTCGCTCATCCAAGCTGAGCGTAGTGTCCCGACACGCCAGCTTCCTGCGGACGTCCTCTCTTAGGCTACACCTGTAATGGTCTATCAGGGCCCTGTTGTTCCACCCTGCTCCAGCGGCCAAGGTCTGGAATTCCAGCGCGAAGTCCTGCGCGCTCCTCGTCCTCTGCCGGAGATGGAATAACCTCTCACCTGTCGCTCGGCCCTCCGGAGGATGATCGAACACGGCCCAGAAACGGCGGGTGAACTCTGGGTAGTGGCCCTTCGCTGAGTCGGACCCGTTCCAGACGGCATTGGCCCACTCAAGGCCCCTACCCGTCAGGCAGGAGACGAGGACACTCACGCTCTCCTCGTCCGAGGGAGCCGGCCAGATGATGGCCAGGTAGAGCTCTAGTTGTAACAGGAATCCCTGGCACCCCGCCGCCGCTCCATCGTACTCCCTCGGAGGTACGCAGAGCGCTGGCACCGGATCCCGCTGGAGGAGATGGTAGAGTTGCTGGTGGGAGGGTAGGTGGGGTAGTAGGGAGACCACTCCTCTCCCAACAGACCATCCTCTCCATCATTTGATCCATCGCTGATCCGATGCGATGGAGGATGGACGTATGATGAAGGACTCTCTCCTCCATCGTGGGGAGAGGGGTGGTCGCTGCTCCTGCTGACTCCATATGGTGGTGCGGGCTTCTGTAACGCCGGGTGAGTGATGGGTGTGGAGTCAGACGCAGAGAGCAGAAAGTGAACGGGGGAAAACGCTTTAATGTCCTCTTTCAAAGTAACAGGTCCAAACTTGGGTGAAGCCATGAACACAGGTGCAAACAAACCCAAAACCGGACAGGGAAAACCCAAAAGACAACGATACACCACTAACGTAACAATAACAACAAGCCCGCACAAACACCAGCGGACTAAACAAACTTAAATAACACCCATCCCAAAACCCCAACAAGGAACAGGTGAAAACAATTAGACAAAAACAAACAAAAATAAAAAAGGGATCAGTGGCAACTAGTAGACCGGTGACGACGACCGCCGAGCGCCACCAGAACAGGAAGGGGAGCCACCTTCGGTGGTATTCGTGACAGAGAGGAAGAGAGAGAGAGAGACAGTGAGGAGAGAGAGAGAGGGAGGGGGGTCCATTATTACTGTAATTACCCTCATATAAACAGACGCATTCCTCTAAAGCATTTTATGAAGAAGAGGGTCAGGTTTATTGTCAGTCCAGAGTGTTTTGTTAAACACGGGTTAATAGAGGCTGAATGGGAGATAGAGTGGGAGATCAGAGCCTTTTATCAGAAATCAATTATCAACGGACTATTACAGCAGAGCTATACCACATCACAGTGCCTTGAATTTACATTCATCCTTGGTTTCACATTATGCTTGTTTTCATACAGCTTTCTTTTTTAAACTGACTGAGTTGAGATGTTGTTAAATCAATTTAAGACAGTGTTAGTTTTACAACTCACTATATACAGTACCTTCTCAGGCTGAGTTGTAGAGTTATAGACACAATAAGACACCTCCATATTTTGCTGTTCTCCCCCTTTATTATATTTATTGGAATAGACTTACCGTGGACTTCTGTCAATCCATTTGAAAAGTCCATTATTTCTATGAAACAAGCTAATTAATGCATGAGAGTGCGTGATTGCAAGTCTTGGCACACACACTCGTCATATTTTTAACAATATACATCACATTTAGTTAGCACTGGCCTTGGCATTGCACAGTAATGAGTCACACTCTCAACCACACACATCACAAATTACTGTACACACACTCCCACACACACATATACAGCTACTTGGTCCATTCCAGTCTGTCTATTCAGTACCATTAGCAACCATTAGAGGTCCCGTGTGGCTCAGTTGTAAGAGCATGGCGGAGTTGATAGAGCATGGCACTAATGCCAGGGTTGTGGGTTTGATTCCCATGATGGACCAGTATGAACAGATATGAAAATGCATTCACACATGACTGTAAGTCTCTCTAGATAAGAGAGTCTGCTAAAATGTGAATGTCAAGAGTTTCAGTAGCAAGAACAGCAGTCATACATGCTCACCCATACACTCACTAGCCCAATTACAATACTCCCGGGTCATTCAGACATTGTGCAATCTTTCACTCTGATTGATTGGGAGTAGACAGGTGAGTAGACTCTCTAGCCTGTCAGTGACATGAATTGAACTGAAAAGAAAGGCAGCAGTACTTTGTCCCTCCAGCCCTTGATGTGAATATTTTTGCTGTATAGAGACTGTATGTGATGTGAGCCTGCATGGAATAGAGGAGAACAGAGATAGGCTTGATGCCCCCAGGAGTCTAAGAAGTTGATGATAAGGCTCTTAATGATAATTAGTAGTAGCTCCAAGTTAACAGGGACTGCAGGAGGAGTAGTAAGACATGGACAAATCTGAAATTGCAACCCATTCCCTTTATAGTTCACGACTTGACTTGTGCACTATATAGAGATAGCTGGTCTACTATATGGGGCAACAAGATATCACTGTCTCACATCCTTGGATACACATCTGTGTTACAGCTCCAGATGATGTCGTCTACTGTACCATCAATCACTTCCGGAAGTTTCCTCAAAAGACTAGTGAACCATCCCTTCACCTCGTTTTGTTATAGTATCTTTGCTCTGACAGACGTTTACATGACACCTAGAATGCATTGAATGATGTCAACAAACACGGCTCTGGCAATTAGCTTAGCATTAGTTCATCATAGTCAGTAGAACCTTTTGAAAATGTGAAATGTTCTTACCATCCTAACATCAGCGTCTGGTCGAGTTCTTGTGCCATTCAATGACCTATGCATTGACGAGTCTCTGAGATTCAATATATATATATTATATATATATTCTCTCCAAATGGCACAGGTTTGGGGTCAAGTTCTTTGTTTGGCTTACTGGGCTCTTTCATACCGTCCCTAGGAGGGGTGCGTCACTTGAGTGGGTTGAGTCACTGATGTGATCTTCCTGTCTGGGTTGACGCCCCCCCTTGGGTTGTGCCGTGGCAGAGATCTTTGTGGGCTATACTCGGCCTTGTCTCAGGATGGTAAGTTGGTGGTTGAAGTTATCCCTCTAGTGGTGTGGGGGCTGTGCTTTGGCAAAGTGGGTGGGGTTATATCCTTCCTGTTTGGCCCTGTCCGGGGGATGTCATCGGATGGGGCCACAGTGTCCCCTGACCCCTCCTGTCTCAGCCTCCAGTATTTATGCTGCAGTAGTTTATGTGTCGGGGAGCTGGGGTCAGTTTGTTATATCTGGAGTACTTCTCCTGTCCTATTCGGTGTCCTATGTGAATTTAAGTGTGCTCTCTCTTTCTCTCTTTCTTTCTCTCTCTCGGAGGACCTGAGCCCTAGAACCATGCCTCAGGACTACCTGACATGATGACTCCTTACTGTCCCCAGTCCATCTGGCCGTGCTGCTGCTCCAGTTTCAACTGTTCTGCCTGTGATTATTATTATTATTATTTGACCATGCTGGTCATTTATGAACATTTTAACATCTTGGCCATGTTCTGTTATAATCTCCACCCGGCACAGCCAGAAGAGGACTGGCCACCCCACATGGTGTGTCTGGGTCCATGGTGATGACCATGCTGGCTCCTCATCTTGGGAAGGGCCACACTTTGTAGGTGGACAATTGGTACAGCAACCCCACACTCTTTCAGCATCTGCTCTCAAAACACATTAGGGGCCTGTGGCACAGTCTGGTCAAACAGGAAGGGGATGCCGGCATTTGGAAGCTGGAAGATGCAGAGGGGTTCAGGCGTTCAGGCTTCAGGCGTTTGGAAATTGAGGAACCAGACTTGTGGAGGTCTACATTTTTTTTCTAAGGTCTTGCCTGATTTCTTTTCATTTTCCCATGATGACAAGCCAAGAGGCACTGAGTTTGAAGGTAGGCCTTGAAATACATCCACAGGTACACCTTCAATTGATTTGAATTATGTCAATGATCCTAACAGAAGCTTCTAAAGCCATGACATTTTCTGGAATTTTCCAAGTTGTTTAATTAAAGACACAGTCAACTTAGTGTATGTAAACTTCTGACCCACTGGAATTGTGATACAGTGAATTATAAGTGAAATAAGCTTTCTGAAAACAATTTTCGGATTATTTATTTTTAAATTACATGCATAAAGTAGATGTCCTAACCGACTTGCCAAAACTAGAGTTTGCTAACAAGAAATGTGTGGAGTGGTTGAAAAATGAGTTTTCATGACTCCAACCTAAGTGTATGTTAACTTCCAACTTCAACTGTATGTACGGAGCATAATGTATTCTGTGAGTATTCCTTCATATCCGCGGACACACAAGGTACTAATTTCATAACCGTTATGTTGTTGTACTTAATTGTGCTTATGGAGCAAGCTACATTCTTCTATTAACTTTGTAAAACAATGATAATGGTGTCAGACAAGCATTATCTTGTGTTGGCCATTATCATGACCGTTTCCTGTTTCAGTTGGCCTGTTCAGCATAGCTCTGTCCTGCCCTGCTGAACAGTTATAGTTTCTTACTCTTCTATCATTCAGAATCGGGATTTTGTCATGGCAACTTATCAACTTTATAGCAGTGTTATTATGTTACTTCCTTGTAATATTGTTTTATTGCTGACATTGTATTCTAACTATTCCTCTGTAAAAAAGACATTGGACTACATGTAATGGTTTTCTCTTTATTTCAAGTATTGGTAGTGGTTGAACAACAAAAACAAAAACGAGTTTTGCTGGAGAAGAAACATCATGAAAAGACTGACAACTTATTAATATGCATAACCCATATTTCAATATTCATGTAGGGTTTGAACAACCACACTGTGAAAATAGAAGGTCTCAAAACACTATGACTGTTTAATGAAACCATGAAAAGTAGTGCACCTAAGCTGACATCTGGTGTTTGGAGAGTGTTTGAATGTAAACCCAATGTAAGTGTTTTAATACACAGAATGTGTTTTAAAACAGAAATCTAGTACTCTAAAACACCGAAATTGGTTCTTCAACCTGAATATTGGAGTTGTCGTGGAAATTCTTACACAGGGACACAAAGTCAATCTTAAATTAATCTTTGTTTATTTGTCAGCGAGCTGGAGAGGTTCCAACCAACTCAATGCACCATAGTACATATGTCAATCAGGAGCTCTCCCTGGAAAGTCCCAGCAGTAGTCTTATATACGGCTATACACAGAAAAGTTATATTTGCATGATTTAGCACAATTCATTAATCATTACCGTTTTGTTTCATTCATGTGACCGACCAATACTAGTTCATAACATGTGATGGAACAATACCTCACGAGGCTTCTTCTCTCTAAGCTGAGACCTTGAAACTGAGATATCTTTCGTTCTCAAAACAATTTCTGGGCGTACTGCCATATTGCAGATACTGATAAGTGAGCATTCATTAAATCAGTCACTTACATGAACACAGAAATTGGTTAATAGAAACAAATAGAACATGGAAATTAGTCACCAGAAAATTACAAACATAAATAATATTATGATTACGTAATAAGGCACTTACTTTGATAGGAATGCACACGTCCAAAGTTATTATTAGGAAAACAATAATGAAGGAAATGGGAGCACCAGCCGGAAAATGCGTCAGTGGGAAAAAGTTTGTCCAGGTTATGTTCTGACTGGAGATGGGCAAATCAATCATTTACAAAGCCATTATTACATTTGCAAATGTCACAAAGTGCTTATACAGACGTCCATCCTAAAACCCCAAACAATGCAGATGTAGAAGCACAATGACTTGGAGAACCTAGGAAGAAGCCTAGAGAGGAACCAGGCTCTTGAGGGGTGGTCAGTCCTCTTCTGGCTGTGCCGGGTGGAGTTTATAAAATCTTCAATATGTTCAAACATTCATAGATGACCAGCAGGGTAAAATAATAATCACAGTGGTTGTAGATAGTGCAACAGGTCAGCACTGCTTTTCATAGCTGAGCATTGAGAGGTTGAGACAGAAGGTGCGCTGGAGAGAGAGGAGGTAGGTAGAGAGATTGAGATGGTTGATAACAGCAGTTGATAACAGCAGTTTCGGGACCAGGTAGCATGTCTGGTGAACAGGTCAGGGTTCCATAGCCGCAGGCAAAACAGCAGAAACTGAATCATCAGCATGACCAGGTGGAATAGGGACAGCAAGGAGTCATCAGGCTAGGTAGTCCTGGGGCATGGTCTTGTGGCGCAGGTCCTCAGAGAGAGAGAGAGAGAGAGAGAGAGAGAGAGAGAGAGAGAGAGAGAGAGAGAGAGAGAGAGAGAGAGAGAGCATACTTAAGTTCACACAGGACACCAGACAAAACAGGAGAATTTGAACAGAAAGGACAAACTGACCCTAGCACCCCGAGACATAGACAATTGCAGCACAAATACTGGAGGTTGAGATGGGGGGTAGGGGTGGTCAGGGGACACTGTGGCCCTGTCCGACGATACCCCCGGACATGGCCAACCGGATAAGACAAACCAGGTAGGATTTAACCCCACCCACTTTGCCAAAGCACAGCCTTCACACCACTAGAGGGATATCAACAGACTACCAATTTACTACTCTGAGACAAGGCTGAGTTTAGCCCACGAAGATCTCCTCCACCGCACAAGCCCGAGGGGGCGTAAAACCGGACAGGAAGATAGCGTCAGTGACTCAACCCACTCAAGTGGAGTATAGCAAAAAAGAGCACCAGTAAGCCAGTGACTCAGCCCCCGTAATAGGGTCAGAGGCAGAGAATCGCAGTGGAGAGATGGGAGCCGGCCAGGCAGAGACAGCAAGGGCGGTTTGTCACAGCAGTGCATTACCGTTCACCTTCGCAACCCTGAGCCAGACTACACTCAATCATAGGACCTACTGAAGAGATGAGTCTTCAATAAAGAGTTAAAGGTTGAGACGGAGTCTGCGTCTCTCACATGAATAGGCAGACTATTCTATAACAATTGAGCTCTATAGGAGAAAGGCCTGCCTCCAGCTGTTTTCTTAGAAATTCTAGGGACAATAAGGAGTCCAGCATTTTGTGACTAGCATACATGTAGGTATGTAAGCAGGACCAAATCGGAGAGATATGTAGGAGCAAGTTCATGTAATGCTTTGTAGGTCAGCAGTAAAACTGTGAAATCAGCCCTGGAGTAATAGGATCACATTTAGTCAAGGTTCTAGCAGCCGTATTTAGCACAATCTAAAGTTTATTTAGTGCTTTGTCTGGGGACCGGGAGAGTAGAGCATTGCAGTAGTCTAATCTAGAAGTGACAAAAGCATGAATTTGTTTTTTGGACAAAAAGTTTAGGATTTTTGCAATATTAAGAAGATGGAAAAATGTTCTTGATACGTTCGTCATAAGATAGATCAGGGTCCAGAGCAATGCAGAGGTCCTACACAATTTAATTTAAGTTGACTGTACAACCATCAAGATGAAATGTCAGATCAAACAACAGATCTCTTTGTTTCTTGTCACCTAGAACTCGCATCACTGTTTTCTCTGAAATTAAAAGTAAAATGTTTGCCACCATCCACTTCCTTATGTCTTCAACACAGGCTTCCAGTGTAGGCAATTTTGGGGCTTCACCATCTTTCATCAATGTACAGCTTTGTGTTGTCCGCATAGCAGTGAAAGTTGACAATGTATTTCCGAATGACATTACCAAGACTTAGAAAATATAGTGAAAACAATAGTGGTCCAAAACGGAACCTCGAGGAACACCAAAACGTACAATTGATTTATCAGAGGACAAACCATCCATAGAGATGAACTGATATCTTTCTGACAGATAAGATCTAAACCAGGCAATAACTTGTCACTCTAGACCAATTAGTGTTTCCAATCTCTCCAAAATAATGTGGAGATCGAAGATGTCAAAGGTAGCACTAAGGACTAGGAGCACGAGGACAGATGCAGAGTCTTGTTCTGACGTCATTAAGGTGGTCATTAAGGTGGTCACTTACCACCTTCACGAGTGCAGTCTCAGTACTATGATGGGGTCTAAAACCAGACAGGAGTGTTTTGTGTACATTATTTGTTTTCAGAAAGTTGCTGAGTTGCTGAGCAACAACTTTGTATAAATATTCAGGAGAGACTTTATTACTGCCACTTTTAGTGAGTTTGGTCAACATAGGAGGGCCGAGCACAGGAAGCAACTCTTTCAGTGGTTTAGTTAGAATAGGCAGCTGGAAGGTTTAGAGACCATGACTATTTTTGTAAATGTTTCGAGAGATACAGGATTCAAAAACTCTAGTGTCTCCATTGATCTTGGCAGTCCTGGCAGTTCTATGCAGACCCAGAAACAACTGAGTTTTGGAGAAATAAGCAGATTCAAAGAGGAGTCTGAAATTTGCTTTCTAATGATCATGATCTTTTCGTCAAAGAAGTTCATGAATTCATCACTGCTGAGGTGAAGGCAATCCTCTCTTTGGGAATTCTGCTTTTTAGTTAGCTTTGCGAAAGTATCAAAAATACATTTTGGATTGTTTATTCTCTTCAAACAGTTTGGAAAAGTAGGCTGATCGAGCAGCAGTGAGGGCTTTTCGATATTGCACGGTATTGTCTTTCCAAGCTAGTCAGAAGACTTCCAGTTTGGTGGAGTGCCATTTCAGTTCAAATTTTCTGGAAACTTGCTTCAGGGCTCAGGTATTTTCTGTATACTAGAGAGCTAACCTCTTGTAACAAATGTTTGTGTTTTTAGAGGTGCGACTGCATCTAGGGTAATACGCAAGATTAAATTTAGATCCTCGATTAGGTGGTTAACAGATGTTTGTACTAATTTGTCCTTGGGTAGGTGGGGGGAGTCTGGAAGGGCATCTTGGAATTTTCGGGATGTCCGAGAATTTACAGTTTTTGATAATCCTTGGTTGGGGTCTGAGCAGATTATTTGTTGTGTTTACAAACATAATAAAACGGTGGTCCCATAGTCCAGAATTATGAGGAAAAACATTTAGATGGACAATATGTATTCCATGGGAGAGAAGTTGATCCAGGTATGACTGGCAGACTCCACTAAGCTGGCAGGCTGCCTAACAGCCTGCTACTTGGCCTGCACCCTCTCTCATTGTGGAGGTAGAGTATTTAGACCCCTGTCTATGTTGATAGATAAGATGAGAGCACCCCTCCAGCTATGATGGAGTCCATCAGCTTCAGCTTGCCAGGCTTGGTCCTGTTTGTGGGTGAGTCCCAGAAATTGGGTTTCATCCTCTGACTCTTTAATCCTAAAATATTTGGTACTGACTTGGATAACATTTTCCCTATACTCTCTACACTCGCCAGTTTTAGCCTTAGCCAGCACCATCTTCAGATCAGCCTGTACGTCGGTAGCCTTGCCCCCTGGTAAACAGTGGATGATTGCTGAATGATTATTTTTAAGTCTAATATTGCGGGTAATGGAGTTGCCAATGACTAGGGTCTTCAGTTTGTCCAAGCTAATGGTGGGAGGCTTCGGCAGAGCAGACCCAGTAACGAGTGGAGGAGAGACCTGAGAAGACTTGGCCTTTGACTCCGACTCGTTGAAAACCGGTTGAAAGTTTCTGTCGGCTGAATGAGTGACACCGGTTTGTCACGCTTATCGAAATGAGTAGACCAAGGTGCAGAGTGGATAGAGTTCCACATACTTTTAATAAACTGAAACAAAATTAACAAGTACAAACAAAACGTGACGCAACTGGTGTGCACTCAGGCAACTCAATGTAGACTAGATCCCACGAAACACAAAGGGGAAATGGCTGCCTAATAATGATCCCCAATCAGAGACAACGATAAACAGCTGTCTCTGATTGGGAACCATATCAGGCCAACATAGAAATACAAAAAACCTAGATGACCCCCCAAGTCACTATCACGCCCCAACCAACACAGAGAATAAACAGCTTACTATGGTCAGGGCGTGATACGGTTGAGCATGCTGACAGCATTTCTTTACAGAAGCATTGAGAAAATTGTCCCGCTGTGGGGACTGTGCAGTGGGATTTACACCATTATATGTACTTACAGGTGGCACAGACACTGTTTCATCCTTTCCTACAGTACACCTAAATTGCCCTTGCCTAACGATTGTGTCTGAAGCTTGGCTTGCAACTCAGATTATCCTCAGGCGATAGTTTGCCTGTATTGTACAGTGACTTCAATTAGATGGCATAGCGTTAATGTTACTACTTAGCTTATTTGGCTGTCCAGAAGTTCAATGAAAAAAGTTGAGCGAGGACAAAACTAAGATGTTGTTAGATTTTTTTAAATGCAGAGTTATGATTAAACAGTTATTAAAAGTAAAAGACGAAACATTTGGCAAGTAGCCAAGTAGCAACAAACATCACAGCAGCACAGAGACAAATGTCTTCATACTGGGCCTGGGGAAACACTGGGGATGTGCTTGGGCTCTCATCGGCTCTCATCGAAGAGGGACGTTTGTCATGCTCATCGTAATACCTCAAACGTACATTGTCTGCCATAAGGACATGGGCTACTTCTATGTGAATTAATGAGGAGGTGAAACACACCTCAATTAAAACTTGTTTGAAAATCATTTTTAATTGGCAAGTTGAAACATAGTGTATAGATAATTAGCAGGCAAGTGTGCCTTGGTTTGAGGGCAGTGCAGTTTCTTGTTGCGTAACAATCTAATTCTGGAAGACTGAGTGCATTCTGGCACATAAAAGTATCTCACTCTGGGGGGACCGTTAGAGATATTTGGAACTTATGCATGAAAAGGTTAAAATATGGGACAGGGTTAAAATAGAAAAACAACTGTAAGGTTAAGTTGATCTAATAATTAGAGCCTTGCTAACTTGTGGATGGATGGTGCAGTGAGCTCCTAATCCATAGACTGTGGGTTGTTTTCTTTCCACTGGACAGTTTTGACTGCATCTCCCTACATCCTGGGGACTTGCAAAAACTTAACATTTTCTATGAGCATCCCCAACATTTTGTTTAAATTATACAACTTTCATGAATGGTGTATATTTCCTATCATAATGCCTCCCATCCTGGAGGCACTATGATAGTGTGTGGTGGTGTGTGAGTGAGTGAGTGAGTGAGTGAGTGAGTGAGTGAGTGAGTGAGTGAGTGAGTGAGTGAGTGAGTGAGTGAGTGAGTGAGTGAGTGAGTGAGTGAGTGTGTGTGTGTGTAAAATAGTTGCAGTTTCTTACATTATGTTTTTATTGTCATATATGTTTACTTCCTGAATTGAATGCCGTCAATTTGAATTGACCCCAGCTTTGAAACACACATATGCAACCAACCAACCACACACACACACACACACACACAAGTTTGTGGACGACACAACAGTGGTAGGCTTGATTACCAACAACGACGAGACGGCCTACAGGGAGGAGGTGAGGGCCCTCGGAGTGTGGTGTCAGGCAAATAACCTCACACTCAACGTCAACAAAACTAAGGAGATGATTGTGGACTTCAGGAAACAGCAGAGGGAACACCCCCCTATCCACATCGATGGAACAGTAGTGGAGAGGGTAGCAAGTTTTAAGTTCCTCGGCATACACATCACAGACAAACTGAATTGGTCCACTCACACAGACAGCATCGTGAAGAAGGCACAGCAGTGCATCTTCAACCTCAGGAGGCTGAAGAAATTTGGCTTGTCACCAAAAGCACTCACAAACTTCTACAGATGCACAATCGAGAGCATCCTGGCGGGCTGTATCACCGCCTGGTACGGCAACTTCTCCGCCCACAACCGTAAGGCTCTCCAGAGGGTAGTGAGGTCTGCACAACGCATCACCAGGGGCAAACTACCTGCCCTCCAGGATGTTACAGGAAGGCCATAAAGAATGTACTCGATACCATCTACTGTATCGAGTACAGTCTTTATCTACTGTATCTTGCCTATGCTGCTCTGTACCATCACTCATTCATATATCTTTATGTACATATTCTTTATCCCCTTACACTGTGTATAAGACAGTCGTTTTGGAATTGTTAGATTACTTGTTGGTTATTACTGCATTGTCGGAACTAGAAACACAAGCATTTCGCTACACTCGCATTAACATCTGCTAACCATGTGTATGTGACCAATACAATTGGATTTGATTTGATTTGACACACACACACACACACACAAATTACACATCTAAGTACATTAGAATGTGAAGGCAGTAAGGAAACTGACCAGGATGTAGTACTGTAGCTCACTCTCTCTCTCCACCTGGAAGGCATCTGGTCTCATGCTCTATCCTTGGTAACCTGTTCTTACTGTACATGCAAACTCCTTAGTCCATGTGGCATTGTGTGGGTCTTGCTGTGCTTTAATAGTGTATGAGCACTCCTTTCTCTCCCACAAGCACACAGCCCCAGATCCCAGGCCTGGTCTGACCTGATCCACAGTGAGGGGATAGTACCAATGTGTAATGACTGCAAGATGTGATGCAGCTCCAGCTCCAGTCTAGAGGAAGGCAGTTGGTCTCTGTGGTCTACACAGTTAGTGCACAGAAGGGGGATTCCCTTCAGATACTGAAACTAGGAGATACTGACAGATTCACATTGTGGAATATTTTCTTTCTGGATTCACTCTTCTGATAAGGTACTGAGATCTCAGTGTACTACAACCTCAGCTGTTGAAGGGGCCATCCCTTAAGGCTGTGCTGGCCCAAACCCTAGGCCGTAACTAAATATGAGGACACCGAGGTCCGGACCTATGCAAATTTTTCTAATTGGAAAATAATAATAATATATATTTTGTACACAATAATAGAAGATCTATTTAGGGTCCACATGTAAATATTGTTCCCAGCGTTGATCAAAGCTCAGAACGCTTCTATTTTTGATCTGACTGAGTTCTAATCACGCCTGCCTCTTTGCGAACAAGTGGAATCATGAACAGTGGTTTGCTCGTTATGTTCGCTAGCATCCCCTAGATTTGCCTCCCGGATTTGCCTTTTTAGCAGCACATTCACCACTCTCTCAAATGGCTAACTCCGCCACCTCACAACACAGGCCGAGTGCCTGAGATGTGAAACTAACCACCCCAGCTCGGAGTCGGCTCAAGACGGCAACTAGAGACGCTGCTGATAGTATGTTTGCGAGATGCCAGACAAAAAACATTTAAAAACCGTTTCACGACTCCTGCCGTGTCTACTGACATCCCCCAAAATAAATAAAAACCGACTCTTGGAGAATGAGTGCACAACTGGTAAGTAGTCGCTTATAGATAGGGCCTATGCCAGTCAATCAGGTGGCTGGCTGCCGGCAGAGACTTCTATTGCATTAACTTTGAAGGGCTCTGGCTAGTATTACTAAGCCAGCTAAAAGGATGACGTAAGAAGCGAACGTTAAACGGAGCCTACCTCAGCAGAACAAACATAGACAGACACAGACAGACAAGTACAGAGAGAGAGAAAGCGAGACGGGCCAGAGAAGGAGAGAGAGAGAAGGAGAGAGAGAGGGAAGGAGAGAGGGAGAAGGAGAGAGGGAGAAGGAGAGAGAGGGAGAAGGAGAGAGTCAGGTTGTATGATTAGTACATGAAAGTGTCATTGGATCTGAGTACATTAGCGGCGTCTCATCCATACCAGCTCTGTTGGGTGTCAACAGCTGCCACTGATAACCCACTGCATTGAAATTCACAGAGAGAGATCTGGTCATGAATATCTTTATGACACCCCTCTATGAGGCTCAGTGTGTGGGACTCAGAGTGTGTGTGCTGACATCTATGGGTTGGTTGCTATATGTTCCATGCTTCTCCATGGGCTGACCATGAGTGAGCGTGTGTATGTGTGTGCATGCGGGCACGTGTGCTGAGTGATGCACCAGTATTATCCTACTACTCGCATAAAATGCACACATCCACAATTAGGATGCAGATGTGAGAGTAAGAATGCGGTAACAGCAAGGAGAAGACACGAAAGCAGAGGGGGGGACTGGTGGCACAGAGGCAGTATGACAAGCCAACTCCCCAGAACCAGTCTCAGGTAGGGCATCACTCAACACACAGTAGGGTGTGGGGATCTGGCTCTCAGTGTGCCCGCGTGCATGTGTGTGTGTCGCGTGTGTGTGTTGAGACATCACTCACCACACACAGTAGGGGTCTACATCTGAGAAGGGAAGGAGGGGTAGAGAGGAGAGAAAGGAAGAAAAATCATGGTCCGCCAGATAAGACAACCCGTATTGGGGATGTTTTCGATCAATGAGGTTTAGCAGAGAGAGGGAGGAAACGTGGTGGAGAGGGAGGAGAGGAAGGGGAACATAGATGGAAGGAAGTGGCCTGGATAAGGGGGGTAAGTAGAGGAACGGGGAAGAGAAGGAGTGGAGATCGAGAGATTGGTAGGTGATTATAATGCTAGTGTAGAACTAAATCTCTCTGCGTCTCTCAAACGAGGGCAGGAGGAGATGTGGTACGACACACAGGGAGCTTGTAACAGAGTCCCACACACCATGTATGCGCAAAACACACACACATACACGCATCGACATAGACATGAATTGTGAATAATGATGAGTGAGAGAGTTAAACGCACAAATATCATACCCCCAAGGGGGTGAGCATTTTTTGGGGGGGGTGTATAATATTGGTGTGTCTAACTTTCTCATCATTATTCATGATTCATTTATAGTAGTATCCACATTAATGTAGAAGTGTTTAGAAATGTATTATAATCTTATTTACAACAAAAAATACTCCAAATGACAATACATAATTTACCATTCATTTCTAAAAGGTGCTATCTAGAACCTAAAAGGGTTATTCAGCTGTCCCCAGAGGAAAACACTTTTTGGTTCCAAGTGGAACCCTTTTGGTTCCAGATAGAACCCTTTTGAGTTACCTGTTACAGAGGGTTCTACATGGAACCTAACAGAGTTCTACCTGGAACTGAAACGGTTCCCCTGAAGAATCCATTTGGAACCCTTTTTTCTAAGAGTGTATCTATCGGGCACAAAATGATCTGAAACACAACCATAAAAAACAGACAATGCATGCAACAAATGTATAGAGATACAAGCTTGATGTAATCATTGCGTGATATAGTATAGGATCAAATACTAAACTGTGGACAACTTTAATACACATAAAAGTGAATGTGTCCCAATACTTTTGGTCGCCTAAAATAAGGGGCAACTACAGTATATACAAAAAGTGTAGTACATATCCCTGAATATCGATGAAAATACCCTCAAATTAAATCTGACAGTCTGAACTTTAACCTCATAGTCATTGTATAATTTCAAAGTGCCGGAGTACAGAGCCAAAACAACATATTGTCCCAATCATTTTGTAGCTCACTGTAGTAGGATAGGAGAGAGGGGGAAGAAGGCATAGGCAATGATAGGAGAGAGATTAAACATTCCAGTGTTCAGAGTTGTGTTTCTGAATGATGAGAGAGAGAGAGAGAGAGAGAGAGAGAGAGAGAGAGAGAGAGAGAGAGAGAGAGAGAGAGAGAGAGAGAGAGAGAGGGAGAGAGAGAGAGAGAGAGAGAGAGAGAGAGAGAGAGAGAGAGAGAGAACTAACCTAGTTAACCGCGTGAGATGGGAAACAGTAATCTATGAACTCTAATCATATTTTACAAGATACTCACCATTTTATAATTTAGTCATTTTAATTCCCAGAGTTAGTTTACGTACAGTATGTGAGACATTTATATTCTATTGCTCAGCATTCTTCTACAAATTATTATAGTGTTTGGTGGTGTATTTGTATTTGTATTGTGAGTGTTGGACCGTATTGACAGACAGATGACTGCATTTTCTAAAACACTGAGGTTGTTCAGATTTCCAATTAAATCTGTTACAGGTATAACAAAAACTATTATATTAATTCTAAGTACATTATCTCTAAAGGCACGTGCAACACAAACACACACACACACACACACACACACACACACACACACACACACACACACACACACACACACACACACACACACACACACACACACACACACACACACACACACACACACACACACACACACACACACACACACACACACACACACACACACACACAAAAGCATTATATCCCTGTTTTCTTTCTTTCTCCCAGTCTTTGAATTGTTGTTTTCCTATAAGTCAGACTCAGCAGCTCTCACAGCAATTCTGATTCTGCTTTTCATCCTCCTGAGAGGAGATGGAGGATGAGGAATGACAGTTCTCATATCTAAGCAAATCACACACCACAGAGAGGGAACTTTAGATGGTTTAGTTTCACAAACAGACTTTGGCTTCCAAGTATACATATCTATTACCATAGGGGAAATGCAGGTGCACTTTGGAGGGTTCAACTCAGTTGTTGATATATTGTCAATTTCTTTGCGCGTGTGTGTGTGTGTTTGTATGTTTATGCATATAGTACACGAGAAGAAGCTGGTGTGCTGATATGATTCATGAGAAGTCCCATTTCCCCAATCACACACACACACACAATCATCTGCATGTTAATAAGTGTGTGTGTGCGTGTGTATTGATGTCCTTAGCCAGTAGCTCATAATTACTGTTTGTGTGTGTTAACAAGCACACTGGCTTGTTGGCGAGAGAACCGTCCCTGGACACTCGTTTTCTCACAGGGAGCTCAACATGCACGCACACAGGCACGCAAACACACATCGTCCTGGACACTCGTTTTCTTACAGGGAGCTCAACATGCACGCACACAGGCACGCAAACACACATCGTCCTGGACACTCGTTTTCTCACAGGGAGCTCAACATGCACGCACACAGGCACGCAAACACACATCGTCCTGGACACTCGTTTTCTCACAGGGAGCTCAACATGCACGCACACATGCACGCAAACACACATCGTCCTGGACACTCGTTTTCTCACAGGGAGCTCAACATGCACGCACACAGGCACGCAAACACACATCGTCCTGGACACTCGTTTTCTCACAGGGAGCTCAACATGCACGCACACAGGCACGCAAACACACATCGTCCTGGGCACTCATTTTCTCACAGGGAGCCAAACAGCAATACGTGTGCTGTTCTATACTGTGACAATGCCATCAGTCGCATTAATTCCGCTTGTCACCAGAGCCTCAACTACAGTGACTGCTGTATATCTAGCCAGGTCACCCATGATACAAGTCAGTATTTGAAGTCCATCCATGTATGAGGAATACGGGAGATGACGTGGAAACCGGCAAACTAGAGTCAACAGTAAGTGTCTGCCTCTGATTCCAAAGGTTGCAAGTTTGAATCCAGCGATAGAACGTTGTCCTTGAGATTTTCATTTCAAGCCTATCCCAAACCTTAACCATTAGGAGTTCATGTCTAACCTTAACATTTTGGAGTTCATGCCTAAACTTAACTTTAAACATTTTCAAATTTCATGTTTGGATCAACAATTTCTAAATTTGAGAAATATTGGGTGAATGTTTAGCCTCTTAA
This sequence comes from Oncorhynchus gorbuscha, assembly GCF_021184085.1. Lineage (NCBI taxonomy): Eukaryota > Metazoa > Chordata > Actinopteri > Salmoniformes > Salmonidae > Oncorhynchus > Oncorhynchus gorbuscha. Next base: position 35,611,637 of record NC_060174.1, read on the forward strand.
TTGTAATGGCAGAATATAGATTTCATACCCAAAAGTAACTGCTATTCATGTGTAGTTACATGATTCTGATATGCAAAAACTTGGTATATTTGGAAAGAAGACATCTGGGAGAATAAGGAAATCATCAGAGTAGTTCAGAATACACAAGATCAAGCACACACAAAATATATATATATATAATATATATTTTTTTGAAAGTCATCTTTCATTAACAAACTATAAGTTCATTATTGATTACTAGAATTGGCAACACATCAGATGGCTTCTACAATGTCATAAACAATGGGAGTGATGGGCCTAACAACTAGAAATGTGCAGATGTTTCACAAAGTGGTGTCAGGTGTGGTCACGGGATGTTTCCAAGTGTCCCTAAACCTCTCCAAAGTGGCATATGTCTGTAAATTAGATCATTCCAGTGCTATTACATATTTGCAATTCTTAAATGCTATTTGTTCAGTATAAAAACACAATTTCTACCATATCAACCCCACTCCAACATTGTGGTGGTGTTATGGGGTATCCAGGGTACATTTAAGTGTCCTTTCAACCTCTCCAAAAAAGTGTCTGAATGTGGCAATTGCGGCTTTTTTTGCACACTGTATGTGCCCAAAAGTTATTGTTCACAATCAAAACTAAATTTCTACAACACCAACCTCTCTGAAACATTGTGGTGGTGTCGGGGGACAGACAGTACAGGGGATATCCAAAGTGCCTGAACGTTTAGCCTAGGCATATCCAATGTATTGGTCTCACATACACATTAACTGTTTACAAAAAATATATAAAAATAACAGATGTACATAATAAAATATACATACAAATGTCTTATCAAACACAAACTACACACATGTCCTTCACTAACAAAATATGCAAAAATAGAAATAATACTATTTACAATTGGCATTCATGTCGTTTTACATCCCAGGTGTAGATGATTAGATTTGTGAAAAGAGTTGCAAAATGGGCCTCTACAAATCAGCTGGGCTAGACAATCTGGACCCTCTCTTTCTAAAATTATTCGCCACAATTGTTGCAACCCCTGTTATTAGCCTTTTCTGTTATGCAGGTGAATGAGGACCCAAAAGCGACTTGGCGAAAACAGAGTCTTTAATCCAGTAAAGTAAAATTCAATCAAATAACACAATTCCCACTCGTAATGACGAGAACAGACTGGAGACTCGATCTTGAACAGCAGGTTGCCTCGGGAAGGCACTTGAACTTAGCAGACTCAGACACCTGCTCACCACGCAGCATCTGAGGGAAACACGACACGACAGGGCGATACACAAACACAACACGGTGAACAATAGACAAGGATCCGACAGGGCAGGAACGGAAAACAAGGAGAGAAATAGGGACTCTAATCAGGGAAAAAGATAAGGAACAGGTGTGGGAAGACTAAATGATTGATTAGGGGAATAGGAACAGCTGGGAGCAGGAACGGAACGATAGAGAGAAGAGAGAGAGGAAGGGAGAGAGAAAAAAGGGGAACGAACCTAAAAAGACCAGCAGGGGGAAAACGAACTGAAGGAAAAGCAAAATGACAAGATGATATAAGACAAAACATGACATTTTCAACCTCTCTTTCGTATCGTCTGAGATCCCCAAAGATTGGGAAGCTGCCGCGGTCATCCCCCTTTTCAAAGTGGGAGACAATCTGTTACAGAACTGTTACAGACCTGTATCTATCCTACCCTGCCTTTCTAAGGTCTTCAAACGCCAAGTTCACCGGGGCATTTAGAATCCCACGGTACCTTCTCTGCTATTAAATCTTGTTTCCGAGCTGGTCATGGGTGCACCTCAGCCACGCTCAAGTTCCTAAACGATATCATAACCGCCGTCGTTAAAAGACAATACTGTGCAGCCGTATTCATCGACCTAGCCAAGGCTTTCGGCTCTGTCAATCACCACAGTATTATGGAAAGACTCAACAGCCTTGGTTTCTCAAATAACTGCCTGGCGTAGGTTCACCAACTACTTCTCAGACAGAGTTCAGTGTGTCAAATCGGAGGACCTGTTGTCCGGACCTCTGGCAGTCGTTTTGGGAGTGCCAGAGGGTTCAATTCTCTTTTCTCTGTATACATCAATGATGTCGCTCTTGTTGCTGGTGATTATCTGATCCTCCTCTACGCAGATGACACCATTCTGTATACATCTGGCCCGTCTTTGGACACTGTGATAACAAATCTCCAAACGAGTTTCAATGCCATACAACTCTCCTTCCGTGTCCTCCAACTGCTCTTAAATGCAAGTAAAAATAAATGCATGCTATTCAACCGATCGCTGTCCGCACCTGCCCGCCCATCCAGCATCACAACAACAGTTCTGACCTAGAATATGTGGACAATAACAAATACCTAGGTGTCTGGTTAGACAGTAAAATCTTCTAGACTCACATTATTAAGTATCTCCAATCCAAAATTAAATCTAGAATCGGCTTCCTATTTCGCAAAAAAGCATTCTTCACTCATGCTGCCAAACATACCCTCGTAAAAATTATCCTACCGATCCTTGACTTCGGCGATGACATTTATAAAATAGCCTCCAACACTCTACTCAGCAAATTGGATGCAGTCTATCGCAGTGCCATCCGTTTTGTCACTAAAGCCCCATATACTACCCACCACTGCGACCTATATGCTCTCGTTGGCTGGCCCTCGCTTCATCTTCATCGCCAAACCCATTGGCTCCAGGTCATCTATAAGTCTTTGCTAGGTAAAGCCCCGCCTTATCTCAGCTTACTGGTCACCATAGCAGCACAGCAGGTATATTTCACTGGTCACCCCATAGCCTATTCCTCCTTTGGCAACCTTTCCTTCCAGTTCTCTGCTGCCAATGACTGGAATGAATTGCAAAAATCACTGGAGCTGGAAACTCATATCTCCCTCAGTAACTTTAAGCATCAGCTGTCAGAGCAGCTCACAGATCACTGCACCTGTACATAGCCCATCTGTAAATATCCCATCCAATTCCCTCATCCCCATATTGTTATTTTTTATTTGTTTTGCTCTTTTGCAACCCAGTATCTCTACATGCACATTCATCTTCTGCACAGCGATCCCTCCCGTGTTTAATTGCTAAAGTGTCATTACTTCGCCACTACAACCTATTTACTACGACCTCATTTCCACACACTGTATATAGATTTTTTTTATATTGTGTTATTCACTGTACACTTGTTTATTCCATGTTTAACTCGGTGTTGTTGTTTGTGTCGCACTGCTTTGCTTTATCTTGGCCAGGTCGCAGTTGTAAATGAGAACTTGGTCTCAACTGGCCTAACTGGTTAAATAAAGGTGAAATAAAAAAATAAAAAATAAATAAAGATGAACATTCACCATAGCCTTTGCAGTCCCTCTCTGCCAGGACACAAAAAGCGAACTGGGATTTCGAACAGAAGATCTGTCATTTCCCCCTTTTCCCTCCTGTGTTTGTGCAATGCTTGCAGTTCTTTCTTTTGTCTTTTGGCATGTGTGTTGGATAGTGGCGCTCACCTTGAGTGGGGGGTCTGGTGACGGTTGTAAGGTTGCTTTGGGCCACCAATTCGGCCATTTCCAACACCAGCTGCTCTTGTACTGCCAACTGGGAGAGATTGGTTTAACTCTTTTTTTTATCTGCTTGTGGAGAATGGAAGCATTTGCTGTAGCCATGTCCACAAAGTGTTAAAAAAAATATTATACCACTTCCTGGTCTTGAGGAGGACCTGGTAGTAGCCTATCATGCTGGCATTGTAGTCCTTCAAAGAAACAGGAATGGGGACATTATTCCTCACCCTTGTCCCATTGGCATTTTTCACCCTCCTTGAGACATGGTCGTTATTGAATGCCTTATGCTGTGTGGTGAGCATGGTTACTTCCCTAGCGTTCTTCCATTTCACATAAAACAGCTTGTTAGTCCTGATCCAACATATGGTCCCCCGCTCCGCTGTCTTTGTCATGTCGTTTACCTTGGTATTGGGGAAACCGATTCTGGTAGGACAAATGATCTCACAAGCCCGTATAGTTCTTTTTCAAGAGGTCTATGAAAAGCATGGGACTAGAAAAAATTGTCCACAAAGAGCTTGTACCCACTGCCAAGTAAGGGGAAGTCCATCATGACAGAGTCGTAACTAAGGCCCTTCCCAGTGGGTGTGATCGCCTTGCCTTCATAGATGAAAAAGTTCCACGTGTAGGCAGAGTCTGAATCTGCTAACATAAAGAGCTTGTAGCCCCATTTGGTTGGCTTATGTTTCATATATTTCTTCAAGCCAATTCAAGCCTTTGTGGCAACCATCCGCTCACCTATAGATAGATTTTGAGCAGGCTGGAAGTAAGTTTTGCATGCCTCCACCATCTCATGATAAAGGGGCTTGACTCGTGCAAGACGATCATACCCTGCAGTCCCCTTCATCTGGTCATTCTCCTGATCCTTTTGTGGGTCACTCATGTGAAGACTCTGGTTGTTGGCCAACAATCATTTTTCACTCGTGACGGAGGTGGGGAACTGATAGAGTGGGGACTTGCTCCAGTTGTCATCTAGTCTTGATACCTTGACGAGTCCCATGTAAATCCCCAAGGAAATGTAGTCGAGCATGTCACCCAAGGTGACAGTTTTCCAGGACATCTTCCTTCCCGCCTGTTGCTTCTTGTCCCCATACATGTTGGTATTACTAATTAGTGTTCCCAGTACAGAGGTTGTAAAGTAGAGCTGAAACAGCTGTAAGGTGGTATATGTTTCATCACTAACCAACTGTGGGCTTAAAACTAAATGGTAGTTTGGATTTAAACCTAAATTGATCTGTATCCTCATCATCTTCAAGGACTTCATGCCACCTTTCCTCAGTTTCATCTCCCTCTGTTGTGCTGCTTCCACTGCCTCTCCCTCTGCTCCCCCTCTTCTTTCATGAGGCCTAGATCTCCTCCCTGCCCCTTCACCTCCAGATTAACTTGCAGAGAGGGTAGTGGTGCCAGGGCTGGCAGTGGGGGTGGTTGAAGAGGAGTGGGGCCTTTGTCGGGTGGTGGATGTAGAACCATCAGACTGTGTGATTGACATAGCAGTGGGGGGTGAAGACCTTGACCGGAGGGTGTGCTTGCTGGGGAGGGGTGGCCCAAATGTCATCGTCCAAATCCTCGGCATCCTCCACTCTGTGGTGAATAAAATAAAGGGATATATTGTTGTAAGACACACAGAATTACGGTTTACTAAATTTACAAAACAACATTACTGTAAAATAAAAACACCAAGCCTAAACTGTATCTGTACAGGGACTCCGATAGGTGTGAAGCACACACACAATGCAAACAGTAACACTTTGGAGACAAAGACAGAGGTGAGAACCACTGTCACGTGTTCTCCTTCTCATCAGACTCACCTGGACTCCATCACCTCCTTGATTACCTGCCCTATACACGTCACTCCCTTCGGTTCCTTCCCCAGGCGTCATTGTTTCTGTTTCATGTCTGTGCGTTGTTCGTGTTTCCTGTTAAGTTTATTCATTAAATGTATTCACTCCCTGAATTTGCTTCCCAACTCCCAGCACACGTTACAACCACAAATGAACAAAGGCCATGAGAGTTCAAGGATGAAACTTGGAACAGCAAACAGTGAACTAATACGAAACATAGACAATAACTACTTTGGAATTATATAACATTGAAATTACTTGCTACATAGGCCTATGTAAACTAAATACAAAGCACAAAAAAACAGACAACTTACAAAAAAATGAAATACTTATAGTAAATTTGCTACATAACGTCATGGAATTAATTTACTTGCAGATCTAAAAGTGGATCGCATCCTTCTAGAAAGCCATCTTCGTCGACCGAGTCAAAATCCTGGTTGTCCAAATCGCTCCCCTGATCCTAGTCCGAATCCAGTATTTTATTCAAAGCTTCTATGTCAGTATTCCTATTCAAAGCTGCCTTCTTTTTAGGTTCCTGTTTGATAGTCTTAGTCTTTCCCTTTAATTCTTCTTTAGAAGCCATCGTTTATGCTAAAGCAATGAAAGTAAAGCGATGAAATCAGTTGACAATGTAATGTAGCGTGCTCAGTGTGTCTCGTCAATGAGCCAGGTAGCAATAGTTCGCATTACGCATTAAAGGTAATTCATTTTAATTATTTTGATACCCCCCATGTAGCTATAGCACAAACACAGACCAACTCGAAGCTTACCTTGTAAGATGTTTGCTGTTTGGTGACAACTTTGTGTAAAATAAACATTTAGACTCTCGGGGTACGTGATCAATAACGGTAGGTCACAGGCAGACAAATAAGATATCCTCATGATCTGTGGATTCCCAGCTTTCGGTGTGTATCAACGTATTCCATGTTTATATTGTTTATGCTTCACAACACTAATCGGAATGTAGGCAACAGACATCATGAAATTAGGTCATTGGCTCTGCCTGCCCTTATAAATGTGTATGCCCATATATGGTAGTAAGTCACACCAAAGATTTGATGGCACCGGTCAATAGACAAGCTTCCTACAGATACCCTGCTTTTGCAGATGGAGGCTAATTCTGACGTGAGACTGTGAGAGCTGGTGGGAGTACCAAGCACCCAGGGGTAATGCCTGATCCTGTTAATGATGAGGGAGACACACATAGTGTGTGTGTGTGTGTGTGTGTGTGTGTGTGTGTGTGTGTGTGTGTGTGTGTGTGTGTGTGTGTGTGTGTGTGTGTGTGTGTGTGTGTGTGTGTGTGTGTGTGTGTGTGTGTGTGTGTGTGTGTGTGTGTGTGTGTGTGTGTGTGTGTCATGTTTGTCATTTATTATCATGTCTTGTCCCTGTGCTCCCCATTCTATTCGTTTCCCTCTGCTGGTCTTATTAGGTTCTTTCCCTCTTTCTATCCCTCTCTCTCCCCCTCCCTCTCTCACTCTCTCGCTCTCTCTTCTCTCTATCGTTCCGTTCCTGCTCCCAGCTGTTCCTATTCCCCTATCAATCATTTAGTCTTCCCACACCTGTTCCCGATCCTTTCCCTGATTAGAGTCCCTATTTCTTCCTTTGTGTTCCGTTCCTGTCCTGTCGGTTCCTTGTTTAGAATTCACCGTGCTGTGATTGTGTATCGCCCTGTCGTGTCGTGTTTTCCTCAGATGCTGCGTGGTGAGCAGGTGTCTGAGTCTGTCTGGTTCGAGTGCCTTCCCGAGGCAACCTGCTGTTCACCTGCTGTTCAAGATCGAGTCTCCAGTTTGTCCTCGTCATTTCGAGTGAAAGTTGTGTTTTTTTGTTTGTATTCACTTTACTGGATTAAAGACTCTGTTTTCGCCAAGTCGCTTTTGGGTCCTCTTTCACCTGCATGACAGAAGGAACCGACCAAGGAATGGACCCAGCGACTTCAGACGCTCGTTACACTGCCGTCGAGATCCAAGGAGCCATGCTCGGCAGACACGAGCAGGAATTGTCTGCTGCTCGCCATGCCGTGGAGAACCTGGCCGCTCAGGTTTCCGACCTCTCTGGACAGTTCCAGAGTCTACGTCTCGTGCCACCTGTTACTTCCTGGCCTGCCGAGCCTCCAGAACCTAGGGTTAATAACCCACCTTGCTACTCCGGGCAGCCCACTGAGTGCCGCTCCTTTCTCACGCAGTGTGAGATTGTGTTCTCTCTCAACCCAACACATACTCTAGAGAGAGCTCGGGTTGCTTACGTCATTTCACTCCTTACTGGCCGGGCTCGAGAATGGGGCACAGCTATCTGGGAGGCAAGGGCTGATTGCTCTAACAAGTTCCAGAACTTTAAAGAGGAGATGATTCGGGTTTTTGACCGTTCAGTTTTTGGTAGGGAGGCTTCTAGGGCCCTGGCTTCCTTATGCCAAGGTGAACGGTCCATAACGGATTATTCTATTGAGTTTCGCACTCTTGCTGCCTCTAGTGAGTGGAACGAGCCGGCGCTGCTCGCTCGTTTTCTGGAGGGACTCCACGCAGTGGTTAAGGATGAGATTCTCTCCCGGGAGGTTCCTTCAGATGTGGACTCTTTGATTGCTCTCGCCATCCGCATAGAACGACGGGTAGATCTTCGTCACCGGGCTCGTGGAAGAGAGCTCGCATCAACGGTGTTTCCCTGCTCCGCATCGCAACCATCTCCCTCCTCTGGCTCAGAGACTGAGCCCATGCAGCTGGGAGGGATTCGCATCTCGACTAAGGAGAGGGAACGGAGGATCACCAACCGCCTGTGCCTCTATTGCGGAGTTGCTGGACATTTTGTTAATTCATGTCCAGTAAAAGCCAGAGCTCATCTGTAAGCGGAGGGCTACAGGTGAGCGCAACTACTCAAGTCTCTCCATCAAAATCCTGTACTACTTTGTCGGTCCATCTACGCTGGACCGGTTCGGGTGCTACATGTAGTGCCTTGATAGACTCTGGGGCTGAGGGTTGTTTCATGGACGAAGCATGGGTTCGGAAACATGACATTCCTTTCAGAGAGTTAGAGAAGCCTACGCCCATGTTCGCCTTAGATGGTAGTCATCTTCCCAGTATCAGATTTGAGACACTACCTTTAACCCTCACAGTATCTGGTAACCACAGTGAGACTATTTCTTTTTTGATTTTCCGTTCACCGTTTACACCTGTTGTTTTGGGTCATCCCTGGCTAGTATGTCATAATCCTTCTATTAATTGGTCTAGTAATTCTATCCTATCCTGGAACGTTTCTTGTCATGTGAAGTGTTTAATGTCTGCCATCCCTCCCGTTTCTTCTGTCCCTACTTCTCAGGAGGAACCTGGCGATTTGACAGGAGTGCCGGAGGAATATCATGATCTGCGCACGGTCTTCAGTCGGTCCCGAGCCAACTCCCTTCCTCCTCACCGGTCGTATGATTGTAGTATTGATCTCCTTCCGGGGACCACTCCTCCTCGGGGTAGACTATACTCTCTGTCGGCTCCCGAACGTAAGGCTCTCGAGGATTATTTGTCTGTGTCTCTTGACGCCGGTACCATAGTGCCTTCTTCCTCTCCGGCCGGGGCGGGGTTCTTTTTGTTAAGAAGAAGGACGGTACTCTGCGCCCCTGCGTGGATATCGAGGGCTGAATGACATAACGGTTAAGAATCGTTATCCGCTTCCCCTTATGTCATCAGCCTTCGAGATTCTGCAGGGAGCCAGGTGCTTTACTAAGTTGGACCTTCGTAACGCTTACCATCTCGTGCGCATCAGAGAGGGGGACGAGTGGAAAACGGCGTTTAACACTCCGTTAGGGCATTTTGAGTACCGGGTTCTGCCGTTCGGTCTCGCCAATGCGCCAGCTGTTTTTCAGGCATTAGTTAATGATGTTCTGAGAGACATGCTGAACATCTTTGTTTTTGTCTATCTTGACGATATCCTGATTTTTTCTCCGTCACTCGAGATTCATGTTCAGCACGTTCGACGTGTTCTACAGCGCCTTTTAGAGAATTGTCTCTACGTAAAGGCTGAGAAGTGCTCTTTTCATGTCTCCTCCGTTACTTTTCTCGGTTCCGTTATTTCCGCTGAAGGCATTCAGATGGATTCCGCTAAGGTCCAAGCTGTCAGTGATTGGCCCGTTCCAAGGTCACGTGTCGAGTTGCAGCGCTTTTAGGTTTCGCTAATTTCTATCGGCGTTTCATTCGTAATTTCGGTCAAGTTGCTGCCCCTCTCACAGCTCTTACTTCTGTCAAGACGTGTTTTAAGTGGTCCGGTTCCGCCCAGGGAGCTTTTGATCTTCTAAAGGAACGTTTTACGTCCGCTCCTATCCTCGTTACTCCTGACGTCACTAGACAATTCATTGTCGAGGTTGACCTTCAGAGGTAGGCGTGGGAGCCATTCTATCCCAGCGCTTCCAGTCTGACGATAAGGTTCATCCTTGCGCTTATTTTTCTCATCGCCTGTCGCCATCTGAGCGCAACTATGATGTGGGTAACCGTGAAATGCTCGCCATCCGCTTAGCCCTAGGCGAATGGCGACAGTGGTTGGAGGGGGCGACCGTTCCTTTTGTCGTTTGGACAGACCATAAGAACCTTGAGTACATCCGTTCTGCCAAACGACTTAATGCCCGTCAAGCTCGTTGGGCGTTGTTTTTCGCTCGTTTCGAGTTTGTGATTTCTTACCGTCCGGGTAGCAAGAACACCAAGCCTGATGCCTTATCCCGTCTGTTTAGTTCTTCTGTGGCTTCTACTGATCCCGAGGGGATTCTTCCTTATGGGCGTGTTGTCGGGTTAACAGTCTGGGGAATTGAGAGACAGGTTAAGCAAGCACTCACGCACACTGCGTCGCCGCGCGCTTGTCCTAGTAACCTCCTTTTCGTTCCTGTTTCCACTCGTCTGGCTGTTCTTCAGTGGGCTCACTCTGCCAAGTTAGCTGGTCATCCCGGTGTTCGAGGCACTCTTGCGTCTATTCGCCAGCGCTTTTGGTGGCCGACTCAGGAGCGTGACACGCGCCGTTTCGTGGCTGCTTGTTCGGACTGCGCGCAGACTAAGTCGGGTAACTCTCCTCCTGCCGGTCGTCTCAGACCGCTCCCCATTCCTTCTCGACCATGGTCTCACATCGCCCTAGACTTCATTACCGGTCTGCCTTTGTCTGCGGGGAAGACTGTGATTCTTACGGTTGTCGATAGGTTCTCTAAGGCGGCACATTTCATTCCCTCGCTAAACTTCCTTCCGCTAAGGAGACGGCACAAATCATTATCGAGAATGTATTCAGAATTCATGGCCTCCCGTTAGACGCCGTTTCAGACAGAGGCCCGCAATTCACGTCACAGTTTTGGAGGGAGTTCTGTCGTTTGATTGGTGCGTCCGTCAGTCTCTCTTCCGGGTTTCATCCCCAGTCTAACGGTCAAGCAGAGAGGGCCAATCAGACGATTGGTCGCATACTACGCAGCCTTTCTTTCAGAAACCCTGCGTCTTGGGCAGAACAGCTCCCCTGGGCAGAATACGCTCACAATTCGCTTCCTTCGTCTGCTACCGGGTTATCTCCGTTTCAGAGTAGTCTGGGTTACCAGCCTCCTCTGTTCTCATCCCAGCTTGCCGAGTCCAGCGTTCCCTCCGCTCAAGCGTTTGTCCAACGTTGTGAGCGCACCTGGAGGAGGGTGAGGTCTGCACTTTGCCGTTACAGGGCACAGACTGTGAGAGCCGCCAATAAACGCAGGATTAAGAGTCCAAGGTATTGTTGCGGCCAGAGAGTGTGGCTTTCCACTCGCAACCTTCCTCTTACGACAGCTTCTCGTAAGTTGACTCCGCGGTTCATTGGTCCGTTCCGTGTTTCCCAGGTCGTCAATCCTGCGCTGTGCGACTGCTTCTTCCGCGACATCTTCGTCGCGTCCATCCTGTCTTCCATGTCTCCTGTGTTAAGCACCCCGTTCGTCTTCCCTCCCCCCTCCCGTCCTTGTCGAGAGCGCACCTATTTACAAGGTACATAAGATCATGGACATGCGTTCTCGGGACGGGGTCACCAATACTTAGTGGATTGGGAGGGTTACGGTCCTGAGGAGAGGAGTTGGGTTCCGTCTCGGGACGTGCTGGACCGTTCACTCATTGATGATTTCCTCCGTTGCCGCCAGGATTCCTCCTCGAGTGCGCCAGGAGGCGCTCGGTGAGTGGGGGGTACTGTCATGTTTGTCATTTATTATCATGTCTTGTCCCTGTGCTCCCCATTCTATTCGTTTCCCTCTGCTGGTCTTATTAGGTTCTTTCCCTCTTTCTATCCCTCTCTCTCCCCCTCCCTCTCTCACTCTCTCGCTCTCTCTTCTCTCTATCGTTCCGTTCCTGCTCCCAGCTGTTCCTATTCCCCTATCAATCATTTAGTCTTCCCACACCTGTTCCCGATCCTTTCCCCTGATTAGAGTCCCTATTTCTTCCTTTGTGTTCCGTTCCTGTCCTGTCGGTTCCTTGTTTAGAATTCACCGTGCTGTGATTGTGTATCGCCCTGTCGTGTCGTGTTTTCCTCAGATGCTGCGTGGTGAGCAGGTGTCTGAGTCTGTCTGGTTCGAGTGCCTTCCCGAGGCAACCTGCTGTTCACCTGCTGTTCAAGATCGAGTCTCCAGTTTGTCCTCGTCATTTCGAGTGAAAGTTGTGTTTTTTTGTTTGTATTCACTTTACTGGATTAAAGACTCTGTTTTCGCCAAGTCGCTTTTGGGTCCTCTTTCACCTGCATGACAGTGTGTGTGTGTGTGTGTGTGTGTGTGTGTGTGTGTGTGTGTGTGTGTGTGTGTGTGTGTGTGTGTGTGTGTGTGTGTGTGTGTGTGTGTGTGTGTGTGTGTGTGTGTGTGTGTGTGTGTGTGTGTGTGTGTGTGTGTGTGTGTGTGTGTACATGCGCTTGTGTTTTGGCCCAAGCAGTCTGGAGAGTAGCAAGCAAATTGAGCATGGAGGCAAGTTAAGGAATGGAGCAGGGAGAAGGACAGCATGACTGTCAAACAGGATGTGCTTAGTTAAACATTCTGTTCAACACACACATACATAGTAGCCACACACCCTTTTCAGCACACTCATCAGATAGAACAGAAAGCCTAGAGAGAAGGCCCCACACACAGATCAGTGTGTGTGTGTGTGTGTGTGTGTGTGTGTGTGTGTGTGTGTGTGTGTGTGTGTGTGTGTGTGTGTGTGTGTGTGTGTGTGTGTGTGTGTGTGTGTGTGTGTGTGTGTGTGTGTGTGTGTGTGTGTGTGTGTGTGTGTGTGTGTGTGTGTGTGTGTGTGTGTGTGGACGTGTTTAACTGTTTAAACAAACAACATTTTGACCAACTGGGGACATTGTTAGTCCCCAAAAGGACAAATGCTATTTCTAGGGGGTTTGGGTTAAGGTTAGAATTAGGTTTAGGGTTAGGAGCTATGGTTACGGTTAGGTTTTTTGGTTAAGGTTTGGTTAGGTTTAGGGGTTAGGGAAAATAGGATTTTGAATGGGACTGAACTATGTGTCCCCACAAGGTTAGCTGTACAAGACTGTCTGTGTGTGATGTATTACCCTATTCCTTTGCCCCACGGGACGTTGGGATGCATCCAAGGCACTGGCAGCAGTGACAGCACCATAAACTAAATGTAGCTATGGCAGAGAGAGAGAGAGAGAGAGAGAGAGAGAGAGAGAGAGAGAGAGAGAGAGAGAGAGAGAGAGAGAGAGAGAGAGAGAGAGAGAGAACTGCAAAAAACAATCAAATGTGATTTGGAAATCGTTCTGCCACTGGAGGGAAAAACACTTTTTCCTCCTGTCACAAACAGACACATACAAACACACACACACATTATCCTCCTTTCCAACAAGTTAATAGATATTCAGCACAGCACAGCTTCCACAACATGTTATAATTCAGTCCTGGAATTGTATTTTGTCTCACTAAACATTTACTCTACCTAAAAGTAAAGATCAAACAACAATTTAGGAGACTGATATCTGTAAACAGTGCAGGCTGTCATTATATGCCACCACACTTGTTTAGCCCATCCAGGCCTGTTTCTCTTTCATACCGTTTATCATCTCCCACAATGGTGATCCACTACCTCGCATCAGCAGACATTTCGCATTCAGTGTGTGTGTGTGTTTGTGTGTGTTCGCCTGCGTGCATGCAGTGCGTGTACTTACCCTCAATCAGCCAAAAATAATAATGTACCTACCTTGGCATCTGAGAGCAGTATGTGTATGTCGGTTGAGTTTCAGGGGACAGAGGAATATTAACACCACACTAGCTCTCGTATCTGTCACTGGCAACAGAAGCCCCAGAGTTCATTTCATTATTAAAGATAACTCCTGCACACACACTTGCCTCCGACGGGTCTACAAAAAGGTTGCTGACCAAACATCAACAATAAACAACACCTGCAGAGGTGACTGTGTGTTCAGGACGCATCTTTAATACCAGTCAGTCCAGCAATGAAGCCTTTCTGGTAAACTCCTGAACTCTACTGCAGGATCAGAATGAGGGTCTCAAACAGTTGGCCAGAACCAGCCACCATTTTGCCTTTGCAGAGTGAAAGAATAACTATTGGCTATGGTACCATTGAAATGCACTCTTACTGGTAAGCCTTAATCATTTGTATCCATGTTTCTGCAACTGCTGTGAAATAGTGACTAATTATAATTTGAACAAAGGGACCAAATAGAGTGTCAGAGGAGAGAAGCCTGGCCAGAGGCAGAACAAGGGAGAGAAGCCTGGCCAGAGGCAGAACAAGGGAGAGAGGCCTGGCCAGAGGCAGAACAAGGGAGAGAAGCCTGGCCAGAGGCAGAACAAGGGAGAGAGGCCTGGCCAGAGGCAGAACAAGGGAGAGAGGCCTGGCCAGAGGCAGAACAAGGGAGAGAGGCCTGGCCAGAGGCAGAACAAGGGAGAGAGGCCTGGCCAGAGGCAGAACAAGGGAGAGAAGCCTGGCCAGAGGCAGAACAAGGGAGAGAGGCCTGGCCAGAGGCAGAACAAGGGAGAGAGGCCTGGCCAGAGGCAGAACAAGGGAGAGAGGCCTGGCCAGAGGCAGAACAAGGGAGAGAAGCCTGGCCAGAGGCAGAACAAGGGAGAGAAGCCTGGCCAGAGGCAGAACAAGGGAGAGAGGCCTGGCCAGAGGCAGAACAAGGGAGAGAAGCCTGGCCAGAGGCAGAACAAGGGAGAGAGGCCTGGCCAGAGGCAGAACAAGGGAGAGAAGCCTGGCCAGAGGCAGAACAAGGGAGAGAGGCCTGGCCAGAGGCAGAACAAGGGAGAGAGGCCTGGCCAGAGGCAGAACAAGGGAGAGAAGCCTGGCCAGAGGCAGAACAAGGGAGAGAGGCCTGGCCAGAGGCAGAACAAGGGAGAGAAGCCTGGCCAGAGGCAGAACAAGGGAGAGAGGCCTGGCCAGAGGCAGAACAAGGGAGAGAGGCCTGGCCAGAGGCAGAACAAGGGAGAGAGGCCTGGCCAGAGGCAGAACAAGGGAGAGAGGCCTGGCCAGAGGCAGAACAAGGGAGAGAAGCCTGGCCAGAGGCAGAACAAGGGAGAGAAGCCTGGCCAGAGGCAGAACAAGGGAGAGAGGCCTGGCCAGAGGCAGAACAAGGGAGAGGGGCCTGGCCAGAGGCAGAACAAGGGAGAGAAGCCTGGCCAGAGGCAGAACAAGGGAGAGAATCCTGGCCAGAGGCAGAACAAGGGAGAGAAGCCTGGCCAGAGGCAGAAATGGCCAGAGGCACAATAAGGGATAGATGGAATGAGGATGAAAGAAGGAGGGGGAGCTCCTGATTGCCAAGGCTGTGAAGGGTGCCTCAGCCTTGTCCAACAGATACGACATACATCCTTGGCATGTAGAGTAAAACATTGAATTAGCTCTATTCATTTCTATCTGCAACATTTAGAAACACATTCTGGCTAGAGTACTACCAAGAAAGGAGGCAGAGCAAGACAGACAGGGGGAATATGTCTGGTGGAGAGGGAAACAAAGAGAGAGGCACAAACAGAGTAGGCAGGCTACTGAAGAGAAGATTAACGAGTGAGAGTATACTGTAGCGTGTGTGGGAAACAATCTGCTGAGGTCTACCCGGAGTGAGAATGAGTATGTGAGAGAGAAAGCTACAGAGAGAAGGACGTGCTGACGAGGACTACCAGGGTAGAGCTTTAATATTGCATGTGTCCTAGTTTCAACTGCTCCCCTCGGGACAGCACAGAGACAGAGGGAAGAGGAGACCGACACAGTGATTTTTAAAGGTCCAGTGCAGTCAAAAACGTGATTTCCCTGTGTTTTATACAGTAGTTTGGACACACCTACTCATATTTTACATTCTTCAAAGTAGCCAACCTTTGCTTGATGAAAGCTGTGCACACTCTTGGCATTCTCTCAACCAGCTTCATGAGGAATGCTTTTGAAACAGTCTTGAATGAGTTCCCACATACGGTACCAGTCAGAAGTTTGGACACACTTACTACTTTTTCTTTGTGGTAACTATTTTCTACATTGTAGAATAATAGTGAAGACATCAAAACTATAAAAAAAACATATGGAATCATGTAGTAACCAAAAAACTGTTAAACAAATCAAAATATGTTTTATATTTTAGATTCTGCACAGTAGCCACCCTTTGCCTTCATGACAGCTTCACACACTCTTGGCATACTCTCAACCAGCTGAATGAGGAATGCTTTTCCTACTGTCTTGAAGGAGTTCCCACATATGCTGAGAACTTGTTGAATGCTTTTCCTTCACTCTGCGGTCCAACTCATCCCAAACCATCTCAATTGGGTTGAGGTCGGGTGATAGTGGAGGCCAGGTAATCTGATGAAGTACTCCATCACTCTCCTTCTTGGTCAAATAGCCCTTACACAAATTTGGACTCATCAGACCAAAGGACAGATACTACCGGTCTAATTTCCATTGCTCGTGTTTCTTGGCCCAAGCAAGTCTCTTCTTATTATTGGTGTCCTTTAGTAGTGGTTTCTTTGCAGAGATTTGACCATAAAGGCCCGATTCACGCAGTCTCCTCTGAACAGTTGATGTTGAGATGTGTCTGCTACTTCAACACTGTGAAGCATTTATTTGGTCTGCAATCTGAGGTGACGTTAACTCTAATGAACAAATCCTCTGCAGCAGAGGTAACTATGGGCCTTCCTTTCATGTGGCAGTCCTCATGAGAGGCAGTTTCATCATAACACTTGATGGTTTTTGCGACTGCATTTGAAGAAACTTGAAAAGTTCTTAAAATGTTCCAGATTGACTGACCTTCATGTCTTAAAGTAATGATGGACTGTCATTTCTCTTTGCTTATTTGATCTGTTATTGCTAAAATGTGGACTTGGTCTTTTACCAAATAGAGCTATCTTCTGTACACCACACCTGCCTTATCACAACACAACTGATTGGCCAAAAATGTACTTTTAATTGAAATGCATTCCAGGTGGCTTCCTCATGAATCTGGTTGAGAGAATGCCAATAGACGGCAAAGCTGTCATCAAGGCAAAGGGTGGCTACTTTGAATAATCTAAAATCTAAAATATATTTTGATTTGTTTAACACTTTTTTGGTTACTATATGATTCCATATGTGTTATGTCATAGTTTTGATGTCTTCACTATGATTCTACAATGTATACAATTGTTTAAAAAATAAAGAAAAACCCTGGAATGAATAGGTGTCCAAACTTTTGACTGGTACTGTACATTTGCAAAATTGTCTAAAAAACTGTTTTCTGTTTGTCATTATGGGGTATTATGTGTAGATTGATGAGGAAAATGTTTTATTTAATACATTTTAGAATAAGGCTGTAATGTAAAATAAGTGTGGAAAAAAGGAAGACGTCTGAATACTTCCCGAATGCACTTAATGTTGATTCCATGTTTCATCAAAGATCCCAGAAATGTTCTATCTGCACAAAAGCGTATTTCTCATAAGCCACCTCCAACGTCATTTTAGAGCATGTGGCAGTACGTCCAACGGGCCTCACAACTGCAGACCACGTGTAGACCACATGCCAGCCCACAACCTCCACATCTGAGACCAGCCACCCGGACAGCTGATGAAATGGAAGAGTATTTATATCTGTAATAAAGCCCTTCGTGTGGAAATAATATGTGATATATTTAAAAAGATATATATATATATATCAACTGTAACTCAGTAAAATTGTTGAAATTGTTGCATGTTGCATTTATATTTTTGTTCAGTGTAAAAGAACATCAAAATGGTTTCATCATCCAGCTCTTCTTGGAAAGAGGAATCATCAGAATCAGCCATTGTAATTATGTAGCAATCTCTGATAGACAGTGTATGGAAACATAGGTCTCATGAACCTGTAGAAACTAGTAGCACCACCGTTTTGACCAAGCCTGCCTTCGAGGATGGGAAAACAATTGGACAAGGAAGTATGGCTTCCGTCAGGCTGTAGTCTTTACAAAGCCAGGGAAATTTGTAAACCTAGATTTCCTGTAATGTCGTGGAAGAAAGGAACATCGTTGAGTCCAATAGAACTCGGCAGTTTGTAGTCCTAAAACCCAGCAATGAGTTAACTCTGGGTCGTTCATCCATGCCTATGGGAAAATGAATGGAGAAAGAATAGGTTTTGGGAATAAACACAGAAATAAGATCTGAGTTCAACAGGCTTAGGAGATCTTATACTTTTTGTTCTATGAGATAATAGTGGTCAGTTAACATGACATTTATTTATCTGTCACATGATCTCAGTATACTATATATACAGTACACCTGTTCTGAAAGGCCCCAGAGTCTGCTAAGCAAGGGGCACCGCTAAGTAAGGGGCACCACCAAGCAAGCAGCACCATGAAGACCAAGGAGCTCTCCAAAGTTTTGTAAAAGTACAGATCAGGGTTGGGTTATAAAACAATATCCAAAACTTTGAACATCCCATGGAGTACCATTAAATCCATTATTAAAAAATGTAAAGAATGTGGCACCACAACAAACCTGCCAAGAGGGGGCCGCCCACCAAAGCTCACAGACCAGGCAAGGAGAGCATTAATCAGAGGCAACAAAGAGACCAAAGATAACCCTGAAGGAGCTGCAAAGCTCCACAGCGAAAATTGGAGTAACTGTCCAAAGGACCACTTTAAGCCGTACGCTCCACAGAGCTGGGCATTACGGAAGTGGCCAGAAAGAAGCCATTGCTTAAAAGAAAAAAAATAAGAGAACAAATTTGGTGTTCGCCAAAAGGCATATGGGAGACTCTCCAAACATATGGAAGAAGGTACTCTGGTCAGAGACTAAAATGTAGCTTTTTGGCCATCAAGGAAAATGCTATGTCTGGCACAAACCCAACTCCTCTCATCCCCACGGTGAAGCATGGTGGTGGCAGCATCATGCTGTGGGGATGTTTTTCATCGGCAGGGAGTGGGAAACTGGTCAGAACTGAAGGAATTATGGATGCCGCTAAATACAGGGAAATTCTTGAGGGAAACCTGTTTCAGTCTTCCAGAGATTTGAGACTGGGACGGAGGGGTATGCATTGGTGGGGCTGGCGATCATACACCTTCCAACGCCATGCAGAGAATAATTATTAATAGGATTCAAGAACGGAGAGTATGGGGTGAGATCGAGTGTGATGAAAAGAGCGTTCCCTGTGAACCAATTGCGGACCACAGCAGCTCGGTGGAAACTAACATTGGCCCAGATGATAACGTATCTGGCCTGCTCTGGCCCGTGTTCATTAGGGATTAGTCTGTTGTGGAGGGTGTCCAGAAACGAGAGAATGTGGGCAGTGTTGTATGGGCCTAGGATTGCATGATGGTGAAGGATGCCGTTTTGACTAATAGCCACACACATTGTTATGTTGCCATCACATTGTCCTGGGACGTTGACGATGGCACGGTGCCCAATCTTATTTCTGTCGCGGCCCCTTGTTTTTGCAAGGTTGAAACATGCCTCGTCCACATATATTAGCTCATTATGCATTGCATCTGCTTCCAGCTCCATGAGTCTCTGAAAGAGGCAAGACATAACAATGTAGCACAGTACGAAAATACTTTATTTAACCAGGTCGGCCAGTTGAGAACATGTTCTCATTTTCAACTGCGATCTGGCCAAGATAAAGCAAAGCAGTGCAACAAAAACAACAACACAAAGTTACACGTAAAAATATGTACAGTCAATAACACAATATAAAAATCTATGTACAGCGTGTGCAAATGTAGAAGAATAGGTAGGTAAGGCAATAAATAGGCCATAGAGGCGAACAAATTACTATTTAGCATTAACACTGGAGTGATAGATGTGCAGATGATGATGTGCAAGTAGAGATACTGGGGTGCAAAAGAGCTAGAGGATAAATTACAATATTGCGATGATTTAGACGGGTGTGCTATTTACAGACTGGCTGTGTACAGGTACAGTGATCGGTAAGCTGCTCTGACAGCTGATGCTTAAAGTTTGAGAGGGAGTTATAAAACTCCAGCTTCAGTGATTTTTGAAACTCGTTCCAGTCATTATCAGAAGAGAACTGGAAGGAAAGACGGCTTTGGGAATGAAGAGTGAAATATAACTGCTGGAGCGCGTGCTACGGGTAGGTGTTGCTATAGTGAACAGTGAGCTGAGATAAGGCGGGGCTTTACCTAGCATAGACATAGATGACCTGGAGCCAGTGGGTTTGGCGACGAAGATGAAGCAAGGGCCAGCCAACGAGAGCATACAGGTCACAGTGGTGGGTAGTATATGGGGCTTTAATGACAAAACGGATAGCACTGTGATAGACTGCATCCAATTTGCTGAGTAGAGTGTTGGAGGCTATTTTGTGAATGACGTCGCCGAAGTCAAGGATCGATATAATAGTCAGTTTTACGAGGGTATGTTTGGCAGCGTGATTGAAGGAGGCTTTTTTGCGAAATGGGAAGCCGTTTCTAGATTTCATTTTGGATTGGAAATACTTAATAATATGAGTCGGGAAGGAGATTTTGGGCAAGTTGCTGCAGGGGGTGCTGAGATGTTGGCCGGGGTAGGGGTAGCCAGGTGGAAAGCATGGCCAGCCTTGGAAAAATGCTTATTGAAATGATCAGTTATCGTAGATTTATCGGTGGTGACAGTGTTTCCTATCCTCAGTGCAGTGGGCAGCTGGGAGGAGGTGCTCTTATTCTCCATGGACTTTACAGTGCCCCAGAACTTTTGGGAATTAGTGCTACAAGATACGAATTGTAAAAAGCTAGCCTTAGCTTTCCTAACTGACTGAGTATATTGATTCCTGACTTCCCTAAAAAGTTGCATATCACAAGGGGCTATTCAATGCTAATGCAGAATGCCCCAGGATGTTTTTGTGCAGGTCAAGGGCAGTCAAGTCTGGGGTGAACCAAGGGCAATATCTGTTTCTGGTTCTACATTTTTTGAATGGGGCATGCTTATTTAAGATGGTGATGAAAGCACTTTTAAAGAGCAACCAGGCATCCTCTCCTTCCAGGATACCCTGGCCAGGTTAGAATGTCCTGCTCACTGAAGTGTTTTAGGGAGCGTTTGACAGTGATGAGGGGTGGTCTTTTGACCACGGAGAAATTACGCATGCAGGCAATGAGGTAGTGATCACTGAGATCCTGGTTGAAGACATCAGAGGTGTATTTAGAGGGCAAGTTGGTCAGGATAATATCTAAGAGTGTGCCCATGGTTACAGATTTAGGGTTGTACCCGGTAGGTTCCTTGATCATTTGTGTGAGATTGAGGGCATCTAGCTTAGATTGTAGGATGACCGGAGTGTTAAGCATGTCCCAGTTCAGGTCACCTAACAGTACAGATTCTGAAGGTAGATGTTGTCCAGGGCACAGATGGGGGCTGAAGGGGGTCTATAACAAGCGGCAACGGTGAGAGACTTGTTTCTGGAAAGGTTGATTTTCCCCTTTTAGACCTATCGGCTGCCTTCGATACTGTGAACCATCAGATCCTCCTCTCCACCCTCTCCGAGTTGGGCATCTCCGGCGCGGCCCACGCTTGGATTGCATCCTACCTGACAGGTCGCTCCTACCAGGTGGCGTGGCGAGATTCTGTCTCCTCACCACGCGCTCTCACCACTGGTGTCCCCCAGGGCTCTGTTCTAGGCCCTCTCCTATTCTCGCTATACACCAAGTCACTTGGCTCTGTCATAACCTCACATGGTCTCTCCTATCATTGCTATGCAGATGACACACAATTAATCTTCTCCTTTCCCCCTTCTGATGACCAGGTGGCGAATCGCATCTCTGCATGTCAGGCAGACATATCAGTGTGGATGACGGATCACCACCTCAAGCTGAACTTCGGCAAGACGGAGCTGCTCTTCCTCCCGGGGAAGGACTGCCCTTTCCATGATCTCGCCATCACGGTTGACAACTCCATTGTGTCCTCCTCCCAGAGTGCTAAGAACCTTGGCGTGATCCTGGGCAACACCCTGTCGTTCTCAACTAACATCAAGGCGGTGGCCCGTTCCTGTAGGTTCATGCTCTACAACATCCGCAGAGTACGACCCTGCCTCACACAGGAAGCGGCGCAGGTCCTAATCCAGGCACTTGTCATCTCCCATCTGGATTACTGCAACTCGCTGTTGGCTGGGCTCCCTGCCTGTGCCATTAAACCCCTACAACTCATCCAGAACGCCGCAGCCCGTCTAGTGTTCAACCTTCTCAAGTTCTCTCACGTCACCCCGCTCCTCCGCTCTCTCCACTGGCTTCCAGTTGAAGCTCGCATCCGCTACAAGACTATGGTGCTTGCCTACGGAGCTGTGAGGGGAAAGGCACCTCAGTACCTCCAGGCTCTGATCAGGCCCTACACCCAAATAAGGGC
The DNA here is from genome assembly GCF_021184085.1 of Oncorhynchus gorbuscha. NCBI lineage: Eukaryota > Metazoa > Chordata > Actinopteri > Salmoniformes > Salmonidae > Oncorhynchus > Oncorhynchus gorbuscha. The sequence continues at coordinate 35,633,729 of NC_060174.1, forward strand.
ACTACGTTCATCCACCTCTGGCCTGCTCGCCTCCCTACCACTGAGGAAGTACAGTTCCCGCTCAGCCCAGTCAAAACTGTTCGCTGCTCTGGCTCCCCAATGGTGGAACAAACTCCCTCACGACGCCAGGACAGCGGAGTCAATCACCACCTTCCGGAGACACCTGAAACCCCACCTCTTTAAGGAATACCTAGGATAGGATAAAGTAATCCTTCTCACCCCCCTTCCCCCCTTAAAATATTTAGATGCACTATTGTAAAGTGGCTGTTCCACTGGATGTCATAAGGTGAATGCACCAATTTTTAAGTCGCTCTGGATAAGAGCGTCTGCTAAATGACTTAAATGTAAATGTAATGTAAATGTTTTACACGGTCTGAGTTTCTTTCGAAAGTGACTCTGTACAGCTGCTTCGTCCTAATTCTATTGCATTTCAGTAGACAAGACAGTGCAGAGAGACTCACCCTGTTGACGTTTTGGAATATAGTGTTATCTGCCATTGTGTGGTCCTGCAGTTCTCTGAGTCTGATGCAGTTATTTCCAATGACCATATTTACAATGTGGGTCTCCTGCTCTGGGGTGAACAGTGAACCTCTTCAACCCGATACTGGTTTTCTTGCAGTTCTGTAAAAACATTTGAATGGTTTAAGTGATAGATCCTTCTCATTATGAAAGTACAGTACATACTACTGTACCAGTAAAACTTCAGCACTTACAGTTACTTACCGGTTCTCATTTCTTAATATCCAATGTGTTCCATTGCCATACTAGTTGCCAATCTTCTTATCCCTTGCTTACTATCTAGCCAACTATGGCTAACTTACGTCACGTCACAAATTACAGCCAGAATAACAGCAAAGTAGCTGCATTTGTGTTTGTTTAACCTGTTTTTTAGTGACATTTTTTGAAATACATCCATAACCATGAGCTAATGATACCCGATTTCGCCTGGCATAGAAAATGTGCTCTCTCATCCGAACACTGTTGTTATTAAGAGGAGCTAGCCAAAAACACAGCTAACTGTCATGCAGGTGAATGAGGACCCAAAAGCGACTTGGCGAAAACAGAGTTTTAATCCAGAAAGAAACTTTACAAAAACAAAAAGCATAATACTACTCGTAAAGACGAGAACAGACAGGAGACTTGATCGAGAACTGCAGGTTGCCTCGGGAAGGCACTTGAACCTAGCAGACTCAGACACCTGCTCACCACGCAGCATCTGAGGGAAACACGACACGACAGGGCAAAACATAGACACAGCACGGTGAATTATAGATGAGGATCCGACAGGGCAGGAACGGAAAACAAGGAGAGAAATAGGGACTCTAATCAGGGAAAAGGATCGGGAACAGGTGTGGGAAGACTAAATGATGATTAGGGGAATAGGAACAGCTGGGAGCAGGAACGGAACGATAGAGAGAAGAGAGAGCGAGAGAGTGAGAGAGGGAGGGGGAGAGAGAGGGATAGAAAGAGGGAAAGAACCTAATAAGACCAGCAGAGGGAAACGAATAGAAGGGGAAGCACGGGGACAAGACATGATAATTAATGACAAAACATGACAGTACCCCCCCACTCACCGAGCGCCTCCTGGCGCACTCGAGGAGGAATCCTGGCGGCAACGGAGGAAATCATCAATGAGTGAACGGTCCAGCACGTCCCGAGACGGAACCCAACTCCTCTCCTCAGGACCGTAACCCTCCCAATCCACTAAGTATTGGTGACCCCGTCCCCGAGAACGCATGTCCATGATCTTATGTACCTTGTAAATAGGTGCGCTCTCGACAAGGACGGGAGGGGGGAGGGAAGACGAACGGGGTGCGAAGAAAGGGCTTGACACAGGAGACATGGAAGACAGGATGGACGCGACGAAGATGTCGCGGAAGAAGCAGTCGCACAGCGACAGGATTGACGACCTGGGAGACACGGAACGGACCAATGAACCGCGGAGTCAACTTACGAGAAGCTGTCGTAAGAGGAAGGTTGCGAGTGGAAAGCCACACTCTCTGGCCGCAACAATACCTTGGACTCTTAATCCTGCGTTTATTGGCGGCTCTCACAGTCTGTGCCCTGTAGCGGCAAAGTGCAGACCTCACCCTCCTCCAGGTGCGCTCACAACGTTGGACAAACGCTTGAGCGGAGGGAACGCTGGACTCGGCAAGCTGGGAAGAGAACAGAGGAGGCTGGTAACCCAGACTACTCTGAAACGGAGATAACCCGGTAGCAGACGAAGGAAGCGAGTTGTGAGCGTATTCTGCCCAGGGGAGCTGTTCTGCCCAAGACGCAGGGTTTCTGAAAGAAAGGCTGCGTAGTATGCGACCAATCGTCTGATTGGCCCTCTCTGCTTGACCGTTAGACTGGGGATGAAACCCGGAAGAGAGACTGACGGACGCACCAATCAAACGACAGAACTCCCTCCAAAACTGTGACGTGAATTGCGGGCCTCTGTCTGAAACGGCGTCTAACGGGAGGCCATGAATTCTGAACACATTCTCGATAATGATTTGTGCCGTCTCCTTAGCGGAAGGAAGTTTAGCGAGGGGAATGAAATGTGCCGCCTTAGAGAACCTATCGACAACCGTAAGAATCACAGTCTTCCCCGCAGACAAAGGCAGACCGGTAATGAAGTCTAGGGCGATGTGAGACCATGGTCGAGAAGGAATGGGGAGCGGTCTGAGACGACCGGCAGGAGGAGAGTTACCCGACTTAGTCTGCGCGCAGTCCGAACAAGCAGCCACGAAACGGCGCGTGTCACGCTCCTGAGTCGGCCACCAAAAGCGCTGGCGAATAGACGCAAGAGTGCCTCGAACACCGGGATGACCAGCTAACTTGGCAGAGTGAGCCCACTGAAGAACAGCCAGACGAGTGGAAACAGGAACGAAAAGGAGGTTACTAGGACAAGCGCGGCGACGCAGTGTGCGTGAGTGCTTGCTTAACCTGTCTTTCAATTCCCCAGACTGTCAACCCGACAACACGCCCATAAGGAAGAATCCCCTCGGGATCAGTAGAAGCCACAGAAGAACTAAACAGACGGGATAAGGCATCAGGCTTGGTGTTCTTGCTACCCGGACGGTAAGAAATCACAAACTCGAAACGAGCGAAAAACAACGCCCAACGAGCTTGACGGGCATTAAGTCGTTTGGCAGAACGGATGTACTCAAGGTTCTTATGGTCTGTCCAAACGACAAAAGGAACGGTCGCCCCCTCCAACCACTGTCGCCATTCGCCTAGGGCTAAGCGGATGGCGAGCAGTTCACGGTTACCCACATCATAGTTGCGCTCAGATGGCGACAGGCGATGAGAAAAATAAGCGCAAGGATGAACCTTATCGTCAGACTGGAAGCGCTGGGATAGAATGGCTCCCACGCCTACCTCTGAAGCGTCAACCTCGACAATGAATTGTCTAGTGACGTCAGGAGTAACGAGGATAGGAGCGGACGTAAAACGTTCTTTTAGAAGATCAAAAGCTCCCTGGGCGGAACCGGACCACTTAAAACACGTCTTGACAGAAGTAAGAGCTGTGAGAGGGGCAGCAACTTGACCGAAATTACGAATGAAACGCCGATAGAAATTAGCGAAACCTAAAAAGCGCTGCAACTCGACACGTGACCTTGGTACGGGCCAATCACTGACAGCTTGGACCTTAGCGGAATCCATCTGAATGCCTTCAGCGGAAATAACGGAACCGAGAAAAGTAACGGAGGAGACATGAAAAGAGCACTTCTCAGCCTTTACGTAGAGACAATTCTCTAAAAGGCGCTGTAGAACACGTCGAACGTGCTGAACATGAATCTCGAGTGACGGTGAAAAAATCAGGATATCGTCAAGATAGACAAAAACAAAGATGTTCAGCATGTCTCTCAGAACATCATTAACTAATGCCTGAAAAACAGCTGGCGCATTGGCGAGACCAAACGGCAGAACCCGGTACTCAAAATGCCCTAACGGAGTGTTAAACGCCGTTTTCCACTCGTCCCCCTCTCTGATGCGCACGAGATGGTAAGCGTTACGAAGGTCCAACTTAGTAAAGCACCTGGCTCCCTGCAGAATCTCGAAGGCTCGATGACATAAGGGGAAGCGGATAACGATTCTTAACCGTTATGTCATTCAGCCCTCGATAATCCACGCAGGGGCGCAGAGTACCGTCCTTCTTCTTAACAAAAAAGAACCCCGCCCCGGCCGGAGAGGAAGAAGGCACTATGGTACCGGCGTCAAGAGACACAGATAAATAATCCTCGAGAGCCTTACGTTCGGGAGCCGACAGAGAGTATAGTCTATCCCGAGGAGGAGTGGTCCCCGGAAGGAGATCAATACTACAATCATACGACCGGTGAGGAGGAAGGGAGTTGGCTCGGGACCGACTGAAGACCGTGCGCAGATCATGATATTCCTCCGGCACTCCTGTCAAATCGCCAGGTTCCTCCTGAGAAGTGGGGACAGAAGAAATGGGAGGGATGGCAGACATTAAGCACTTCACATGACAAGATACGTTCCAGGATAGGATAGAATTACAAGACCAATTAATAGAAGGATTATGACATACTAGCCAGGGATGACCCAAAACAACAGGTGTGAAAGGTGAACGAAAAATCAAAAAAGAAATAGTCTCACTGTGGTTACCAGATACTGTGAGAGTTAAAGGTAGTGTCTCAAATCTGATACTGGGAAGATGACTACCATCTAAGGCAAACATGGGCGTAGGCTTGTCTAACTGTCTGAAAGGAATGTTATGTTTCCGAACCCATGCTTCGTCCATGAAACAACCCTCAGCCCCAGAGTCAATCAAGGCACTGCATGTAGCACCCGAACCGGTCCAGCGTAGATGGACCGACATAGTAGTACAGGATCTAGATGAAGAGACCTGAGTAGTAGCGCTCACCAGTAGCCCTCCGCTTACTGATGGGCTCTGGCCTCTTACTGGACATGAATTAACAAAATGTCCATCAAATCCGCAATAGAGGCACAGGCGGTTGGTGATCCTCCGTTCCCTCTCCTTAGTCGAGATGCGAATCCCTCCCAGCTGCATGGGCTCAGTCTCAGAGCCAGAGGAGGGAGATGGTTGCGATGCGGAGCAGGGAAACACCGTTGATGCGAGCTCTCTTCCACGAGCCTGGTGACGAAGATCTACCCGTCGTTCTATGCGGATGGCGAGAGCAATCAAAGAGTCCACACTGGAGGGAACCTCCCGAGAGAGAATCTCATCTTTGACCACTGTGTGGAGTCCCTCCAGAAAACGAGCGAGCAGCGCCGGCTCGTTCCAGTCACTAGAGGCAGCAAGAGTACGAAACTCTATAGAGTAATCCGTTATGGATCGATCACCTTGGCATAGGGAAGCCAGGGCCCTAGAAGCCTCCCCACCAAAAACTGAACGGTCAAAAACCCGAATCATCTCCTCTTTAAAGTTCTGGTAATTGTTAGAACAATCAGCCCTTGCCTCCCAGATAGCTGTGCCCCACTCTCGGGCCCGGCCAGTAAGGAGTGAAATGACGTAAGCAACCCGAGCTCTCTCTCTAGAGTATGTGTTGGGTTGGAGAGAGAACACAATCTCACACTGGGTGAGAAAGGAGCGGCACTCAGTGGGCTGCCCGGAGTAGCAAGGTGGGTTATTAACCCTAGGTTCTGGAGGCTCGGCAGGCCAGGAAGTAACAGGTGGCACGAGACGAAGACTCTGGAACTGTCCAGAGAGGTCGGAAACCTGAGCGGCCAGGTTCTCCACGGCATGGCGAGCAGCAGACAATTCCTGCTCGTGTCTGCCGAGCATGGCTCCTTGGATCTCGACGGCAGTGTTACGAGCGTCTGTAGTCGCTGGGTCCATTCCTTGGTCGGATCCTTCTGTCATGCAGGTGAATGAGGACCCAAAAGCGACTTGGCGAAAACAGAGTTTTTAATCCAGAAAGAAACTTTACAAAAACAAAAAGCATAATACTACTCGTAAAGACGAGAACAGACAGGAGACTTGATCGAGAACTGCAGGTTGCCTCGGGAAGGCACTTGAACCTAGCAGACTCAGACACCTGCTCACCACGCAGCATCTGAGGGAAACACGACACGACAGGGCAAAACATAGACACAGCACGGTGAATTATAGATGAGGATCCGACAGAGCAGGAACGGAAAACAAGGAGAGAAATAGGGACTCTAATCAGGGAAAAGGATCGGGAACAGGTGTGGGAAGACTAAATGATGATTAGGGGAATAGGAACAGCTGGGAGCAGGAACGGAACGATAGAGAGAAGAGAGAGCGAGAGAGTGAGAGAGGGAGGGGGAGAGAGAGGGATAGAAAGAGGGAAAGAACCTAATAAGACCAGCAGAGGGAAACGAATAGAAGGGGAAGCACGGGGACAAGACATGATAATTAATGACAAAACATGACACTAACACAATCACTTGAAACTGGAGCTGGAAAGACAGCTGCACTTCTTTTCGTTTGACCGGTTTTCTACTGATTGTTCTTTGAATACACATTATTTTTACAATTTTTTACATTGTAGAATAATAGTGAAGACATCAAAACTATAAAATAACAAATATGGATTCATGTAGTTACTAAAAAAGTGTTAAACAAATTAAAAAATATTTTAGATTCTTCAAAGTAGCCACCCTTTGCTTTGATGACAGCTTTGCACACTCTTGGAATTCTCACACTCTTTTCCAACAGTCTTGAAGGAGTTCCCACATATGCTGAGCACTTGTTTGGCCTCTTTTCCTTCGCTCTACAGTCCAACACATTCCAAACCATCTCAATTGGGTTGAGGTTGTTTGATTGTGGAGGCCAGATCAACTGATGCAGCACTCCATCACTCTCCTTCTTGGTCAAATAGCCCTTACACCGTCTGGAGGTGTGTTGGGTCATGGTCCTGTTGAAAAACAAATGATAGTCCCAATAAGATCAAACCAGATGGGATCGCGTATTGCTGCAGAATGCTGTGGTAGCCAGGCTGGTTAAGTGTGCCTTGAATTCTAAATAAATCACAGACAGTGTCAACATCAAAGCACCCCCACAACATCACACGTCCTCTCCATGCTTCATGGTGGGAACCACACATGCAGAGATCATCCATTCACCTACTCTGGGTCTCACAAAGACACGGCGGTTCGAACCCAAAATAAAAAATTTGGACTAAATCTAAGATTTCCACCAGTCTAATGCCCGTGCTCGTGATTCTTGGCAGAAGCAAGGCTCTTCTTATTATTGGTTTCCTTTAGTAGTGGTTTCTTTTATTTATAAAGCCCTTTTTACATCAGCCGATGTCACAAAGTGCTTTACAGAAACCGAGCCTAAAACTCCAAACAGCAAGCAATACATATGTAGAAGCACGTTGGCGAGGAAAAACTCCCTAGAAAGGTCAGAATCTAGGAGGAACCAGGCTCTGAGGGGTGGAGATTATAACAGTAAATGGCCAAGATGTACAAAAGTTCATAAATGACCAGCAGGGTAAAATAATAATAATCACAGTGGTTGTAGAGGGTGCAACAGGTCAGCCGAAGTCAGCCAGGTCAGCCGAGCATTCAGAGTTAGAGACAGCAGGTGCGGTAGAGAGAGAGTTGAAAACAGCAGGTCCGGGACAAGTTAGCACATCCAGTGAACAGGTCAGGGTTCCATAACCACAGGCAGAACAGTTGAAACTGGAGCATCAGCATGACCAGATGGACTGGGGACAGCAAGGAGTCATCAGGTCAGCTGGTCCTGAGGCATGGTCCTAGGGCTCAGGTCCTCAGAGAGAGAGAGAGAAACAGAGAAACAGAGAGAGAGAGAGTCCGAGGCAGCATACTTATTCACACAAGACAGCGGAAAAGACAGGAGAAACGCTACAGATATAACATACTGATCCTAGCCCCCCGACACATAAACTACTGCAGCATAAATACTGGAGGCTGAGACAGGAGGGGTCGGGAGACACTGTGGCCCCGTGCGACGATATCCCCAGACAGGGCCAACCAGGCACCCCACTCACTTTGCCAAAGCACAGCCGCCACACGACTAGAGGGATATCTTAAAATCACAAACTTACTACACTGAGACAAGGCTGACTAATTCCCACGAAGATCTCCCCCACGGCATGAACCGGAGGGGTGCGCCAACCCGGACAGGCAGATCAAGTCAGTGACTCAACCCACTCAAGTGACTCACCACTCCTAGGGACAGCATGGAAGAGCACCAGTAAGCCAGTGACTGAGCCCCCGTAATAGAGATAGAGGCAGAGAATCCCAGCAGAGAGAGAGGACAGGCAGAGACCGCAAGGGCAGTCCGCCTGCGTCTTATGACCATAGCGTATGTGTAGGTATGTACGGCAGGACCAAATTGGAAAGATAGGTAGGAGCAAGAAGATGTAATGCTTTGTAGGTTAGCAGAAAAACCTTAAAATCAGCTCTAGCCTTAACAGGAAGAAAGTGTAGAGAGGCTAATATGAGTAATATGATCACATTTTGGGATTCTAGTCAACATTCTAGCAGCCGTGTTTAGCACTATAGAAAGTTTATTTAGGGCATTATCCAGGTAGACAGAAAGTAGCGCATTGCAGGAAACCAATTATTGAGGTGACAAAAGCATGGATTTATTTCTCTGCGTCATTTTGGACAGAACATTTCGGATTTTTGCAAATGATGTACAGTTGAAGTCGGACTTTTACATACACTTAGGTTGGAGTCATTAAAACTTGTTTTTCAACCAATCCACAAATGTCTTGTTAAAACAAACTATAGTTTTGGCACGTGGGTTAGGACATCTACTTTGTGAATGACACAAGTCATTTTTCCAACAATTGTTTACAGACAGATGATTTCACTTATAATTCACTATTTCACATTTCCAGTGGGTCAGACGATTACATATACTAAGTTGACTGTGCCTCTAAAGAGCTTGGAAAATTCCAGAAAATTCTGTCATGGATTTAGAAGCTTCTGATAGGCTAATTGACATAATTTGAGTCAATTGGAGGTGTACCTGTGGATGTTTTTCAAGGCCTACATTCAAACTCAGTGCCTCTTTGCTTGACATCATGGGAAAATCGAAAGAAATCAGCCAAGACCTCAAAAAACAAATTGTAGACCTCCACAAGTCCGGTTCATCCTTGGGAGCAATTTCCAAATGCCTGAAGGTACCACGGTCATCTGTACAAGCAATAGTAACCAAGTATAAACACCATGGGACCACTCAGCCATCATACCGCTCAGGAAGGAGACAAATTCTGTTTCCTAAAGATGTAGGTACTTTGGTGCGAAAGGTGCAAATCAAAAAGTGCAAATAAATCCCAGAACAACTGTCACACCCTGGCCTTAGTTATCTTTGTTTTCTTTATTATTTTGGTTAGGTCAGGGTGTGACATGGGGGATTTATGTGTTTTTGCTGGTCTAGGGGTTTTGTATGTTTATGGGGCTGTTTCCTTTCTAGGTAGTTTTGTATGTCTATGGTTGCCTAGATTGGTTCTCAATTAGAGGCAGCTCTCTGTCGTTGTCTCTGATTGGGAACCATATTTAGGCAGCCATGTTCTTTGGGTATTTTGTAGGTGATTGCCTTCTGTCTTTGTGTCTATGCACCAGATAGGACTGTTTCGGTTTTCACATTTGTTGTTTTGTATTTTGTAGTGTTCACATTTATTGTCGTTATTAAATATGTTGAACACTAACCACGCTGCATTTTGGTGCTCCTCTCCTTCAGCAGAAGAAAACCGTTACAGAATCACCCACCACAACAGGACCAAGCAGCGTGGTGACAGGCAGCGGCAGCAGGAGCAGCGCAAGGAGGAATGGACATGGGAGGACGAGTTGGACGGAAAATGTCCCTGGGCAGAGCAAGGGGAATATCGGCGCCCCAAAGCAGAGCTGGAGGCAGCGAAAGCAGAGAGGCGGGATTATGAGGAGCTAGCACGGCCGAGCGGCTGGAAGCCCGGGAGGCAGCCCCAAAAATGTATTGGGGGAGTCACAGGGAGAGTGTGGAGTCAGGAGTCAGACCTGAGCCAACTCCCCCTGTTTACCGTGAGGAGCCAAGGATGGAACCAGAGCCGGTGTTGGAGGTGAGCGAAGCAGAGACAGTGAAGGAGTTAATGGACAAATTTGAGGAGAGTGAATGGAGGGTAGATTATGAGACATTCGAGGAGTTGTTGATAAAATTGGAGATGAGTGGAGAGAGAGAGCTGTCGGTTTGGCACAGTATGCACAGCATTCACCCTGAGTAGAGTGTTAGCTGTCTGATGCCACATGTGTCAGTTCCTAGTACTCATCCTGAAACATGTGTTAAAGCTCCGGAACAATTAATGCCGGCTATACACACCAGGTCTCCAGAGTACCTTCACAACCCGGGGTGTTCTGTTCCTGCTCCCAGCACTCGCTATGAGGTGCGTGTCCTCGGCCCAGTACCACCAGTGCCGGCACCCCGCACCAGGCTTCCTGTGCATGTCCAGAGCCCAGTACTCCCTGTTCCTCCTTCCTGCACTTGCCCTGAGGTGCGTGTCCTCGGCCCAGTACCACCAGTGCCGCCACCACGCACCAGGCCTACAATGCACCTCACCTGTCCAGAGCTGCTAGAGTCTCTCGTCTGTCCTGAGCCGCCAGAGCCGCCAGTCTGTCCTGAGCCGCCAGAGCCGCCAGTCTGCAAGGAGCCGCCAGAGCCGCCAGTCTGCAAGGAGCCGCCAGAGCCATCTGTCTGCAAGGAGCCACCAGAGCCGCCAGTCTGCAAGGATCCGCCAGAGCCGCCAGTCAGCCAGGATCCGCCAGAGCCGCCAGTCAGACAGGATCCTCCAGAGCGAGTGAACCGCCGAGGTCCTTCACAGTTTTATTTGAGTCGACTGTACAACCATCAATAATTATTGTCAGATCCAACAGAAGATCTCTTTGTTTCCTGGGTCCTAGAACTATTTTAATTGTGCCGCCATCCACTTCCTTATGTCTGAAACACAGGCTTCAAGGGGGGACAGATTTGGTGCTTCACTATGTTTCATTGAAATGTACAGCTGTGTATCGTCGGCATAGCAGTGAAAGTTAATATTATGTTTCCCGAATGACATCTCCAAAAGGTAAAATATATAGTGAAAACATTAGTGGTCTTAAAATGGGACATTGAGGAACACTGAAATTTACAGTTGATTTGTCAACTGGACAAATCACAAATCATCCACAGAGACAAACTGATATCATTCTGGCAGATAAGATCTAAACCAGGCCAGAACTTGTCCATGTAGACCAATTTTGGGTTTCCAATATCTCCAAAGGAATGTGGTGATTGATGGTATCAAAAGCAGCACTAAGGTCTAGGAGCATGAGAACAGATGCAGAGCCTCGGTCTGACATCATTAAAAGGTAATTTACCACCGTCACGAGTGCAGTCTCACTGCAATTATTTTATTTTACCTTTATTTAACCAGGCAAGTCAGTTAAGAACAAATTCTTATTTTCAATGACAGCCTAGTGTCATGTTTGTCATTTATTGTCATGTCTTGTCCCTGTGCTCCCCATGCTATTCGTTTCCCTCTGCTGGTCTCGTTTGGTTCTTTCCCTCCTTCTATCCCTCTCTCTCCCCCTCCCTCTCTCACTCTCTCGCTCTCTCTTCTCTCTGTCGTTCCGTTCCTGCTCCCAGCTGTTCCTATTCCCCTATCATCATTTAGTCTTCCCACACCTGTTCCCGATCCTTTCCCCTGATTAGAGTCCCTATTTATTCCTTTGTGATCCGTTCCTGTCCCGTCGGTTCCTTGTATTGTATTCACCATGCTGTGATTGCGTTTCGCCCTGTCCTGTCGTGTTTTTGCCGTGATTGTGTATCACCCTGTCCTGTCGTGTTTTGTGCCTTCATCAGACGCTGCGTGTGAGCAGGTGTCTCAGTCGACTACGGCCTGCGCCTACCCGAAGCGACCTGCAGTCTGTGGCCGCTTCTCCAGTTGTTTTCCCCTCTACAAATCTAGAGGATTTCTGTTATTCCGTTTTGAACATTAATAAACTCTGTTTCTGTTAAGTCGCGTTTGGGTCCTCTTTCACCTGCATGACACCTAGCCTGTTCAGGGGCAGAACAACAGATTTGTACCTTGTTAGCTCAGGGGTTTGAACTTGAAACTTTTTCAGTTACTAGTCCAACACTCTAACCAATAGGCTACCCTGCCTCTATGATGAGGTGTAAAACCAGACTGGAGCGTTTTGTACATATTGCTTGTCTTCAGGAGGGCATTGAGTTGCTGCACAACAGCTTTTTCAAAAATGTTGGAGAGGAATGGGAGATTCATTTTTGATATTTCCTGGGTAAAGGATTGGCTTTTCAAGAGAGGCTTTATTACTACCACTTTTAGTGAGTTTGGTACACATCCGGTGGATAGGGAGGTGTTTATTATGTTTAACACAGGAGGGCCAAGCACAAGAAGCAGCTCTTTCAAGGTTGAGGTCAATCTAGGCCTTCCTTTCCTGTGGTGGTCGTCATGAGAGCCAGTTTCTTCATAGAACTTGATGGTTTTTGCGACGGAACTTGATGAAACTGCATACTCCAGATTGACTGATGATGGACTTCGATTATTTTTGTTTATTTGAGTTGTGCTTGCCATAATATGGACTTGGTCTTTTACCAAATCGGGCTATCTTCTATATACCACCGCTATCTTGTCACAACACAACTGATTTGCTCAAACAAATTAAGAAGGAAAGAAATTTCACGAATCAACTTTTAACAAGACACACCTTACATACATTCCAGGTGACTACCTCATGAAGCTGGTTGAGACAATGCCAAGAGTGTGTAAAGCTGTCATCAAAGCAAAGGGTGGCTACGTTGAAGAATCTAAAATCTAAAATATATTTTGATTTGTTTAACAGGTTTTTGGTTCAAATCAAATCAAATTATTTATATAGCCCTTCGTACATCAGCTGATATCTCAAAGTGCTGTACAGAAACCCAGCCTAAAACCCCAAACAGCAAGCAATGCAGGAGTAGAAGCACGGTGGCTAGGAAAAACTCCCTAGAAAGGCCAAAACCTAGGAAGAAACCTAGAGAGGAACCAGACTATGTGGGGTGGCCAGTCCTCTTCTGGCTGTGCCGGGTGGAGATTATAACAGAACATGGCCAAGATGTTCAAATGTTCATAAATGACCAGCATGGTCGAATAATAATAAGGCAGAACAGTTGAAACTGGAGCAGCAGCACGGTCAGGTGGACTGGGGACAGCAAGGAGTCATCATGTCAGGTAGTCCTGGGGCATGGTCCTAGGGCTCAGGTCCTCCGAGAGAGAGAAGGAAAGAGAGAAAGAGAGAATTAGAGAAGGCACACTTAGATTCACACAGGACACTGAATAGGACAGGAGAAATACTCCAGATATAACAAACTGACCCTAGCCCCCCGACACATAAACTACTGCAGCATAAATACTGGAGGCTGAGACAGGAGGGGTCAGGAGACACTGTGGCCCCATCAGAGGACACCCCCGGACAGGGCAAAACAGGAAGGATATAACCCCACCCACTTTGCCAAAGCACAGCCCCCACACCACTAGAGGGATATCTTCAACCACCAACTTACCATCCTGAGACAAGGCTGAGTATAGCCCACAAAGATCTCCGCCATGGCACAACCCAAGGGGGGGGGTTAGGGTTAGGGTTACAGATGCAGAGCCTCGGTCCGATGCCATTAAAATGTAATTTACCACCTTCACAAGTGCCGTCTCAGTGCTATGATGGGGTCTAAAACCAGACTGAAGCATTTCGTACACATTGTTTGTCTTCAGGAAGGCAGTGAGTTGCTGCGCAACAGCCTTTTCTAAAAATGTTGAGAGGAATGGAAGATTCGATATAGGCCGAGAGTTTTTTAAATATTTTCTGGGTCAAGGTTTGGCTTTTTCAAGGGAGGCTTTATTACTGCCACTTTTAGTGAGTTTGGTACACATCCGGTGGATAGAGAGCCGTTTATTATGTTCAACATAGGAGGGCCAAGCACAGGAAGCAGCTCTTTCAGTAGTTTAGTTGGAATAGGGTCCAGTATGCAGCTTGAAGGTTTAGAGGCCATGATTCTTTTCATCATTGTGTCAAGAGATATAGTACTAAAACACATGAGCGTCTCTCTTGATCCTAGGTCCTGGCAGAGTTGTGCAGACTCAGGACTACTGAGCTTTGAAGGAATACGCAGTTTTAAAAAGGAGTCCATAATTTGTATTCTAATGATCATGATCTTTTCCTCAAAGAAGTTCATGAATGTATTACTGCTAAAGTGAAAGCCATCCTCTCTTGGGGAATGCTGCTTTTTAGTTAGCTTTGCGACAGTATCAAAAAGGAATTTCGGATTGTTCTTATTTTCCTCAATTAAGTTAGAAAAATGGGATGATCGAGCAGCAGTAAGGGCTCTTCGGTACTGCACGGTACTGTCTTTCCAAGCTAGTCGGAAGACTTCCAGTTTGGTGTGGCGCCATTTCCGTTCCAATTTTCTGGAAGCTTGCTTCAGAGCTCGGGTATTTTCTGTGTACCAGGGAGCTAGTTTCTTATGAGAAATGTTTTTTGTTTTTAGGGGTGCAATTGCATCTAGGGTATTGCGCAAGGTTAAATTGAGTTCCTCAGTTAGGTGGTTAACTGATTTTTGTCCTCTGGCGTCCTTGGGTAGACAGAGGGAATCTGGAAGGACATCAAGGAATCTTTGTGTTGTCTGTGAATTTATAGCACAACTTTTGACGTTCCTTGGTTGGGGTCTGAGCAGATTATTTGTTGCAATTGCAAACATAATCAAATGGAAGTCCGATAGTCCAGGATTATGAGGAAAAACATTAAGATCCACAACATTTATTCCATGGGACAAAATTAGGTCCAGCGTATTACTGTGACAGTGAGTGGGTCCAGAGACATGTTGGACAAAACCCACTGAGTCGATGATGGCTCCGAAAACCTTTTGGAGTGGGTCTGTGGACTTTTCCATGTGAATATTAAAGTCACCTAAGATTAGAATATTATCTGTGATGACTACAAGGTCCGATAGGAATTCAGGGAACTCAGTGAGGAACGCTGTATATGGCCCAGGAGGCCTGTAAACAGTAGCTATAAAAAGTGATTAAGTAGGCTGCATAGATTTCATGACTAGAAGCTCAAAAGACGAAAACATCTTTTTTTTTTGTAAATTGAAATTTGCTATCGTAAATGTTAGCAACACCTCCGCCTTTGCGGGATGCACGGGGGATATGGTCACTAGTGTAGCCAGGAGGTGAGGCCTCATTTAACACAGTAAATTCATCAGGCTTAAGCCATGTTTCAGTCAGGCCAATCACATCAAGATTATGATCAGTGATTAGTTCATTGACTATAATTGCCTTTGAAGTAAGGGATCTAACATTAAGTAGACCTATTTTGAGATGTGAGGTATCATGATCTCTTTCAATAATGACAGGAATGGAGGTGGTCTTTATTCTAGTGGTCTTTATCCGGTCTCAATGGTGATAGCTGAGCTGACTACACTGACTGTGCTAGTGGCAGACTCCTCTATGCTGGCAGGCTGGCTAACAGCCTGCTGCCTGGCCTGCACCCTATTTCATTGTGGAGCTAGAAGAGTTAGAGCCCTGTATATGTTGGTAGATAAGATGAGAGCACCTCTCCAGCTAGGATGGAGTCCGTCACTCCTCAGCAGGTCAGGCTTGGTCCTGTTTGTGGGTGAGTCCCAGAAAGAGGGCCAATTATCTACAAATTCTATCTTTTGGGAGGGGCAGAAAACAGTTTTCAACCAGCGATTGAGTTGTGAGACTCTGCTGTAAAGCTTATCACTCCCCCTAACTGGGAGGGGGCCAGAGACAATTACTCGATGCCGACACATCTTTCTAGCTGATTTACACGCAGAAGCTATGTTGCGCTTGGTGATCTCTGACTTTTTCATCCTAACATCGTTGGTGCCGACGTGGATAACAATATCTCTATACTCTCTACACTCGCCAGTTTTAGCTTTAGCCAGCACCATCTTCAGATTAGCCTTAATGTCGGTAGCCCTGCCCCCTGATAAACAGTGTATGATCGCTGGATGATTCGTTTTAAGTCTAATAATGGAGTCGCCAATGACTAGAGTTTTCAATTTGTCAGAGCTAATGGTGGGAAGCTTCTGCGTCTCAGACCACGGTTGAAAGTTTCTGTCGGCTGAATGAGCGACACCGGTTGAGCGTTCCTACAGCATTTCCTTCCAGAAACCGTGAGAAAGTTGTCCGGCTGCGGGGACTGTGCCAGGGGATTTATAATACTATCTGTACTTACTGGTGGACAGACGCTGTTTCATCCTTTCCTACACTGAAATTACAGCTATCCTCGCCGTAAGGCGAGTACAGCGACTGCAATTAGAAGGCATCATGTTAATGTTACTACTTAGCTTTGGCTGTTGGATATCCTGACGAATCGTGTCCAGATAAAGCATCCGGAGTGAAAAAGTTAAGGAAAAAAAGCAAAAATATAAACGGTAATTAAAAAGTAAAAACCGTAAAGTTGTCAGGTAGCAAAATAGGTTGGCAACAAAACGCACAGCAACTCGAAAACAAGTCTGCAAGTTGCGGTTACTACATTCACTACTTTTCTACAATGTAGAAAATAGTACAAATTAAGAAAAACCCTGGAATAGGTGTGTCCAAACTTTTGACTGGTACTGTATATCAATAAAAATGATTCACGATTTCGACGGGCTGAGAAAAGCTTCCTGCCTGTGTCTGTCTCATCCCGACTCCCTACACATTCATTACTATATGGGGCACCTGGAGATCGGATTTTAATATAGAAACAATGTTGCAAATATCGGAGAAACAGACAGCAAGGTTTTTTACAAATCTCTGATTTAAAAACTAAATGTTAGTCAAAAAGTAATGTGAGATAATGTCTAGATGCTGATCTCTGATAGATGTTGCAGAGGTAGGTGGTGTACGCTTCCTGAAGTCTATGCACATCTCTTTGGTCTTGTTGGTATTGAGGACCAAGTATGATTCCTCATACCACTCTACAGTCATCTAGGACCGGGCCATGATGTTCCTCGCCATCATGCAACAGGCTGATCAAGGCAGTGTCATCAGCGAACCTAAAGAGGTGTCTGTCAGGATTGGAACTAGTACAACTATTAGTGTACAAGATGTACAGGAGTGGGGACAAAACACACCCCTTCGCACCTGCAAGTTCACGGACATTTCATTGGGATTCGCCGTCCATGACTGAACATTGACATTCCTGACTTGCAGGAAATCACGCACAGAACGAGCAGTATGGCTGGTGGCATTGTCATGCTGGAGGGTAATGTCAGGATGAGCCTGCAGGAAGGGTACCACATGAGGGAGGAGGATGTTTTCCCTGTAACGCACAGCGTTGAGAATGCTTGCAATGACAACAAGCTCAGTCCGATGATGCCGTGACACAACGCCCCAGATCATGACGGACCCGCCACCTCCATCCAAATCAATCCCTCTCCAGAGTACAGGCCTCGGTGTAACGCTCATTCCTTCGATGATAAACACGAATCCGACCATAACTTTTTGCCAGTCCTGTCTGGTCCAGCGACGGTGGGTTTGTGCCCATAGGCGATGCTGTTTCCGGTGATGTCTGGTGAGGACCTGCCTTACAACAGGCCTACAAGCCCTCAGTCCAGCCTCTCTCAGCCTATTGTGGACAGTCTGAGCACTGATGGAGGGATTGTGCGTTCCTGGTGTAACTCGGGCAGTTGTTGTTGCCATCCCACAGGTGTGATGTTCGGATGTACCGATCCTGTACAGGTGTTGTTACACGTGGTCTGCCACTGTGAGGACGATCAGCTGTCCGTCCTGTCTCCCTGTAGCGCTGTCTTAAGCATCTCACAGTACGGACATTGCAATTTATTGCCCTGGCCACATCTGCAGTCCTAATGCCTCCTTGCAGCATACATAAGGCATGTAAATGCAGATGAGCAGGGACCCCGGGCATCTTTCTTTCGGTGTTTTTCAGAGACAGTAGAAAGGCCTCTTTAGTGTCCTAAGTTTTCATAACTGTGACCTTAATTGCTTACTGTCTGTAAGCTGTTAGTGTCTTAACGACCGTTCCACAGGTGCATGTTCATACATGTTGTATGGTTCATTGAACAAGCATGGGAAACAGTGCTTAAACCCTATACAATGAAGATCTGTGAAATTATTTTGATTTTTATGAATTATCTTTGAAAGACAGGGTCCTGAAAAAGGGACATTCTTTTTTGCTGAGTTTACATAGACTTGGAATCACTGGCCACTTTAATAATGGAACACTAGTCACTTTAGTCATGTTTAAATCATGTTTACATACTGCTTTACTCATGTCATATTTACGTATATACCCTATTCTATTGTACTGTATTTTAGTCAATGCCACTCTGATGTTGCTCAATCTAATATTGATATATTTGTTATTATTTTACTTTTATATTAGTGTGTATTGTTGTGATCTGTTAGATAATACTGCTCTGTTGGAGCTAGGAACACAAGCATTTCACGACACCCTCAATAACATTAACTAAATCTGTGTATGTGACCAATAAAATTTGATTTGAACACCTTTACAGTTACTACTATGTGATATCTTTTTAATGCGTTAGAAACGTTGTCCTACACATACCGACCGGGTCATGTTATAGGGGCGGTAGGGTAGCCTAGTGGTTAGAGCGTTGGACTAGTAAGTAGAAGGTTGCAAGTTCAAACCCCCGAGCTGACAAGGTACAGATCTGTCGTTCTGCCCCTGAAACAGGCAGTTAACCCACTATTCCTAGGCCGTCATTTAAAATAAGAATTTGTTCTTAACTTATCTTGCCTAGTTAAATAAAGGTAAAATAAAATTTAAAAAAATAGACTGAAGCGAGCTATATGACAGACCCATCAAAACTCATCTCTCGGCGTGGCCCATCCATTATCTCAGCCAGTCATGGCTAGAGAGAAGGTTCCAGACGTTTTCTGTTGCCAAACCACCTCGGCTCGTAATTGAAAAATGTTATTTGTATTTACAAATGGCATAAGTTTGTTATTAAGTCACACGAAAGTTCACATGTCCCAGAAGGCATTTCTGCCAAAAAACGCATTACAATTTTTTTTTTTATGTCTCCCTGTAATGGCTTTCGTTGTCAGATGAGGAAGAGTAGTCGGACCAAAGCGCAGCGTGGTAAGTGTTCATGTTTGTTTATTGAACTGAACACTAAATCAAAATAACAAGAGAATAAATGAAACCGAAACAGTCCCGTAAGGTGCAAACACTAATACAGAAAATAATCACCCACAAAACCCCTGTGGGAAAAAGCTACCTAAGTATGGTTCCCAATCAGAGACAACGATAGACAGCTGTCCCTGATTGAGAACCATACCCGGCCAAAACAAAGAAATACAAAACATAGAAAAAGGACATAAAATGCCCACACAAATCACACGCTGACCAAACAAAATAGAGACATAAAAACCTCTCTACGGTTAGGGCGTAACACTCTCCTGTGAAGTAGTGTCACGCGACATACGCCTAGTTTCCTGAAATGATTCACAAATAGGCATTTTAACGTCATAGATTTAGCCTGTGGTAACTTGTGGAATAGACACCGGCTGGAATGAGGTTTTAACCAATCAGCATTCAGGATTAGACCCACTCTTTGTATAATTAATTAATAAGGGCCGAGGAAGTATGGTATATGGTAATAAACCACTGCTGAAGGCTGTTCTTATGCACAACTTAACGCGGAGTGCCTGGACACAGCCCATAGCCGTGTTATATTGGACAAAAATCACAAACCCCTGAGGTATCTTATTGTGATTATAAACTGGTTACCAACATAATTAGAGTGGTAAAATGAAATGTTTTGTCATACCCATGCTATACGGTGTGATATACCATGGCTGTCAGCCAATCAGCATTCAGGGCTCGAACCACCCAGTTTATAATAAAATATGAATTATGGTCATCGTCAAAATGAAGTGTCTATATGGGTCTTCAACAGCAATAGTGAAAGACCGGTATGCTAACCACTCTGTCTTGTATTATGGATTGATTTAATACTAATATATTAATGAGAATGACCCCATGCTTATTATTCTACCGACAAAGCACAGCCCTGTAGATTTATGCATGTAATACAGTGTGTTTCCATCATAGCATGTGTGGGCATAATAGTATAGAGATAGTCTTTAGATATTCCCATTTCTTAGTATCTCCCAGTCCCAGCCTGGCCAGCAGCCAAAGACTTCTCAGTATTAAAATACAAAACTAGAAATAGCCTGGGCCTCTCTATCACAGCACAATTACAATATTTATGAGAAAATCCCTGGGGTAGGAAAACTCTGTTTTATTCTCTAAGCCGTTTCTCGCCCTTCTTGTAAAGTGTACTTTTTTAATGAAACACGGCCAAGAAAATCACTCAGGCATTTTTCAGAGTAATTGTACAACACAATGCCCTGAATGAGTATGAGCTGGACGTTTAAAACTGCTGACAGGCCGAGAATAAAACACATCACACTGAACAGGGGATTAGGAACGTGTGTGTGTGTGTGTGTGTGTGTGTGTGTGTGTGTGTGTGTGTGTGTGTGTGTGTGTGTGTGTGTGTGTGTGTGTGTGTGTGTGTGTGTGTGTGTGTGTGTGTGTGTGTGTGTGTGTGTGTGTGTGTGTGTGTGTGTGTGTGTGTGTGTGTGTGTGTGTGTGTGTGTGTGTGTGTGTGTGTGTGTGTGTGTGCCAACCTTTGTCTTGATGGCAGCTTTGCACACTCTTGGCATTCTCTCAATCAGCTTCATGAGGTAGTCACCTGGAATGTATTTCAATTAACAGGTGTGCCTTGTAAAAAGTTTGTTTGTGGAATTTCTTTCCTTCTTAATGAGTTTGAGCCAGTCAGTTGTGTTGTGACAAGGTAGGGGTGGTAAACAGAAGATAGCCCTATTTGGTAAAAGACTAAGTCAATATTATGGCAAGAAATGTTCGAATAATCAAAGAGAAACGACAGTCAATCATTACTTTAAGACATGAAGGTCAGTCAATGCGGAACATTTCAAGAACTTTGGAAGTTTCTTTAAGTGCAGTCTCAAAAGCCATCAAGCACCATGATGAAACTGGCTCTCATGAGGTCCACCACAGGAAAGGAAGATCCAGAGTTACCTCTGCTGCAGAGTTTAAGTGTCATGTTTTGTCATTTATTATCTTGTCTTGTCCCTGTGCTTCCCATTCTATTCGTTTCCCTCTGCTGGTCTTATTAGGTTCTTTCCCTCTTTCTATCCCTCTCTCTCCCCCTCCCTCTCTCACTCTCTCGCTCTCTCTTCTCTCTATCGTTCCGTTCCTGCTCCCAGCTGTTCCTATTCCCCTAATCAATCATTTAGTCTTCCCACACCTGTTCCCGATCCTTTCCCCTGATTAGAGTCCCTATTTCTTCCTTTGTGTTCCGTTCCTGTCCTGTCGGTTCCTTGTCTAGAATTCACCGTGCTGTGTTTGTGTATCGCCCTGTCGTGTCGTGTTTTCCTCAGATGCTGCGTGGTGAGCAGGTGTCTGAGTCTGTCTGGTTCAAGTGCCTTCCCGAGGCAACCTGCTGTTCACCTGCTGTTCAAGATCGAGTCTCCAGTTTGTCCTCGTCATTTCGAGTGAAAGTTGTGTTTTTTGTTTGTATTTACTTTACTGGATTAAAGACTCTGTTTTCGCCAAGTCGCTTTTGGGTCCTCTTTCACCGGCATGACATTAAGTTCATTAGAGTTAACAGCTACTCAGATTGCAGCCCAAATAAACATTTCACACAGTGCAAGTAACAGACACATCTCAACATCAACTGTTCAGGGGAGACAGTGTCAATCAGGCATTCATGGTCGAACTGCTGCAAAGAATGCACTACTTTAAGCAAGTGGAAATCAGCCCAGGACACTAACCTGTGTTCTCTGTGTTCTGCTGTGTCTTTATCCCCCCTCTGTTTTACAGTAGTCTATACATGTGAGTAACGGAATCTGACTCTGCGTAAATTGATGTCTCATTGAATGAAGTCCCTCTGTAATTTCCTTCTCATCCCATAAGGGTTCTGTACACTGTAGTTTCTGTTGTGATCACTCCCGTCCACAGTACTTATGTCAGTGTCTACGTACCTGTGTCCATGTATGTGCGAACATGTGCATGTGCGTGTGCGCATGCATGCGTGTATAAGTACTCTACTCACAAGGCTTTTTAACAGCAGAACACGTTGAATGTCTGGTGAACCACGCTTGTGTAATAAGTAGCTTGCCTGAGAACTGTAGACTTGCATTATCTCCACAAGGAATTGTCTAGGTTTTAGATCAGTGGGATAACACAGTCTTGTGAAGAAAAACATTGGCTATTCTGAAACCAACACATGTTGTGAGGATCTACCTCCTGCAACTTGGATCCATCTGTTGGTCCTCTAGTTGGGACTCCTGTAGATCAGCTCAGCAGCTTTTAAACCTACACTGGTCACTAGTCTACCAACACACACACAAACACGTTTACACACGCGCACATAAACAGACACCTGAACCCACACACACAGACAACTGGGTCTTGTGAGAGAGGGTAATGGCAGTCTGTGTGAGGAAATATGTCTCTGTAGAGGGGCTGAAGGATTAGTGCTTTTTGAGGTCGGTTTCGGTTCCATTATGATTTTTTTAATATAACATTTTTTCCATTTCGGATTTGATACTTTTTTTTACATTAAAATGTATGAAATATTGAAATTACAATGAATTTAGAGATATTTTATGGAAATTCCAAAGCCAAAAATACAGAATATTAAATTGCCAAAACACCGAAAATATTCCATTGTCTCTGTCAAGTCCATATTGGGTAGACATAAATAGGAAAGTACTATGAAATAATAAAATATTTAAGTTGTGTATATTACATCGTATTTTATGATGTTTTTAAATTCCTTAAAGTCGTCATCTCATCTCTGCTCAGGCAGTAGCAGTCAGCCAGCCAGACCATCTAACTTCATCTATGTGCACCCCATACAGTGCTGTCTTTAGTCAAAGTAGATAAGGCATATATCCTCGAACTGTCTCTATCCCTCTTGTCATAGTGTTGTGTATATTCCTCTCTGAAGTGGTTTATACGGTCTGTGTTAAACAAATCAAAATATATTATATATTTGAGATTCTTCAAAGTAGCCACCCTTTGACTTGATGACAGCTTTGCACACTCTTGGCATTCTCTCAACTAGCTTCATGAGGTAGTCACCGGGAACGGATTTCATTAACAGGTGTGCCTGGAATTTCTGTCCCTCTTCATATGTTTCAGCTAGTCAGTTGTGTAGTGACAAGGTACGGTTGGTATACAGAGGATAGCCCTATTTGGTCAAATAAAAGAGAAATTACAGTCTATTATTACTTTAACCTTTTCACACATACCAGCAAACAGGTTTCATCATTCTATGGTGGTCCCTGCAGTATACGCTCAAACCGTTTTGATTAGAAAGCTTATTTAAAATGTCCAGTTTCGATTTACGCAAAGGTCAGCTCTTGAGCTGTCCACACTGTTTTCTCACAGAAACATTTTGCACAAACACAGTCCTTACAAAGTTGTGTCCTGAATGTGACCAGTTCTCTTTTGGATGCAATGTTCAGACATTCACAGAAGTAGTGACAGCATAACACAATCATTCAAACAGGAAAATGTAGGCTACATTAGTCCTAGCGCTAACTCAGGAAAGCTTGGCGTAACACAAGCAGTCATATTTAGCTAACTCTCGGCTGACAGAAACCACAATATGAATTAGCTAATAGTAATTACTATTTACAATTCATCACATCACGGGTGAGCTCACCATTGATCTAAATAATTAAGTAAGACATTTTCTAAAAATTGAAAGTAATCTGAAGATGGGTAGTCTGTGCATGCCTCTATGTGTCAACCAAAGATAATAAGAGGAGACAGAATGTTTGCAGAATGCATGTTGTGGGGGTTGTGTAGTCTACCATCATTCACATCCCATCATTCACTTCCAGAAGTTTACTCGAAAGATGAGTGAACCATCCCTCTTGTAGTGTCTTAACACTTAGTACTTATTTATGTAATAAGAAAGACTCTGAATACAAGCAATTGAACTGGAGCTTCACATTTACTCAAACAGACATGACAGACATGACCAAGGGCGCTTCATCCTTAAAGGGGACATCAGTAATTAACAGAACATAACACCTCTCTTCATACCATCTTTCATCTGACAGACGTTTACAGGACACCCAGAATGCATTGTATAACGTCAACAGAAATCGTGACACACATAGCTGGTAAATAGCTTAGCATTAGCTCATCGTAATCAGTAATACTTTCAAAAAATTATTTTCCACAAATCATAGGTGTCCATTACAATCTATGCAATAATCAGTTTGCATTATTTGTCAACAGTACTTGAAAACGTGAAAACTGTAAATACATTATGCTCCATACATACATAATGTATGCTACAGTAGAAACAACAACACGATATACAGAAAATAAGGCACTTATTTTGATAGGAAAGCACACGTCCAAAATTATTATCTGTAAGGAAAATCACAATGAATCCAATGTAAGTGCATCCAGAAGATGGGCTTGTTCGTTCAAGACTGCGCAAATGTCTACATATTTGATCTGTGGAAACACTGAGGGAAGTTCTTGAGCTCTCCTCGAAGAGAGAAGTTTATCCGTCTCAGTAAAGTCTAAAACAAACATAGTCCGCAACAGTGAATAGTCTTCAACAGTTCTATGTGAAATAATTAGGGGAACACACCTCAATTCAAACTGTTTTTGGGAAATAAAACTTGTAAGAAAAAAAATTGAAATTGGGAAGTTGAAACATAGCCTATTGATAATTAGCAGGCAGCGTGTGTTAACTTCTTTGGGCTCGGCGGCAGTATTCAGAAGTTTGGATGAATGAGGTGCCCAGAGTAAACTGCCTGTTACTCAGGCCCAGTAGCTAGGATATGCATATAATTGGTAGCTTGTTTTTTGTAAAATGAGCTAGAATATGTAGTTTTTCTAAGTGGCTCCCATTTTGGCTGTAGTGTTTGTAGCGCGTTCCGGTGAGTGTGCGTACTTCGTTATTTATCTCCAGTAATGGTCTCCGGTATTCTCCGTCTTAAATTTTATCGTTCATTTACATAATAGGGTACCTGAAGATTGATTAGGAACGTTGTTTGACTTCTTTAGAAGAAGTTTATTGGTAACTTGCAGGATTGATTTTGTATGCATTTTGAAGAGGGAAACCGGTGGATTACTGAGTCTAGCACGCCATTGAAACTTACTTTTTGGGGGATATAAAGAAGGACTTTATCAAACAAAAGGACCATTTGTTATGTAGCTGGGACCCTTGTGATTGCAACCAGATGAATATCTTCAAAGGTAAATTATTTATTTTGTCGCTATTTCTGACTGTTGTGACTCATCTGCTTGGTAGGAAAATGTATGTAATGCTTTTGTGTGCGGGGCGCTGTCCTCAGATAATCGCATAGTGTGCTTTTGCCGTAAAGCCTGTTTGAAATCTGACAATGCAGCTGAATTAACAAGAAGTTAAGGTTTTAGATGATGTATTACACTTGTATTTTCATGAATGTTTAATATTACAATTTCTGTCATTTGAATTTGGCGCTGCAATTTCACTGGATGTTGTCGAGGTGAGACGCTAGCGTCCCAATGATCCGTAAAAAGTTAACTGTCCTGTTGTGTAACAATTACATTTTGGAACAGTGAGTGCATTCTGACATCACATGCATAAAACAACTCACACAGGCGACCATTAGAGATATTTGGAAGCGTGAAAAGGTCAGTCAATCCGGAAAATTTCAAGAACTTTGAAAGTTTCTTCAAGTGCAGTCGCAAAAACCATGAAACGCTATGATAAAACTGTCTCTCATGAGGACCGCCACAGGAAAGGAAGACGCAGAGTTACCTCTTCTGCAGAGGAAATGTTTATTATAGTTACCAGCCTCAGAAATTGCAGTCCAAATAAAGGCTTCACGAGAGTTCAAGTAACAGATGCATATCAACATCAACTATTCAGAGGAGACTTCGTGTATCAGGCTTTTATGGTCAACTTGCTGCAAAGAAACCACTACTAAAGGACAGCAATAAGAAGAAGAGACTTGCTTGGGCCAAGAAACACCAGCAATGGACAGTCCAAATTTGAGATTTTTGGTTCCAACTGCCGTGTTTTTGTAAGACGAAATGTAGGTGAACAGATAATCTCCGCAAGTGTGGTTCCCACCGTGAAGCATGGAGGAGGAGGTGTGATGGTGTGGGGGTGTTTTGCTGGTGACACTGTCAGGGATTTATTTCGAATTCAAGGAACACTTAACCAGCATGGCTACCACAGCATTCTGCAGTGATATGCCATTCCATCTGGTTTGCGCCTAGTGTGACTATCATTTATGTTTCAACAAGACAAGGACCAAACCCACCTCCAGGCTGTGTAAGGGCTATTTGACCAAGGAGGAGAGTGATGTAGTGGTGCTTCAGAATCACCTGACCTCAACCCAATTGAGATGGTTTGGGATGAGATGGAACCAGTGAAGGAGTGAAGGAAAAACAGCCTACAAGTACTCAGCATATGTGGGAACTCTTTTAACTTCTTTGGGATAGGGGGCAGCATTTTCACATTTGGATGAAAAGCGTTCCCAGAGTAAACTGCCTCCTACTCAGTCCCAGATGCTAATACAGTGGGGCAAAAAGTATTTAGTCAGCCACCAATTGTGCAGGTTCTCCCACTTAAAAAGATGAGAGAGGCCTGTAATTTTCATCATAGGTCATTTGCAAATAAATTCATAAAAAATCCTACAATGTGTTTTTCTGGACTTTATTTTCTCATTTTGTCTGTCATAGTTGAAGTGTACCTATGATGAAAATTGATTTGTTTACCAAACGCCCTAACAAAAGGAGGTATATGGACATAAATTATGAACTTTATCGAACAAATCAAACATTTATTGTGGAACTGGGATTCCTGGGAGTGCATTGATGTGCATTGATGAAGATCATCAAAGGTAAGTTAATATTTATTTATCTATTTCTGAGTAATGTTGACTGCACAACATGGGGGATATTTATTTTGGCTGGTTTGGGCTCTGAGCTCCGTACTCAGATTATTGCATGGTTTGCTTTTTCCGTATTTTTTTTATTTATCTGACACTGCGGTTGCATTAAGAAGAAGTGTATCTAAAGTTCCATGCCTAACACTTGCATTTTCATCAACATTTATAATGAGTATTTCTGTAAATTGATGTGTCTCTCTGCAAAATCACCAGATGTTTTGGAACTACTGAACTACTGAACATAACACACCAATGTAAAATTTGATTTTTGGATATAAATATGCACTTTATCGAACAAAACATACATGTATTGTGTAACATAAAGTCCTATGAGTGTCATCTGAAGATCATCAAAGGTTAGTGATTAATTGTATCTCTATTTGTGCTTTTTGTGACTCCTCTCTTTGTCTGGAAAAATGGCTGGGTTGTTCTGTGACTTGGTGACTTAACATAATTGTTTGTGGAGCTTTCGCTGTAAAGCTTTTTTTAAATCAGACACTGTGGCTGGATTAACGATAATTGTATCTTTAAATGGTGCCAAAAAGCATTCTAGGTGAAGCTGGTTGAGAGAATGCCAAGAATGTGCAAAGCTGTCATCAAGGCAAAGGGTGGCTACTTCGAAAAATCTCAAATATATTTTGATTTGTTTCACATTTTTTTGGTTACTAAATGATTCTGTATGTGTTATTTCATAGTTTTACAATGTAGAAAATAGTAAACATATAGAAAAACCCTTGAATGAGTAGGTGTGTCCAAACTTTTGACTGGTACTGTACATACAGTGGAGAGAACAACTATTTGATACAATGACGATTTTGCAGGTTCTCCTACATACAAAGAATTTAGAGGTCTGTAATTTTTATCATAGGTACACTTCAACTGTGAGAGACAGAATCTAAAACAAAAATCCAGAAAAACACATTGTATGATTTTTAAGTAATTAATTTGCATTTTATTGCATGACATAAGTATTTGATACATCAGAAAAGCAGAACCCAATATTTGGTACTGAAACCTTTGTTTGCAATTACAGAGATCATACGTTTCCTGTAGTCCTTGACCAGATTTGCACACACTGCAGCAGGGATTTTGGCCCACTCTTTCATACAGACCTTCTCCAGATCCTTCAGGTTTTGGAGCTGTCGCTGGGCAATACGGATTTTCAGCTCCCTCCAAAGATATTCTATTGGGTTCAGGTCTGGAGACTGGCTAGGCCACTCCAGGACCTTGAGATGCTTCTTACAGAGCCACTCCTTAGTTGCCCTGGCTGCGTGTTTCGGGTCGTTGTCATGCTGGAAGACCCAGCCACGACCCATCTTCAATGCTCTTACTGAGGGAAGGAGGTTGTTGGCCAAGATCTTGCGATACATGGCCCCATCCATCCTCCCCTCAATATGGTGCAGTCGTCCTGTCCCCTTTGCAGAAAAGCATCCCCATAGAATGATGTTTCCACCTCCATGCTTCACGGTTGGGATGGTGTTCTTGGGGTTGTACTCATCCTTCCTCTTCCTCCAAACACGGCGAGTGGAGTTTAGACCAAAAAGCTCTATTTTTTGTCTCATCAGACCACATGACCTTCTCCCATTCCTCCTCTGGATCATCCAGATGGTCATTGGCAAACTTCAGACGGGCCTGGACATGCGCTGGCTTGAGCAGGGGGACCTTGCATGCGCTGCAGGATTTTAATCCATGACGGCGTAGTGTGTTACTAATGGTTTTCTTTGAGACTGTGATCCCAGCTCTCTTCAGGTCATTGTCCAGGTCCTGCCGTGTAGTTCTGGGCTGATCCCTCATCTTCCTCATGATCATTGATGCCCCACGAGGTGAGATCTTGCATGGAGCCCCAGACCGAGGGTGATTGACCGTCATCTTGAACTTCTTCCATTTTCTAATAATTGCGCCAACAGTTGTTGCCTTCTCACCAAGCTGCTTGCCTATTGTCCTGTAGCCCATCCCAGCTTTGTGCAGGTCTACAATTTAACCCTGATTCCTTACACAGCCCTTTGGTCTTGGCCATTGTGGAGAGGTTGGCGTCTGTTTGATTGAGTGTGTGGACAGGTGTCTTTTATACAGGTAACGAGTTCAAACAGGTGCAGTTAATACAGGTAATGAGTGGAGAAGAGGAGGGATTCTTAAAGAAAAACTAACAGGTCTGTGAGAGCCAGAATTCTTACTGGTTGATAGGTGATCAAATACTTATGTCATGCAATAAAATGCAAAATAATTACTTAAAAATCATACAATGTGATTTTCTGAATTGTTGTTTGAGGTTACGCCTCTCACAGTTGAAGTGTACCTATGATAAAAAAAATTACAGACCTCTACATGCTTTGTAAGTAAGAAAACCTGCAAAATCAGCAGTGTCTCAAATATTTGTTCTCCCCACTGTATGTACAGTGAGAATACTATGCATTCTATATTATACTACAATATCAGTCTAACTTAATATGGATGTAGTGTTGGCTGAATGGTCTTAAAGTTCCAAAATGTTATATTGTGTTTTTTACATTGGATAGAAGTAGAGACTCAGAGCTAGAAAAATGGCATGTCATAAACTACAGTTGAAGAACAATGGGGAAATAATTTTGCTTTGAAAGTTGATAAACTTGTAACCTCACTTTGAGAAAATGGCCCCTTGAATTTTTTGGTAAACCTACTGGAGAGCTCTTCTTTGTCTACACCCATTCAACATCATTCACACCCTCATAAGCCTTAGCCCCACCCATCTCTTTAAGGATGCACACGTGAAGCCATGTACTAAACAACCAAAGATTTCAAGAGTAAAGGCTGGTTAATACTACCTCTATCGACAGTTGTCGCAGTGACATCATGAACATTATATTGTCACCCGACATCAAACTTGTCATTGTCATTATGAAAAAGTATAAACACAAAAACTACAGGTTGAATGGCGTTAGCAGCCTGGTGGTCCACAATGTCACATTGTCAAACATTTTTGGAGACAGGTGCAGGAATATGAAATAGTGGGTTTTATCCACCCAAACAAAAGAGCGAGGTGTAAACCTCAAAATAATACATGGGGCGAGACCCATAAAACAAGTGCACAATAACACGTAGCATGGAAGCCGACACAATAACACAGGTACTCACAGGACCAACGGACATGGTAACAATTTACAGATAAGGACAATGGGGAACAGAGTGCAAATATATACACATACCATTCAGGGGGAATGAGAACCAGGTGTGTGTAATGAGACTATACAGTCCGGGGTTGGTGGTAATGAATGTAGTTCAGTGACGCCTAGATGGCTGGGGGTGTAGACCTCCGGAACTGGTGAACGGAATGAGCAGCAGTACCGGGGGATCCGTGACACACAATAGCATAACTAGTGTATTTTAACACCAGGAAACCCACCCTTTTAAAATGAATTAAGTATATGTCAATCTAGCAAACCAGGCAACTAAAACCAAAACAATGTTTTGGTTAGTTTATAGCTTGTTAGATGACTAGCCAGTTCAAATAATAACTATATCATATAGCTGAGAATGTCTTCACTTTTGCTCATTTGTCTTCATTATTACTGGAAAATAAGCTCACAACAAGATCATTATTTACAGGTTAATGGCGAGCCATTATAATATATCAAACATTATGCTATAACTAGCAATGCAAATGGCTCTGAGATAATATTACTACACAGATCATACACGTAACGTTAGCTAGTGAACCAGCCAGCTAACGTTAGCTAGCAAGATAGCTAACAGTGTGTTTTAATTGAAATGAAAATGACTTTCTGACTAACTTAGAAATGTATAATATTTGAAAATGTAGCCAGCTAGACTATCTTACCTGTATACATGGATGTAAACTTCTCCCTCTCTGCCACAGATACCATAGTTGCCCTTAGTTTGAATATGTAATCAGGAGACAGGTGTTGTCTACAACTGCCTTCTGTGTGTTCTCTTTTCAACTCCCTCTGCATATTTGCAATCAAACGCAATAATTTTCTCCTTAGCTATCATATTCTAATTTTACCGGGCATTCCATTGATTTCAAAACTTGGTCCTCTAGAAAGTGGAGAGCAACACTTTTACAGTTCTACTACATGATATCTTTCAAAACAGCCGCATTAGAAAGGATTACCTACACATACTGACCAGCTCATGTTATAGACAGAAGCCTGCACATGGCAGACCAATCTGAACTCATCTCTCGACATGTCCAGCCCATCCATTATATCAGCCAATCATGGCTAGTGGGAAGGTTCCTTTCTTTTCCGTGGCTAAACCAACTAGGCTAGTAATTTATCAACGTTATTCATATTTACAGGTGGTATACACGTTTGATATTAAGGAACATGAAAGTTCACATGTTCCAGAAGGCATTTTTGCACCAAAATGCATTTTGATTTTAAAAAAAAAAGGTTGTTCAAATGCCTCTCCTGTGAAGTAATAACACGCGATATACGCCTAGTTTCCTGAAACGAGTCACATATAATGATGATGAGATGCTCATGTCTCCGCCCTAACAATGGGACTCGTTGTCCTAAATGTGGGAAGGCATTCAAGGCAGGTGACAAGAAGGGGTCTAATAAAAGCCCATAGAAATGCATTGGGCTTACTTTGGACAGATTTTGGCAAGAGTGAAACCTCTCACTTCACCACTTTCTCTTTGATCCGTCTCTGTCCAAGCTAAGAAAAATCACGCGTAATGAATTTTGGTCGTTGTAGTTAATTACCACATTTCTGCTCTGAACTACACTGAACAAAAATATACTGAACAAAAATATAAACACAACATGCAAAAATGTCAAAGGTTTTACAGTTTATATAAGGAAATCAGTCAATTGAAATTAATTCATTAGGCCTTAATCTATGGATTTCACATGACTGGGAATACAGATGTCATGGAAATACACATGGGACACTCAAAGTCAATCTTAAATTCTTTATTAACAGTTAACTGGAGATGCACCATAGTGAACATCTGTCAAGAGCTCAAAGACACGTCACATAGGCATAGTTCATAGGGTTGGTTCCGGCATGTGTCTGGCCGTCTCCTGTAGTGGGTTCGATCCCCGGGACCACCCATACGTAGAATGTATGCACACATGACTGTAAGTCGCTTTGGATAAAAGCGTCTGCTAAATGGCATATATTATTATTATTATTAATTTATTGTTTATTTTCCGGCCATTCTGCCAGAAGGCCCCCCCCCCACCATATCTTTACCAAGCACAGGCAGGAACCAAAGATTATTTATGAAACTAAGATAAGATGAACATTTTCAAAGCTGTCTCTTCACAAGATAAACTATTCCATCACATTCCATCCGCATAATAATCATTACATTTTAAGGTAAGCATTAGATTTTAGCTTCTAAATCAAAACACATCATTATAATAAATCACAATTAAGGGTATACTTAAATGAATGGGAGTGAATCTAATTTTATTCATAATCATCATACTAAAGCTAAAATCTACCATCAAATTAGTAAGTAAACCAATTCAATGCGTAAAACCACATTTTCAAACCCTTCAGTCTGGGTTGTACAATCCAACTTGTAAATCCATGGCTTAAGACCTTCGCTTCACACAGTTACACATAAGCTTAACTAAACAATTTGATTCATGGTTTCTGGCAATGACATTTCAGCTGGAGTTTTTGTTGCTAGTGGCATGTTAATGACAGATCGGTATGTCAATGCATTTCTACATTTCATTACATTTCATTATAGTACAACGGTTTGATTTGTCTAATCTTAGCAATTTCTTCTTAGCTAGCTACATAGCCGTCTTTGTATCAAAGATAATTGCGTAATTATCGTATTTCGTCGTCCTAACGTAGTCTTCACTGCTATTTGCCCAGCAGCTAGCCAGCTAGCAAACGTCCACCGAATAGCAGCTGTAGAAACTATTACACTCAACTGAACGACTTGATTAGAGTAGTGTTAGCTAGCTACATAGCTGTCTTTGCTGTCTTTGTATCCAAGATAATTGTGTAGTTTAGAGTGTGTAGTCTTAGAGTGATTATCTTAATTTACCGAGGTTAGCTAGCCAGCTATTTGTCGTCCTTAACGTAGGAGACACTGCTAGCTAGCCAACAGCTAGCCAACGTCTACCGAATAGAACAACCCGGTCGCATTCCGCTTCGCTCCACAGGTAGTATCACATTTTCACCTCATTTCATTACAGTACAACGGTTTGATTTGTTTGATCATAGCTAGCTACATAGCTAGCCACATAGCCGTCTTTGTATCAAAGATAATTGTGTAGTCTAGAGCAACTTTCTAGGTTAGCTAGCCAGCTATTGTCGTTCTTTTGATGCAACGTAACGTAAACAACACTGCTAGCTAGCCAGCTAGCCCCCGAATAGCAGCATTGTAGAAACTATTACACTCAACGGAACGACTTGATTAGTGTAGTGTCAACAACGCAGCCACTGCCAGCTAGCCTACAAAGTCAACAGGTCTCCGGTAGCCTCTGGAACTGCCGATCTGCGGCCAACAAGGCAGAGTTCATCTCAGCCTATGCCTCCCTCCAGTCCCTCGACTTCTTGGCACTGACGGAAACATGGATCACCACAGATAACACTGCTACTCCCACTGCTCTCTCTTCGTCCGCCCACGTGTTCTCGCACACCCCGAGAGCTTCTGGTCAGCGGGGTGGTGGCACCGGGATCCTCATCTCTCCCAAGTGGTCATTCTCTCTTTCTCCCCTTACCCATCTGTCTATCGCCTCCTTTGAATTCCATGCTATCACAGTTACCAGCCCTTTCAAGCTTAACATCCTTATCATTTATCGCCCTCCAGGTTCCCTCGGAGAGTTCATCAATGAGCTTGATGCCTTAATAAGCTCCTTTCCTGAGGACGGCTCACCTCTCACAGTTCTGGGCGACTTTAACCTCCCCACGTCTACCTTTGACTCATTCCTCTCTGCCTCCTTCTTTCCACTCCTCTCCTCTTTTGACCTCACCCTCTCACCTTCCCCCCCTACTCACAAGGCAGGCAATACGCTCGACCTCATCTTTACTAGATGCTGTTCTTCCACTAACCTCATTGCAACTCCCCTCCAAGTCTCCGACCACTACCTTGTATCCTTTTCCCTCTCGCTCTCATCCAACACTTCCCACACTGCCCCTACCCGGATGGTATCGCGCCGTCCCAACCTTCGCTCTCTCTCCTCCGCTACTCTCTCCTCTTCCATCCTATCATCTCTTCCCTCTGCTCAAACCTTCTCCAACCTATCTCCTGATTCTGCCTCCTCAACCCTCCTCTCCTCCCTTTCTGCATCCTTTGACTCTCTATGCCCCCTATCCTCCAGGCCGGCTCGGTCCTCCCCTCCCGCTCCGTGGCTCGACGACTCATTGCGAGCTCACAGAACAGGGCTCCGGGCAGCCGAGCGGAAATGGAGGAAAACTCGCCTCCCTGCGGACCTGGCATCCTTTCACTCCCTCCTCTCTTCATTTTGCTCTTCTGTCTCTGCTGCTAAAGCCACTTTCTACCACTTTAATTTCCAAGCATCTGCCTCTAACCCTAGGAAGCTCTTTGCCACCTTCTCCTCCCTCCTGAATCCTCCTCCCCCTCCCCCCCTCCTCCCTCTCTGCAGATGACTTCGTCAACCATTTTGAAAAGAAGGTCGACGACATCCGATCCTCGTTTGCTAAGTCAAACGACACCGCTGGTTCTGCTCACACTGCCCTACCCTGTGCTCTGACCTCTTTCTCCCCTCTCTCTCCAGATGAAATCTCGCGTCTTGTGACGGCCGGCCGCCCAACAACCTGCCCGCTTGACCCCATCCCCTCCTCTCTTCTCCAGACCATTTCCGGAGACCTTCTCCCTTACCTCACCTCGCTCATCAACTCATCCCTGACCGCTGGCTACGTCCCTTCCGTCTTCAAGAGAGCGAGAGTTGCACCCCTTCTGAAAAAACCTACACTCGATCCCTCCGATGTCAACAACTACAGACCAGTATCCCTTCTTTCTTTTCTCTCCAAAACTCTTGAACGTGCCGTCCTTGGCCAGCTCTCCCGCTATCTCTCTCAGAATGACCTTCTTGATCCAAATCAGTCAGGTTTCAAGACTAGTCATTCAACTGAGACTGCTCTTCTCTGTTTCACGGAGGCGCTCCGCACTGCTAAAGCTAACTCTCTCTCCTCTGCTCTCATCCTTCTAGACCTATCGGCTGCCTTCGATACTGTGAACCATCAGATCCTCCTCTCCACCCTCTCCGAGTTGGGCATCTCCGGCGCGGCCCACGCTTGGATTGCGTCCTACCTGACAGGTCGCTCCTACCAGGTGGCGTGGCGAGAATCTGTCTCCTCACCACGCGCTCTCACCACTGGTGTCCCCCAGGGCTCTGTTCTAGGCCCTCTCCTATTCTCGCTATACACCAAGTCACTTGGCTCTGTCATAACCTCACATGGTCTCTCCTATCATTGCTATGCAGACGACACACAATTAATCTTCTCCTTTCCCCCTTCTGATGACCAGGTGGCGAATCGCATCTCTGCATGTCTGGCAGACATATCAGTGTGGATGACGGATCACCACCTCAAGCTGAACCTCTGCAAGACGGAGCTGCTCTTCCTCCCGGGGAAGGACTGCCCGTTCCATGATCTCGCCATCACGGTTGACAACTCCATTGTGTCCTCCTCCCAGAGCGCTAAGAACCTTGGCGTGATCCTGGACAACACCCTGTCGTTCTCAACTAACATCAAGGCGGTGGCCCGTTCCTGTAGGTTCATGCTCTACAACATCCGCAGAGTACGACCCTGCCTCACACAGGAAGCGGCGCAGGTCCTAATCCAGGCACTTGTCATCTCCCGTCTGGATTACTGCAACTCGCTGTTGGCTGGGCTCCCTGCCTGTGCCATTAAACCCCTACAACTCATCCAGAACGCCGCAGCCCGTCTGGTGTTCAACCTTCCCAAGTTCTCTCACGTCACCCCGCTCCTCCGCTCTCTCCACTGGCTTCCAGTTGAAGCTCGCATCCGCTACAAGACCATGGTGCTTGCCTACGGAGCTGTGAGGGGAACGGCACCTCAGTACCTCCAGGCTCTGATCAGGCCCTACACCCAAACAAGGGCACTGCGTTCATCCACCTCTGGCCTGCTCGCCTCCCTACCACTGAGGAAGTACAGTTCCCGCTCAGCCCAGTCAAAACTGTTCGCTGCTCTGGCCCCCCAATGGTGGAACAAACTCCCTCACGACGCCAGGACAGCGGAGTCAATCACCACCTTCCGGAGACACCTGAAACCCCACCTCTTTAAGGAATACCTAGGATAGGATAAAGTAATCCTTCTACCCCCCCTTAAAAGATTTAGATGCACTATTGTAAAGTGGCTGTTCCACTGGATGTCATAAGGTGAATGCACCAATTTGTAAGTCGCTCTGGATAAGAGCGTCTGCTAAATGACTTAAATGTAAATGTAAATGTAGTCTACAGTACTATAACTGTTGCAGTCTGCAGACCTCCACAATCAACCTGATACCCATTAAATAAACCATTTTGGATAAGCCTAAGTCAATTGAGGGCATGGTTGACCACCCCCCACCTTCCCGGCACTCATTCTTCTGGCATTTCAGTTCATCCTCCCAATTGCACATGTTCAAAGTGGATGGCCCTTGATAATGTCCCGATATCTCTCACCTGAGCCGCTACTGCCCTTTACAGTCCATTAGGTATTGTCCATTTTACTATCAGTAAACCAGCAACATGAGAGACGTTTGAATGGGATCTCTCTCCATGTTCACTCCACGTGGATGTTGCACTCCTGATAGAAAAGGTACGGGAGAAAAAGCAGTTGATAGCTTCGACTGGATGCTGTATACAGGTTGCTGGCTCGGACTCATGTCTCACGGTAGAAGTGGTGAAGGACCACAGTGAATGCCATTGTCAACATTATTTCAGCTAGAGGGGGTGAGGTTAATAGTGTTCTCTGCCAAATTGTCCCTTCCATGCATCTAGATACCATCTGTGGTCACCTTCACCATAACCTCGAGAGAAGACAGACCATAACAACAGTTTGGTTTAGGGTATTTCTGATTCAGAAAATCCAGACAAATTATTTACTGTATGACAAACTACAAATTATTCATTGTATGACAAATTATTACCACAACCAATATTTTTGATACAGATTTTTAAGACAAATGCATAGAGAATAACAACACGCGGTTGAATTGTTTTTCTTTCTCCCAAATTGACTTATACTCCCCTATCATCTTAATGATTTCACCGCACAGTTACAGGGTCAGGGAGAGGGCTAAATCCTTAGGGAGAAATCCTGACCATCCAGCAGACCCAATCTGGTGAGATTTGTATTGAAGCAAGACAAAAAACAAAACAAAAACAACACAGCAACAACAATACACTTCTTCATATAAAACTAGAGGTGTAGAAAACTTCAATCCATTTGGAGTAACTGTCAACCATTACCAACATATCTTTTTTCCTTTTACAGGCAGGCATGTGAAGAAATTATATTTGCATAATTACCAAAGGGCCCCAGAGGACTGGTCATTTCCCCTTTGGACACATGACTCACATTGTGAGTCATGTGTCCCAGAAAAAACCACAACACTGCCTGTTAAATCAAAATAACAAATTAAATTAGAATTACAACCCTTGATAATGCCATCATGAGTGTTTCTTTACCTGTACCTCAGATAATATATATAAAATATTTCAAACATCAGTTTTACATTGGGTTTTTCAGTACATTTCTTATTCAGAGAATAATTTACATTAATGCAACCAAAACTCTGACAATAGATTCTTCAGAAAGTTTAATTTGTGTGCCCTTTAAGGTGCATCCTTTCTAACCTGTGAAAACCCCACTATAACTGAAAATAAAAAGACCCCACACAATAAATCAGTGTTAACACCTCTAGAAAATATTCAATAACAGGTCAAAACAAACAAAATGGCCAGGCCTTACCTGTCATGTATTGTATTGTCATGTCTTGTCCCTGTGCTTACTCTTCTCTTCGTTTCCCCCTGCTGGTCGTATTAGGTTTCTTTCTCTCTCTTTATCCCTCTCTCTCTCTGTCGTTCCGTTCCTGCTTCCAGCTGTTCCTCATTCTCCTAACGACCTCGTTTACTCTTTCACACCTGTTCCCTATTTTGCCCTCTGATTAAAGTCTCTATTTCTCTCTCTGTTTCTGCTTCTGTCCTTGTCGGATTCTTGTTTGCTTTGCCTTTGTTCCGTCCTGTTGTATTCTGCCTCGTCTTCAGATACTGCGTGTGAGCAGGTGTCTCTATCCTCTACGGCCCGCGCCTACCCGAAGGGACCTGCAGTCTGTTGCCGCTAGCCCTGCAACTCTCCTCAACAACTAGAAGGGGGACTCTCCTGTTTAACTAGAGGATTTGTGTTTTCCCTGTTTGGACTTCCCCTGTTATGATTGAGGATTTATGTTTTCCCTGTTTGGACATTAAAAGACTCTGTTTCTGTTATATCGCTTTTGGGTCCTCACTCACCTGCATAACATTACCTACATACTAACTCCCAAGGCACCAGAATCATTGATAAACATGTCAAAAGAAAACGTGGTAGCGGACATTTTATCAGTACTGGAAGAAAGAAAATAAACATGTACTTGGTTTTCACTATGCTTCATTTGAATCATTCCTAAAAATTATTAATCATTAATCAAGTTTACTGCATCTTGGGCAGGAAGTCTTGATAAATCCATGAGTATACAGATTTATACTTCAGACACATTAGATGATACAGTGTCCCGTAAAGCTGAATGGGCACCTTCTAAAGTAACCGATCCCAGAGCCCCTCTCTTGTAATCTTAATCTTTTTGAACTGTTGCATTGACATACAGTTCTGTACTAATTTTCCCTGGGACATAATCTAGTCAAAATATGAAACATGTTGTTTAACAAATCTGCTAGGATCTTCAAATAGTTGGTGCAGGTTTATCAGCTCCATATTCGGTACTAAAAATATTTACTTTAATCTACTTCAATTCTGGACACAGATCCACGTAATGGAAACAGTTTATTGTTTTAGATTGCATTACCTTCTTACTTCAGTCACTGGACACAGTTCCACACAATGGAAACAGATTATTGTTTGTTTTAGATTACATTACCTCCTTATTTCAGTCACTGGACACAGTTCCACACAATGGAAACAGATTATTGTTTGTTTTAGATTACATTACCTTCTTATTTCAGTCACTGGACACAGTTCCACACAATGGAAACAGATTATTGTTTTAGATTGCATTACCTTCTTACTTCAGTCACTGGACACAGTTCCACACAATGGAAACAGATTATTGTTTGTTTTAGATTACATTACCTTCTTATTTCAGTCACTGGACACAGTTCCACACAATGGAAACAGATTATTGTTTTAGATTGCATTACCTTCTTACTTCAGTCACTGGACACAGTTCCACTCAATGGAAACAGTTTATTGTTTTAGATTGCATTACCTTCTTACTTCAGTCACTGGACACAGTTCCACTCAATGGAAACAGATTATTGTTTTAGATGACATTACCTTCTTACTTAAATCACTTGTGCTACCCAAACAATACAATTCATAATTGGAAATAGTCAAAAACGTGTCTAATTCAATTATTCATACCTCTGTCCCAAATGTCCCCACTGTGTCCCTTACAGCCTGTTTGAGTTCAGTTAGTATTGGCTTCCACACGAAATGTATCTCTAACCCAAACACCAGATGGTGGCCTTTCATTTAATATCAGTCCCAATGCTCAATCGCTGTTCATCATGTGACCTTATTTTAAAACGTATTGAATGTCTATTATTTTAAGATTAAACATGTAATGTGCTGAATTTATAAAATACATCACCCAATCCAGAAGGGAAGAGAGAAACTTTGGAGGGAGCTTCCTTTTTTAAGGTAGCTCTGGAGACTAGTCTCTTTCTGGGACCAACTTTCACAACACCTGGGCTGGCAATGTCTATCAGTCCCCTATAGATGGCGTGTCCCCTATAGATTATTATCAAATCTAGTGATCCATTATACTATTAATTTCTCTTAATACTTTTTACACCACTTATGAATAGCTACGTGTGGGTGTGCAAGTTGGATATTATTATTATTTTTGTCTCTCTGTTACTTTATCAAATCTCTACTAACCCAGTATACTTTTCTTCACCAATCCCTCCTTTAGACTCATGGGGTTTAGATGTTTATGCTAGTTGTTCTATTTAACAGCATATTCGGGAATAGTACTTTCTCTTTTCATATCTCTCACCTACACATATTCCCTATATAACGTTGCAGGTCAACATAAATGCCTACAAACATCCACACCACTCATGTGCATCTTCAACGACTCGAAATGCCTACAATAGCAGCCCGTGCTATCATCAGTGGTTCCCAGACAGTGTAGACACCATATGTATCATAAAATAACACCCCGTGCTATCATCAGTGGTTCCCAGACAGTGTAGACACCATATGTATCATAAAATAACACCCCGTGCTATCATCAGTGGTTCCCAGACAGTGTAGACACCATATGTATCATAAAATAACACCCCGTGCTATCATCAGTGGTTCCCAGACAACGTAGATACCATATGTATCATATACAATAATACCCTGTGCTATTAGTAGTGGCTGCAAACACACGTAGACACTTCTTAGGTTTTTATCATATGTATCTTCAACGGTTCCAGTGGTACTCCGACTACGTAAACACTTATCTTATAAATGCCTACAGACAATTGTCATTGAGGCCTCCAGTGGTTCTCAGACAATTGTCAGTGGGGTCTCTTTGCCCTCTCTCTAGCCTTCTCCGAAGACCAGCTTGCCGCTACTTCTTATACATGTATAATAACCGTAGATAACGTTATAGATCAAAAACTCAGCTCACAAAACTGGTTGGGGTATCCATTCAGACACGCATTCAGTAATCTCCCATTTTTTCCTTTCACACCAGAGCCAGTCCCCTGACAGCTCTCATTCACTCAGTACTACATTTCAATCTCTTATTATACACATTTCAATCAGTTTAATATCCAAATTTCAATCCTCTTATTATACACATTTCAATCAGCATAATATCCAAATTTCAATCCTCTTACTATCCACATTTCAATCAGCTTAATATCTTAAATTATCATTTTAGCGCGTCTTTCCACACTCACACAACTCTCACATCCATATTCACTTAGTACTATTCCCAAACACACTCGGTAATCTCCCCTATTACCATGTACATCCTCAACGATTCTCTCTCGTTACTTGCTATGCAATATATATATATTTCTATACAGATAGAATAGCACCTTGTGCTATTATCAAAATTTCAATCAGCTTATTATCCAAATATTTCTTCCTATCTAGGTTAAAATAATTTTGCATCCGAATTTCAATTGTTTTATTATCCCAATATAAATCAGGTTAATACTTTCCACACTCACACAACTTTCACATCCACATTCAATTCCATTTTTATGTTTAGTTTTATTGGTTTTATCACAATTGTTTCTATTTTTATACAAATTTACTTACTGAAATTCAGTCGCCATGTCCTTCGATTGTTCGCAGATGATGTGTCTCCTCCTGGGCAGCTCACAGTAAGGGTCTGGTCTGGGTGGGTCAACGTCAACTTTTGGATAGATGTGAATTTCCCTCATGCTTCATATAATTTGCCACCAGTTTTCCTCGCAGACCCCCAATGGAAATCTCCACAGGCAGAATCAGTCATCCAATTCCTGAAACCAAATGTTTGTGGAAATTCTACACATGGGACACTGGAAATTAATCTTAAATTAAAACTTCTTTATTAACAGTTAACTTGATGAACCATAGTGAATGTCTGTCAGGAGCTCTCCCGGGGCAGTCCCGTTAGATCCCTAATATACTGCTAAAAGACATGTTACATTTGCATAGTTCATAGTGTTGGTTCCGGCATGTGTCTGACACCGTCTCCTATCCTAATTTATAGAATATATTCTGGGCATTCTGCCAGATGGTCCTAAGGAGGGATTTCTCTGTACTTTGCTCCGTCTTTCCTCAATCTTGACTAGTCTCCAAGTCCCTGCCACTGAATAACATCCCCACAGCATGATGCTGCCACCACCATGCTTCAACGTAAGGATGGTGCCAGGTTTCCTCCAGACTTGACACTTGGCATTCAGACCAAAGAGTTCAATCTTGGTTTCATCACACCAGAGCATCTTGTTTCTCATTATCTGAGAGTCTTTAAGTTCCTTTTGGCAAACTCCAAGGGGGCTGTCATGTGCCTTTTACTGAGGAGTGGCTTCTGTCTGGCCACTATATGATAAAGGCCTGATTG
The DNA here is from genome assembly GCF_021184085.1 of Oncorhynchus gorbuscha. Lineage (NCBI taxonomy): Eukaryota > Metazoa > Chordata > Actinopteri > Salmoniformes > Salmonidae > Oncorhynchus > Oncorhynchus gorbuscha. The sequence goes on from NC_060174.1 coordinate 35,675,909, forward strand.
GTGGAGTGCTGCAGAGATGGTTGTCCTTCTGGAAAGATCTTCCACAGAGGAACTCTAGAGCTCTGTCAGAGTGACCATTGAGTTCTTGGTTTCCTCCCTGACCAAGGCCCTTCTCCCAAAAATTCCTCAGTTTGGCCAGGTGGCCAGCTCTAGGAAGAGTATTGGTGGATCCAAACATCTTCCATTTAAGAATGATGGAGGCCACTGTGTTCTTGGGGACCTTCAATGCTGCAGACATTTTTGGTACCCTTCCACAGATCTGTGCCTCGACACAATCCTGTCTCGGAGCTCTACGGACAATTCCTTCGACCTCATGGCTTGGTTTTTGCTCTGACATGGACTGTCAACTGTGGGATCTTATATAGACAGGTGTGTGCCTTTCCAAACCATGTCCAATCAATTGAATTTACCACAGGTGGACTCCAATCAAGTTGTGGAGGGCCGTCACAAAACATCTCAAGGATCATGAATGGAAACAGGATGTACTTGAGCTCAATTTTGAGTCTCATAGCAAAGGGTCTGAATACTTATGTAAATAAGGTAGTTCTGTTTTTTATATTTAATACATTTCTAAACATTTCTAAAAACCTGTTTTTGCATTGTCATTATGGGGTATTGTGTGTAGATTGCTAAGATTTTTTGTTTTATTTAAATACATTTTAAAATAAGGCTGTAACATAACAATATGTGTAAAAAGTCAAGGGGTCTGAATACTTTCCTAATGCCTTGTATGACATGAAGAAAATATTAACATTTTCAAGGCTGTCTCTTCACAAGATAAACGTTTCCATCACACAGATATGCATCTGGTGGTCACAGATACCTTGTCTCATGCAGCGCAACACATCTCCTTCGCATAGAGTTGATCAGGAAGTTGATTCTGGCCTGTGGAATGTTGTCCCATTCGCCTTCAATAGCTGTGCAAAGTTGCTGGATATTGGCGGGAACTGGAACGTGCTGTGCTCAATGGATGACATTTTCTGGTGAGTATGCAGTCCGTGAAAGAACTGGGACATTTTCAACTTCGGGCCAAGCATTATCATGCTGAAATATGCAGTGAATGCAGCAGATGAATGGGCCTCAGGATCTCGTCATATGATCTCATCATGGCTTCTCTGGGCATTCAAATTGTCATTGATAAAATGTAGTTTTGTTCATTGTCAGCAGCTTATGCCTGCCCATACTATAACCCAACCACCACCATGGGGCACTCTGTTCACAACGTTGACATCTGCAAACCGCTTGCCCACACAACGCCATAAACTTGGTCTGCAGTTCTAAGGCCAGCTGGATGTACTGCCAACTTCTCTATAACGATGTTGGAGAAGGCTTTTCTCTGGCTACAGCTCTGGTGGACATTCCTACAGTCAGTATGCCAAGTGCACCAAGTGCACGCTCCCTCAAAACTTCAGACATCTGTGCCATTGTGTTTTGTGGCAAAACTGCATATTTTACTGGCCTTTTGTCATTCCCAGCAGTAGGTGCACCTGTATAATGATCATGTCGTTAAAGGGACGACAAGGGGGAAGGCCTCCTATGTTCACAGAACAGCAAGAGAGGGAGATAGTAAACATGGTTTTGGCCAACAATGCTATAACACTCAAGCAGCTCCAAGCTAACATTGTCAATAACCACACCATTTTCAACGACATCCATCAGGTCTCAAAATCAACACAGGCACGCATCCTAAAACATATTCAAATGAAGCAAATTTATCGAGTGCCTTTCGAGCGCAATTCCGAAAGGGTGAAACAGAGGTATGTATTTACTTTAGCAGTGTGATCTTGCATACTGTCTCATAATCTTTTACTGTACTGTAATATGTATACTAGATCTACACTGAACTACACAATTTTGCCTGACACTGTTTTTCTGAGAGTTTTACGAATGGATGGAGAGGAGATCCAGCATGAGTTCATTTACATAGATGAGGCTGGGTTCAACCTGACGAGAACACGAAGGAGGGGAAGAAACATTATTGGCCACAGGGCTATAGTCAATGTCCCAGGGCAATGTGGGGGTAATATAACACTCTGTGCAGCCATTACACAGAATGGGGTCCTCCACCGCCATGCCTATATGGGCCCTTACAACACAGCACTCATACTTACATTCTTGGACCAATTGCACAACATAACAGCAGCAAATCAAATCGATCATATGCAATACATTGTTGTCTGGGACAATGTGTCTTTCCACCGCTCTGCTCTGGTTCAGATCTGGTTTCAGCAACATCCACATTTCACCGTCCTATATCTTCCACCATACTCTCCATTCCTCAACCCTATAGAAGAGTTTTTCTCGGCATGGCGGTGGAAGGTATATGATCTCCGTCTCCAGGCTGAGGTACCCCTCATCCAAGCCATGGAGGAGGCCTGTGACCAGATGGAGGTAGCAGCAATGCAAGGATGGATTCGTCATTCAAGACATTTCTTTCCAAGGTGTCTTGCTAATGACAACATTGCCTGCGATGTTGATGAAATTCTCTGGCCAGATCCAGCTAGGCGAAGAGACAATGTCTAGTTATTATTATTTTTATGTATTTTTATCTTACAATACGTAAAGTGACGTTTGGTTACAGTATTATGAATCTCCATGTCAACATTTTGGGCGTGTTGAGAAATAAATGAGTTTCTTCCGTCTGCAACATTGGTCTTGTGTAGTGTTTGGTGAATTGACATTATATTTGTACTTTGTTGATTGTAGCCTACTCTAATCATAGGGAAGTAGAAGTGCTAAAAGTGTTTTAGGTTTATCACAGCAGAGTGTAACTCGTGCAAACAGAGTATAGTAATGTGAAACGTGTGTGTTTCATATGGTAAAAAAGTGTGGTTTTTAAAAAGAAGTGTATAGTTTTTACAAGAGTGTTTAATTTTGCAAAGGATCTGTAGTGTTTTGCTAATTGTGTGTGGTTGTGCTAATTGTGTGTAGTGTTTTGAAAACACGGGCCCTGTTTTGAAAATCGTGCGTAAGCAATCAAAAAAAACTGTAATTACCAAACTTCAAATTTACATAGTCAAACTGAGCCACTCGTATTTATCATGTTAATGTCAGCACTGCAGGTGCTCTTGATCGCCTGTCCACAAAGTGTGTGTTTAGTGTGTGTGTGTGTGTGTGTGTGTGTGTGTGTGTGTGTGTGTGTGTGTGTGTGTGTGTGTGTGTGTGTGTGTGTGTGTGTGTGTGTGTGTGTGTGTGTGTGTGTGTGTGTGTGTGTGTGTGTGTGTGTGTGTGTGTGTGTGTGTGTGTGTGTGTGTGTGTGTGTGTGTGTGTGTGTGTGTGTGTTTAGTGTGTGTGTGTTTAGTGTGTTTAGTGTGTGTGTGTGTGCGCGCTTTTCTAACTGCAACGTTCAGAACTCCAAAATAAATGTGACCCTTTGGTCTGTTTTCAACTGCAATACAGGCTTTGCAAGTCTGGACCCTTATAGCAAGTGGTAGTGGTACTACATTCACTCTCTACAAAGGAGAGAATACTCTCTCTCTCTCTCAAATGTTGAGTCACTCAGAGCAAGTCTGTCAAGCACGGCATGCACGTGTGGGTGCTTGAATGCGTGAGTCTGTGTGTACATATGTGTGTTTCTGTGTATGTCTGGACACAACAGCATTACCAGCTGTCACAGCGCTGACATGGAGACAAAGACTGTTTCTCTGCTGCCCCACCCAGGACACTGCCTGCAACTGTATCTTTTGCATTCTATCTCATGCTCTCGCATTCTCTCTAGCTCTTGCGCTCCTTCTCTCAATCTCTCTCTCTACCTCAGGAGGACTGATAACATTGAACTGGCTCCTGCTGCTCACACACATACACACACCCGGCAGTGGTAAAAGTGAAAGTGATACTACTTGATTAAAAGTCTAAAAGTATTTTGTTTTAAATATACTTAAGTATCAAAAGTAAAAGTATAAATCATTTCAAATTCCTTATGTTAATCAAACAAGACAGCACCATTTAAAAAATAATAATAATACGGATTGCCAGGGGCACACTCCAACACTCAGACATAATTTACAAACGAAGCATTTGTGTTTAGCAAGTCCGCCAGATCAGAGGCAGTAGGAATGACCGGGGATGTTCTCTTGAAAAGTACATGAATTGGACCATTTTCCTGTCCTGCTAAGCATTCAAAATGTAACGAGTACATTTGGGTGTCAGGGAAAATGTATGGAGTACAAAGTACATCATTTTCTTCAGGAATGTAGTGAAGTAAAGTAAAAGTTGTCCAAAATATAAATAGTAAAGTACAGATACACCAAAAAAATCGAATTAAGTAGTACTTGAAAGTCTTTCTACTTAAGTACTTTACACCACTGCCTGCCGGATGGTTGGAGTATGAGAAAGGATCATACTGGCATTTACTCTGCAGGTCATCCCAAATAGAGAAAAGCGAGCGATATAAATAATGGAGAGAGAGATTTCCTTTTCTTCCTTTTTAAACTGTATTTGTTCTACTTTTGTGTTGTTGGGTCTTAGAAAGCACTGTATAGTGTAAATCCACTGTATTACCCAATGTTTTTTTATCAGTGTGGGGAGATATCACTCAGGGGATTTATATAAAATCAACATACATTAATTGTATATCCCCTCTCTTTAGTGTGGTCTCTACAGTGGCTGTCCTGGAGGTTTATTGGTTTCATGCACAGAGAATATTTACTGTTCTTTCAGTGCTTCAATAAACATTTGAGTTTGTCTGCTAGGCCTACATGATGCAACTTACTATTTGTTACAGGATAATGTGAAACTGGAGAGCCCATCGATGTCACTGGTTTCACTGGGGATATAACATTGTGTGGGTTTGTTATTTAGGCATGGGTGATCCTGTCCTCTCTGTGTGTGTGTGTGTGTGTGTGTGTGTGTGTGTGTGTGTGTGTGTGTGTGTGTGTGTGTGTGTGTGTGTGTGTGTGTGTGTGTGTGTGTGTGTGTGTGTGTGTGTGTGTGTGTGTGTGTGTGTGTGTGTGTGTGTGTGTGTGTGTGTGTGTGTGTGTGTGTGTGTGTGTGTGTGTGTGTGTGTGTGTGTGTGTGTGTGTGTGTGTGTGTGTGTGTGTGTGTGTGTGTGTGTGTGTGTGTGTGTGCGTGTTTGCGTGCGTGCGTGTGTGATCACTGGATTCTCCTTATCCGTAATTACTCCCCTGAGCCAGTTAGACATTCTCATTAAGCAGAAATCAATAGCTGTTCTACATACTAATTAAATCCTGAAACAATTAACTCAATTGGCCTCTTCTTTCCAGGTAATGAATTAAGTTCCTATTTAATACATTCTGCCCTGGGCTGTTCCAGTGGTGTAAAATACTTAAGTAAAAAAACGTTAAAGTACTAAGTATTTTTTGGGGGGTATCTGTACTTTCCTATTTATATTTTTGACAACTTTTAATTTTACTTCACTACATTCACTCCATACTCATTACATTTTGACATGAAAATGGTCCAAATCACACACTTATCAAGAAAACATCCCTGGTCATCCCTACTGCTTCTGTTTTGGCCAAGTTGAAACCAGCCTCATCTACAAGGATGAATATGTGGGGTGTTTGCCTGGCTTCAATCTCCATGACTCTCTAAAATAAATCCACAAGGCAACATAAGAGTTATGCTATTAAGGTAGTTTACATTGTACCTAAAAACATGCCATTGTGTGCCTCTGCCTTGTTTGGTTTTGCTCAAAACCAGTTTTGTATTTTATAGTAATCTTACTGTGACATATTGGTTCCTGAGTTGCTTGACTCGTTCAGAGTTCCTCTCAAAGGGGACAGTGTACAACTGCTTCATCCTGACTTGATGTTATTTCAGGACTCTAGAAATAGTTGTTATGCTTACATTGTGAATATTTCCAAATGTAATGCTGTCAACACTGTCCCGAATCTCTGAGTTTTCTGCCATTGTTTCTGATGACCATATCAACGATTGCAGTTTCCTGCACAGCAGTGAAAATCCTACCTCTCCCGCCTGTGGGAGGTAACCGTTGGGCCCTAAGCAGAAATAAATAAAAAACAATTACACACAAGTGGGTTTGGAGGCTTTGCTCAATTGACTTCTGTAATGTGCAGTTCAGTCAGATGCCCTTGCAGAATGCACATCTTACCTGTTGTTTTGACGTATATTTCTCACAATACATGCCACTGTTGAGCGTTGCAGATTTGGCTGCACTCTCAGACCAGTCACTCTCATTGACAGACCATGATTTATTACATGATCACTTAAAGTAGCCCTAATCTCATCTGAGAATACAGCTCTTGATCTTCCTCTCAGTCTTCTTCCAGCACGCATACGTACTCCTCTCCCTCTCCCAGCCACTCTTCTTCCTCTGTCAGACACCTCTCTATTTTATTTTATTTTACCTTTATTTAACTAGGCAAGTCAGTTAAGAACAAATTCTTATTTTCAATGACGGCCTAGGAACAGTGGGTTAACTGCCTGTTCAGGGGCAGAACGACAGATTTGTACCTTGTCAGGTCGGGGGTTTGAATTTGCAACCTTCCGGTTGCTAGTCCACCGCTCTAACCACTAGGCTACTCTGCCGCCCCTATCTCTAGCTGGGTCCATGTTTACATTACAGTACAGCATTTTTCCTAAGATGTCCCCTTTTGTATAGATGGTAAGGAAATTGAAAGACTAACACCTGAGTAGGTGTTCAGCTACAATGGGAATCAGCTGTGGTTGGTCTAATTGTTTTGATAGTAATTTCATTTTTTTGATTTGGAATATATTTCAATATGGTATTACTGGAGAAATGTAGAATATTGCTGTATTATTCAATTTTGTGTTATGTTAGGTTTTTAACTTACGTTTAACAGTTTTGAAAAGAGTATGTAAACATGTGCAAATTGGCCTGTAGGTATATCGAGTTTTGGTGGACCTTGTGTCTGAGCGAGACAAGAATTCATGAAATTTGAAAGATGTAGTTATTGAATGCATGTTGTGCCAAAGCAATGAAAAATTATCCACAGTTTAACCCACATAGACTGCTCTTGTGCTCACTGTGAGAAGAGTTTTGAAAAAGTGACCTAAGTACTGAGAAATGGGTCCTAGCGATTGTAAAAAAAATCTGTAATATAAGAAATTCAAAATGGTTTATATTTTTACTTTTAATACGTAAGGACATTTTAGAAACTCCATTTTCTTTTGATACTCAGGTATATTTAAAACCAAATACTTTTAGACTTTTACTCAAGTAGTATTTTACAGGGTGACCTTCACTTTTACTTGAGTCATTTTCTATTAAGGTACCTTTGCTCAAGTATGAAAATGTAGTACTTTTTTCCACACCTGGGTTGTTCTAATGAAACCAACCTAAGAAAGTGTCATTAAAGGAGAAGTTAACTTTATTACAACCAAATCTCTATTTTGGATGTAAATTGCGTGTGATAGAAGGGTGCAGACACTTTTTTTGCCATTTGCAGAGCTATACCGTCCACTAAAGACATAGTGAGCACCTATTAACATCTAGTTGTGGCATGCTCGGAATTAATGCCTAAACTTAAGTTTAACCCTATCTCTAACCTTAGCCCTAAACTTAACGATTCGAAAATCAAGTTTTAGTTTCACTTTTGCAAAATTTGACTGACAGATAGTTATTCAAATGTAAAGTCATGCGTAATTCTGTTGCTGCAGTCACGCAATGAGTTGACATTTTATTTGGAGATTGGGTTGCTCGTTCTGCAGTTTTGGGGCCGCTGATAAACATGAACAAAGGCTCCAAAAACACCCAAATACTTCCTTTTAAATATTGCACACATGAAATTGTGTTACTCTGAACTTTATCCGCAACGGATGGTGGTGTTGGAGGGCCAGTAGGAGGCACTCTTTCCTCTGGTCTAAATTCATATCCCAATGTCCCAGGGCAGTGATTGGGGACACTGCCTTGTGTAGGGCGACGTCTTTCGGGTGGGACGTTAAACGGGTGTCCTGACTCTCTGAGGTCATTAAAGATCCCATGGCACTTATCGTAAGAGTAGGGGTGTTAACCCCGTTATCCTGGCTAAATTCCCAATCTGGCCCTCAAACCATCACGGTCACCTAATAATCCCCATTTTACAATTGGTTCATTCATCCCCCTCCTCTCCCCTGTAACTATTCCCCAGGTCATTGCTGCAAATGAGAACGTGTTCTCAGTCAACTTACCTGGTAAAATAACGGATAAATAAAAAACGTTATATTCCATTTTGTTGCAACTTTTGCGACACCTCTCAGTCCATTCTAGCTACAGGCTAAACAGAGAATGGAACTGGATAGGGGAAACCGTTTGAGTCTCACAAAATAGAATATAACGTTGGGGATAAAGAATCACTTAATTTCATGTAAACAACATCTGAGGAACTGCATCTCCATACTGTGAGTATTTCAGTTTCTAAAATAATGTATCTCGTTGTTTTTGGAGCCTTTGTTCATGGTTTTTCGGCTCCCCATACTTCACAACGAAGATGAGGAAGTGTATCGCTGGTTGGGATACACTTCTCAGAAACAAGCAAAATCACAAAAAAAATGGACCCTTCCATTACGGAAAAAACACATGAATTTCACGTGAACACGTGAAGTTTTCCAAAAACACATGTTTTCATGTGATTGCGTGATCTTATGTGAAGTTAATGTGATAACATGTGATAACATGGATGTACACATGTAGAAACATGTCACATGTTCCAAAATCCACATGTGAAATTATGTTATTTTTCCATAACATACCAATTACTTCCACAGTACAGATTTGGTTGTAAAAAAGTAAACTTCTCCATTAAGGGTAAATTCTGTTTTTAATTCAGTTACGGCCCAATTTCCCATAGGCCTACAGGGTTTCCAGTAGACTGGGAGTTCTGGTAATTTGCTGAATTGTGTGTGTGTGTGTGTGTGTGTGTGTGTGTGTGTGTGTGTGTGTGTGTGTGTGTGTGTGTGTGTGTGTGTGTGTGTGTGTGTGTGTGTGTGTGTGTGTGTGTGTGTGTGTGTGTGTGTGTGTGTGTGTGTGTGTGTGTGTGTGTGTGTGTGTGTGTGTGTGTGTGTGTCTCTGCGTGTGTGTCTCTGTGTGTGTCTCTGCGTGTGTGTCTCTGCGTGTGTGTCTCTGCGTGTGTGTCTCTGCGTGTGTGTCTCTGCGTGTGTGTCTCTGCGTGTGTGTCTCTGCGTGTGTGCGTGCGTGCGTGTTGCATGCTCAGTGTAATCCTGTCTTCAGGCTGCAGTATTCCTCCTCTCTGTAATATGCAGTGATATGTGAGTCTGTGTCTAATTGAAAAAGTAGCAGTCTATTTCGCCCTGTGGAGCTGTTACAAGCCTGTTAGAAAGACCGATATACACACTCAGCACGACACAAGACAGAGTGAAGAGGGTTAGTGAGCGAGGTAAGAGTGGAAGGAGAGAACAAGGGGATACAGAAATGCTGGACTGTCCTTGTGTTAACACCAAGAGCAAGGTTTATATAATGTAGGGGCTTTAACATAACAAATTAGGGCAAAAACCTTAGAAATAACAACGATCAACCAAAGAAATCACTAGCTTTATGCCAGACCCAAGGTGTAATATAAAACCTGAGCAATAGTAATATACACTGTAGCACTGATTCTATGGTATATATGTGGAGGTGGAGACAAAGCTGCAGAGAGAGACAACAGGTATGCTGTAGTAGAGCCTCTTGGCCACAGAAGGCTGTATGACTCTGGATGGTTAAACAGCTGACTAATATTCCAATACGCAGCCTTTAGGACCTCCACAACAGCTTGTCATCCTGACAGATCTATATCATTAACAATCAGCTACTGAACACAGACTTACAGGATCTGTACTGGAGGGCAACAGAAGTTGAAGCCCTTACAACAATGTGGTAGGTCAACCTTACTGTATATTTACTGTTTATGTGACTTTTATTGTAGGGAATTCAAGACTGGTATAATATTTTTCTCTTAAAAATCTATTTTAAAAAATCTATTTCCAGAAGTGTATCTGGTCTTTCTTTTATTGGTGATGTTTGGGAGATATTACACAGTAATGGTGACCTTGAGAAAGAACTGATACATTACCCACAGAGCTAAACTTCTCAGTGGGCCTATAAGCTTACCCAACCAACACTGTGTGTGAGTGTTGTTGTTGTTGTGTGTGCGCACGCAAGCACCCACTGAGTCACAGGAGGACAGGACAGGATCAGCACTGTAGGAAAACATGAGGAAACAGGAAAAGATGCTTATATGGTTTTGAAACCGAAAGGACCTCCTTTAACATAGCTCAAAACTAAAATAATAGTGAGAGAGAGAAGAGGAGGGGATGACAGACAAAGACGTAGGGAGAGAGTCTATATAAATATGCCAATATTGCCACATTTATCCCCCAGTCAACAAAAACACAATTTCAAACACAAACAAATAATGTATTTACCAGAGCACGATGTCACCAGGTGAAGATGTTGGTTCTTTTCCTCTGCCAAGATCAAGGAAATTATAAATCAGGTATATGTGGAGATAAAACAGCACATAAAGCCATCACAGCTCGGATGTCTCCAGTGGCTGTGATTTACTAGGGCCTGGGATGAAACTGCTTACCGTCAGGACCTGTAATGACTGCCAGGGGCTGCTCTTTATTTTTATGTCTGGGGATGGAGGAGATAGGATGGGGGGAGGATATGGCCATTGCTATTTTCTACCTGATGCCTCCCCAGAAATCCCTCTGTTATAGCTGCACCATATGAAACCAAAATGAAGACATTAAATGCTGCTAAATGACCCAACTTTGAGTTCCAAAAGTAACATTATCTTCCTCCAAAAGTGCCTTTCACTGTGCTGCATGAGTCCACATGGTCACAGGAGAATGTCATGTGGTGCTGTTTCACTGTCCTCTGCTCCTCTGTGTTCACTGTGCTGCATGGGTCCACATGGTCACAGGAGAATGTCATGTGGTGCTGTTTCACTGTCCTCTGCTCTTCTGTGTTCACTGTGTCTCAGAGTTCTGATGACAGACATTTTAAATGGTTAATAGAGTTAAACAGAGAGCTGTCGCCTTGATCCTGGTGTATATGGACACAAAATCAAATCAAATGTTATTTGTCACATGCTTTGTAAAACAACAGTTGTAGACTAACAGTGAAATGCTTACTTACGAGTTATTTTTCAACAATGCAAAAAATAGAAATTGTGACACGAGGAATAAATACACAGTGAATAACAACTAACAATGATGAGTAAAAATAACAGTTACCAGTACCGAGTCGATATGCAGGGGGGTACAAGGTAATTGAGGTAGCTACGTATATACTCTACATATAGGTAGGGTTAAAGTGACTAGGCAACAGGATAGATAATGGGCAGTAGCAGCAGCGGGATGCCATTTGATTAGCTGTTTAGTAGTCTTGTTTAGTAGTATTGTTTAGTAGTATTGTTTAGCAGTCTTGTTTGGTAGTATTGTTTAGCAGTCTTGTTTAGTAGTCTTGTTTAGCAGTCTTGTTTAGCAGTCTTGTTTAGTAGTATTGTTTAGCAGTCTTGTTTAGTAGTCTTGTTTAGCAGTCTTGTTTAGTAGCATTGTTTAGCAGTCTTGTTTAGTAGTATTGTTTAGCAGTCTTGTTTAGTAGTATTGTTTAGCAGTCTTGATTGGTGGTATTGTTTAGCAGTCTTGTTTAGTAGTATTGTTTAGCAGTCTTGTTTAGTAGTATTGTTTAGCAGTCTTGTTTAGTAGTATTGTTTAGCAGTCTTGATTGGTGGTATTGTTTGGCAGTCTTGTTTAGTAGTATTGTTTAGCAGTCTTGATTGGTGGTATTGTTTAGCAGTCTTGTTTAGTAGTATTGTTTAGCAGTCTTGTTTAGCAGTCTTGTTTAGTAGTATTGTTTAGCAGTCTTGTTTAGTAGTATTGTTTAGCAGTCTTGTTTAGTAGTATTGTTTAGCAGTCTTGTTTAGTAGTATTGTTTAGCAGTCTTGTTTAGTAGTATTGTTTAGCAGTCTTGTGGTGTAGTATTGTTTAGCAGTCTTGTTTAGTAGTATTGTTTAGCAGTCTTGATTGGTGGTATTGTTTAGCAGTCTTGTTTAGTAGTATTGTTTAGCAGTCTTGTTTAGCAGTCTTGTTTAGTAGTATTGTTTAGCAGTCTTGTTTAGTAGTATTGTTTAGCAGTCTTGTTTAGTAGTATTGTTTAGCAGTCTTGTTTAGTAGTATTGTTTAGCAGTCTTGTTTAGTAGTATTGTTTAGCAGTCTTGTTTAGTAGTATTGTTTAGCAGTCTTGTTTAGTAGTGTTGTTTAGCAGTCTTGTTTAGTAGTATTGTTTAGCAGTCTTGTTTAGTAGTCTTGTTTAGTAGTATTGTTTAGCAGTCTTGTTTAGTAGTATTGTTTAGCAGTCTTGTTTAGTAGTATTGTTTAGCAGTCTTGTTTAGTAGTATTGTTTAGCAGTCTTGATTGGTGGTATTGTTTAGCAGTTTGTTTAGTAGTATTGTTTAGCAGTCTTGTTTAGTAGTATTGTTTGGCAGTCTTGTTTAGTAGTATTGTTTAGCAGTTTTGTTTAGTAGTATTGTTTAGCAGTCTTGTTTAGTAGTATTGTTTAGCAGTCTTGTTTAGTAGTATTGTTTAGCAGTCTTGTTTAGTAGTATTGTTTAGCAGTCTTGTTTAGTAGTATTGTTTAGCAGTCTTGTTTAGTAGTATTGTTTAGCAGTCTTGATTGGTGGTATTGTTTAACAGTCTTGTTTAGTAGTATTGTTTGGCAGTCTTGTTTAGTAGTATTGTTTAGCAGTCTTGATTGGTGGTATTGTTTGGCAGTCTTGTTTAGTAGTATTGTTTAGCAGTCTTGATTGGTGGTATTGTTTAGCAATCTCGTTTAGTAGTATTGTTTAGCAGTCTTGTTTAGCAGTCTTGTTTACTAGTATTGTTTAGCAGTCTTGTTTAGCAGTCTTGTTTAGCAGTCTCATGGCTTGGGGGTAGAAGCTGTTCAGGGTCCTGTTGGTTCCAGACATGGTGCACTGGCTCCTCTTGTCGTGCAGACGCAGATAGAACAGTCTATGGCTTGGGTGGCTGGAGTCTTTGACAATTTTTTGGGCCTTCCTCTGACACCACCTGGTGGTCAGGTGCCTTGGAGTTGTCATACAAAGCAGTGATGGAGCCAATCAAGATGTTCTTCATGGTGGAGATGTAAAACCTTTTGAGGATCCATGCCAAATCTTGTCAGCCTTCTGAGGGGACTGTCAGCCTTGTGCCCTCTTCACATCTGTGTGGGTGTGTGTGGACCTTGTTAATTCCTTAGTGATGAGTACACCCAGGAACTTGAGGCTATCGATCCACTCCACTACAGCCCCATCAATGTGGATGGGGGCATGCTCGCCCCTCCGTTTCCTATAGTCCACAATCAGTTTCTTTGTCTTGCTGATGTTGAGGGGGAGGTTGTTGTCCAGATACCCACTCAGCCAGGTCTCTGACCTCCTCCCTATTGGTAGTCTGCCTCATCGTCGTCACACATACACACACACAATCTGTATTCTGTTTTCAGGATACAGTCAGAGAACTTCAACAGGTCTGCCTCCTCACACCTCCACACCTGCTCCCCCAGCTGCTCAGATATGTCTGCACCTTACCTCAGAGCGTCATGCCACTAGTTGCTCTGTATTTAATGCAGTTATCCCAAAGCACCAGTAGATGGCATCAGTAGTTAAAGAGCAGCTCTCTTCTGAATGCACAACCTACTCATTACACTCAAAGCCAACCCAATCTCCAAATAAAACGCCAATCCGTGGCATAACTGCAGCAACGGAATGACGCCATGTCTTGACTTTTTAATTATGCCATGTGGTGCCATATTTTAGCTGTCACAGAATTGCGGCATGGCTTGACGTTTTTAATTGCGCCATGTGGTGCCGTATCTTAGCCATCAGTCAAAATCCACAAAAGTTCAACTTATATCCATGCATTAATTCAGAATGGTTAGGGTTAAGGTTCTGGATATGGATAGGCTGAACTTAAGTTTAGGCATTAATTCATAGTGGTTAAGGTTTGGTACAGGCTTTAAACATGTGGCTTAAACGCCCATCCACCATCCTCACCCACAACGCCCTAGCAAGCCGCACGCCTACTAGATGGTAATAGGCGCTCACTTTGCCCCTAGTGGACGGTATAGCTTTCACATTTTACCAGCTCCAAATGTAATCTGGTGCCTGCAGATTCGGCATCTCTTGTAGTCCATAAGAGAATGGGCTTCTCTGAGCATTCAGACATGAAGCTTCTCCTATACTCAGCGTCATAGTATTTACATGGTCTCTGTGATGTGGACCTCAACTGGCATTAGCTGTTTTGTGACACTAACACACTGTACTAGGTATTTTATTAGGATCCCCATTAGCTGTTGCGAAAGCAGCAGCTACTCTTCCTGGGGTCCACACAAAACATGAAATATGACATAATACGGAACATTAGTAGACAAGAACAGCTTAAGGACAGAACTACATCAATTAAAAACAAACGGCACACAGACTACATATAAATACATGCAGTCCCTTCGGAAAGTTTTCAGACACCTTGACTTTTTCCACATTTTGTTACACTACAGCCTTGATCGAAATGTGATTCAATTGTTTTTTCACCCTCATCAATCTACACACAATACCCAATAATGACAAAGCAAAATCAGTTTTTTAGAAATGTTATTTGCAAATTTATAAAATGCTTATGTTTCTAGCTCCAACAGTGCAGTTATATCTAACAAGTTATATCTAACAATTTCACAACAATACACACAATAGACACACATCTAAAGTAAAGGAATGGAATTAAGAATATAGAAATATTTGGATGAGCAATGTCAGAGAGGCATAGACTAAGATACAATAGAAAATAATAGAATACAGTACGTACATATGAGATAAGTAATGCAAAATATGTAAACATTATTAAAGTCACAGAAATAACATAGCTTGAAGCAGGGCTGACATCTTGCTTTTTATATCATGTGCCTTTTACAGACAGGTGTGTGCCTTTCCAAATCATGTCCAATCAATTGAATTTACCACAGGTGGACTCCAATCAAGTTGTAGAAACACCTCAAGAATCATAAACGAAAACAGGATGCACCTGAACTCAATTTCGAGTCTCATAGCAAAGGGTCTGAATAATTTCTGTTTTTTTATATTTAATACATTTGCAAAAATCTCAAAAATCATGTTTGTGCTTTGTCATTATGGGCTATTGTGTGTAGATTAATAAGGGAAAACATTGTTTTAATACATTTTATAATAAGTCTGTAACGTAACAAAATGTGGAAAAAGTCAAGGGGTCTGAATACTTTCCGAATATACTTTCCTAATCCACAATATCTGGTTCAAATATGGGAGATGTGTTGTTTCATCAGTTTTTGGAATGAATGGAAGAATGAATGGATGAATGAATGAACGGCCCTGGAACATAATGAAGAAAGTCAGACATTAGAGAATGAGATTATTCCATGAAGTGTTGTAACAATGCAAAGGTGGCCAACCCGCCTCCTGGAGAACTGCTTTACCTACAGACTTTTAATCCAGTACTACTAAAACACACATGATTCAGTTAAGCAAGTCCCCGATGAGCAGCTGATTAGCAGAAAAACAGGGCTGGTACAAAATCCGACAGGAGGATAGCTCTCCAGGAGCAGGGTTGGCCATATATGTAGTCTCCCTCTCTGAGACCACACTACAGCGGGCTGCTCAGGACTCCGTTGCCGGGATAGGGCTACTTTGTATCAGCTACAGGGTCTCATCTCCCCCCACTGACTGGCTGGATGGCGGCTTAGTACTATTTATATCCCCGTGGCGCTGTTTCTGTTTTGCCGCCAGAGGAGAGATGCGGGGCGGGGAGGAAGACAAACGAAGCTCTCTCTCTCTCTCTCGCCCCCCTCTCTCTCCCCGTTTCTAAAAATAGCCGTGAGTCGTGATCAGTTCGTCCTTGAGAAGCGGTAATATTTCTCAGGAATCAGAGGATGGGGTTATGGGTTCGATACAAATAGTCACTCCTCAACAAGCCAACCCTGCGCGCGGCTTAATTTATGTGTTCTATTTATAGGAGCCCCGTGTTTCCAGGGTAGACCTAATGACGCAATGACGTCAATGCGGGTCAATCGCCTACTGACTGGAGGAATGAGTGCTGGTGGGTTCCATTTGGGTTTTCGTTTGCAGTATTGTTTTAACTACATAAACTATGTGAAAATAGGGCAACGATGGAAGTAAATATGTTATTTTCGAAACTGCAACGAAAATAGACGCTGCTCATTCATTCATGCAAAAGGAAAAAATTGGCAAAGGCATCATGTGGCCAAACGGATAGGGTGGCAGGGATGCGTCCGTTGGAGGCGATTTCTTCATATCCACAGCGCTCAGGATCAATACCTACCTCTAACCATATTCGGGAATAACGCTTTCAGCATCATATTATTTGTATCACGTTCTTTATCAAACCCTTGTGCATTCTCCATTCTTGTTTTTCACTGGGAGACAAGACGTGGTTCCAACCCTTGGTTATGTTCCTGAGGAGAGACAGAGTTACGAACATCTTGATTTTCCTCTCAGGAGATTCATCTGAAACAGTAGAGAGACCATGCATCTACACTCAGCGAAAGGTAACAAACGCAATTCTCTGCCTCTCCTTTCCCTCAATCTTTCCACTTCTCCTCTCATCATCTCATACCCTCTCTCATCTGGCGTTTCACCCGTCTATCATTTTATTCATGAAGAATAGACATTCCCGCAGTGCTCTTTCCTCCCTCTTTATGAAGTTATTTTGACAACACTGAATTAACAGTTGTTTTTATTAATTTGCATCATATTGGCACACCCGATGTATGTAAGAATAGCAATTATGCTATCCTGCTTAGCCCTGTGCGTGCGCGCCACGGTTGCTCCAAAACGCAACGTTAAATCGTGTGACAAATGTTGCATGTGTGTGTTCTGTAAAAACACTTTGACTTATAGCCAACCGCCTGTGGGTCTCGTTTTTGTTTAGACATATCCAATCATATGTTTTAGAAAAGCTTGGTGATCCTGTTAAAATGTGTATTTTATTTTATCAATAAGGATGTTTTTATCTTTGGGTTAGATTAGTGTAATTGCTTTTTATATCTCTTTTCCAACAGAGAATGGGTGTCTGGTTGGTGTAAAACATGGACTAATGTAGACAACTACAGGACGTTGACTCACATTGCAACCTCTTTCCACGACAAGAAAAAGCTTGTGATCAGTCGTTCACCGTTCTCTGCACGCATACAAACACATGCAAAATAGAGTGTGAGACAATAGTAACCATTGGTTTTGTTTCTCCGGTTGTAGTGTTCGGTGTGTGTATGTGTGCGTGCGTGACAGCGAGCGAGAGAGAGAGAGAGAAGACGCGAGAGGGAGAAAGAGATGTTGGGCGTTCACCGCAGGACTAGCGCGCTACTTTGATTTCAGCACTATGGACAGCTACCGTGCTGTCCTCGTGCCCTCCTATCCGGTAGATAGGCCACTGGACAAAGGGAGTGTTTCACAAAAAAGCGTCAGTCGGTTGGCCAGCTCACTTTGCTCTGACCCAAAATCACAGATTTTGAGATATTTTAAAATATTATTTTTGTAAGTAATGAAGTGTGAGTTTCACTTTTTTTATTAACCACAAAAAGTTGTATGGGTGTTCAGCAAAGTAAGCAAGCCATCCTACTGATCTGGATCTGTTAATCTTGCTGTCAAGCCAAATGCTGATCTACACTCAGTTTTGATTTAACAGTATCATCCTTGTAATTCACTCAACATCACTCCTCAGTTATTTTTAATACTTTTTATGTCAGCTCTTTTTACGTGTTTTTTTTTTTAATGTCTGGCCAGCTGGTCTCTACTAAAAATGTAAACTTTTTGTCAACTCCAGAGTTCATGTGCATGCATTTTAAATAAGCACTATACATATAACTTATTTGACTAAACATACTGAGATTTATTGAATCAGGTGCTCTGCTGGAAGTATAGGGCTGGAAATTAATAGTGTAAGGAATCCTGTAAGGAATGGGTCAAACTACCCGGCATGAAATGTCATTCATTCATATTCACACGTGTGTTTTTAAAGTCTTACATGTGTGTGCTTATATGTTTCAGGTGCTGAGAGGACTGTCTGACCATATGCAAATGTGACCGTGACCTTGATGTTGATGTTGACCCCTTTGTCCTCTTCAGGTCTTTTTGCGGTCTGGGCTTGCTGTTAACAAACCTCAACCCAGGAAGCCCTTACCCCAAAAAGCATCTGCAGTTGACCCCAGCATCACAAACCATTCTCTACAATGTTATCGAATGCAAAGGCACAGGTGTGTGTGTGTCCCAGTTAGCAAAATTACATTGAAAGACATTGAAAATATGTCTTTGTATGAAGTTAAAGTCACATTCATTTTCAGTTCTAAGTGAATGTTTAAAATATATATTTTTTTGTCATTGTTTCGACAGCCAAATTTCAACTGTACATAATTTCACTTAGATTTACTTGTCAATGAAGAAAGCATTATGTCAGGTTCAAAAGTTTTACTTCCAACTAAAATAGCAAAATGGAGACTGGAGTATGGAATATTGTTCCCATCTTGTCACTTGTAATTATGTTAGCCTTTTCAAAAGCTTCAGAACTGGCAAAGATCATGTTCAAAGCTTTCTGACACATCAAACAGAACAATTTAACTATGACAACGCTGTCAGTAATGGTTACAGACACTTTTTAATTTCTATGACTGTGACATGTGATTGTTTAGCTACCGCAGTTACATTTACATTACATTTAAGTCATTTAGCAGACGCTCTTATCCAGAGCGACTTACAAATTGGTGCATTCACCTTATGACATCCAGTGGGACAGTCACTTAACAATAGTGCATCTAAAACTTAGGGGGGTGAGAAGGATTACTTATCCTATCCTAGGTATTCCTTAAAGAGGTGGGGTTTCAGGTGTCTCCGGAAGGTGGTGATTGACTCCGCTGTCCTGGCGTCGTGAGGGAGTTTGTTCCACCATTGGGGGGCCAGGGCAGCGAACAGTTTTGACTGGGATGAGCGGGAGCTGTACTTCCTCAGTGGTAGGGAGGCGAGCAGGCCAGAGGTGGATGAACGCAGTGCCCTTGTTTGGGTGTAGGGCCTGATCAGAGCCTGGAGGTACTGAGGTGCCGTTCTCCTCACAGCTCCGTAGGCAAGCACCATGGTCTTGTAGCGGATGCGAGCTTCAACTGGAAGCCAGTGGAGAGAACGGAGGAGCGGGGTGACGTGAGAGAACTTGGGAAGGTTGAACACCAGACGGGCTGCGGCGTTCTGGATGAGTTGAAGGGGTTTAATGGCACAGGCAGGGAGCCCAGCCAACAGCGAGTTGCAGTAATCCAGACGGGAGATGACAAGTGCCTGGATTAGGACCTGCGCCGCTTCCTGTGTGAGGCAGGGTCGTACTCTGCGGATGTTGTAGAGCATGAACCTACAGGAACGGGCCACCGCCTTGATGTTGGTTGAGAACGACAGGGTGTTGTCCAGGATCACGCCAAGGTTCTTGGCGCTCTGGGAGGAGGACACAATGGAGTTGTCAACCGTGATGGCGAGATCATGGAACGGGCAGTCCTTCCCCGGGAGGAAGAGCAGCTCCGTCTTGCAGAGGTTCAGCTTGAGGTGGTGATCCGTCATCCACACTGATATGTCTGCCAGACATGCAGAGATGCGATTCGCCACCTGGTCATCAGAAGGGGGAAAGGAGAAGATTAATTGTGTGTCGTCTGCATAGCAATGATAAGAGAGACCATGTGAGGTTATGACAGAGCCAAGTGACTTGGTGTATAGCGAGAATAGGAGAGGGCCAAGAACAGAGCCCTGGGGACACCAGTGGTGAGAGCGCGTGGTGAGGAGACAGATTCTCGCCACGCCACCTGGTAGGAGCGACCTGTCAGGTAGGACGCAATCCAAGCGTGGGCCGCGCCGGAGATGCCCAACTCGGAGAGGGTGGAGAGGAGGATCTGATGGTTCACAGTATCGAAGGCAGCCGATAGATCTAGAAGGATGAGAGCAGAGGAGAGAGAGTTAGCTTTAGCAGTGCGGAGCGCCTCCGTGATACAGAGGAGAGCAGTCTCAGTTGAATGACTAGTCTTGAAACCTGACTGATTTGGATCAAGAAGGTCATTCAGAGAGAGATAGCGGGAGAGCTGGCCAAGGACGGCACGTTCAAGAGTTTTGGAGAGAAAAGAAAGAAGGGATACTGGTCTGTAATTGTTGACATCGGAGGGATCGAGTGTAGGTTTTTTCAGAAGGGGTGCAACTCTCGCTCTCTTGAAGACGGAAGGGACGTAGCCAGCGGTCAGGGATGAGTTGATGAGCGAGGTGAGGTAAGGGAGAAGGTCTCCGGAAATGGTCTGGAGAAGAGAGGAGGGGATACAGTTAAATGCACTGACTATAAGGCCAGGATTCTATTTGATCGATTGAACCGACATATGCAGCATTTACTGTAAATGTGGTGTCCACGAACATGGGAACATTAAAGGTGCATTGTCGATAAAGCGAGATCCAATTGAATCCCGGACTAAGACGCTCTGGATAAGAGTGTCTCTAAACCTATTGAGCCCACATGGGACTTACCGCTGGTTTTGGAGGCACTGTGTGTGGCCACCTTTGAACCTCAGGAGTCGGTGGATTTGAATCAGTCCTCTCCTACAAAACCTGGCCAGGGCTTTGGCCTTGGCTAAGTGTGTTGGGGAACTCCGTACGCCCTTCCTAGATTCAGTTCACTCCAGGCGACTCTAAGGTGACGTTGTGTCCAAATGCGTCTTTCGTCGAGAAAGTCATTACTATGTCCTGCAGTTCCTTTGTTTTTGATCTATTTAACTTTTTTCCACCTCCTTTTGCTTCTGAAGAGCAACAGAGGTTACATGCCCTGTGTCCAGTTCAAGCTTTACACGCGTACATTTGAATGGATCCAGGATATCCGGGTATGTGATCAACTTTTTGTATGATTTGCTAATCCAGGTGGTGGCAGGGTGCTCTCTAAGCAGCGTTTCTCACACTGGATTGCGGAGGCATATAGCAGCAAGGGGCAAGGGTTACCTTATGGTGTAAATGCCAACTCCACCTGGGGTTTTGCAGAGTTTTGGGCATTGTTTCAAGAGTTGACTTTTAAGAGATATTTGTGCTACGGCGTGTTGGACATCACTGCACACTTTTGTGAGGTTTTATTGCTAGGATGTCACTACTCCCGATATGGCACACAGTGTGCTTACGGCTGGGACAGGGGAAAGTCAATGGACAGCGCGCCGTGTGCAATACCCACCCCTGGGTGGGCTTCCATGGGCCATTTAATTTAGTATCCATTGGGGTTGGCTTGGGACAATTATATTTTCCCATAGTATGTTGTACCGAAGTTGACAGACTGAAAGGGAACGTCACGTTATGGCTAGGGGTTGGAACCGGTTGAGGGAACAGAACAGAAAAACGGAAAATAACACAACTTTCAGAGGAACAGAACCAGTCGTGATCAAGGGTTAGTTTTTTTGGTATTTTATTAGGACCCCCATTGGCTGTTGCAAAAGCAGCAGCTACTCTTCCTGGGGTCCATACACAACATGAAACATAATACAGAACATCAACAGACAAGAACAAGGCAAGGACAGAACTACATACAGTATATTTCTTCAAAAGGCACAAGTAGCCTACATGTCAATGCATACACACAAAATATCTAGGTCAAATAGGGGAGATGCATTGTGCCGCGAGGTGTTGCTTTATCTGGTTTTTGAAACCAGGTTTGCTGTTTATTTGAGCAATATGAGATGGAAGGAAGTTCCATGCAATAAGGGATCTATATAATACTGTACGCTTTCTTGAATTTGTTCTGGATTTGGGGACTGTGAAAAGACCCCTAGTGGCATGTCTGGTGGGATAAGTGTGTGTCAGAGCTGTGTGTAAATTGACTATGCAAATAATTTAGGATTTTCAACACATTCATGTTTCTTATAAAAAGAAGAAGTGATGCAGTCAGTCTCTCCTCAACTCTTTGCCAAGAGAGACTGGCATGCATAATATTTATATCAGCCTTCTGATTACAATTAAGAGTATAACGTACCGTTTTGTTCTGGGCCAGCTGCAGCTTGGACGACTGGACAATAATCAAGATTAGACCAAATTAGAGCCTGCAGAACTTGCTTTTTGGATTGTGGTTTTAAAAAAACAGAGCATCTCTTTATTACAGCCTGACCTCTCCCCATCTTTACAACCATTGAATCTATATGTTTTGACCATGACAGTTTACAATATAAGGTAACGCCAAGTAATTTTGTCTCCTCAACTTGTTCAACAGCCACACCGTTCATTACCAGATTCAGCTGAGGAATGATTTGTACCAAATATAATAGTCTTAGTTTCAGAGATGTTCAGGACCAGTTTATAACTGGTCACCCATTCCAAAACAGACTGCAACTCTTTGTTAAGGGTTTCAGTGACTAAATTAGCTGTGGTTGCTGATAGGTATATGGTTGAATCATCAGCATTCATGGACACACATACTTTGTTTAATGCCAGCGGCAGGTCATTGGTAAAAATAGAAAAGAGGCCTAGAGAGCTGCCCTGCGGTACACCAAACTTTACATGTTTGACATTAAAGAAGCTTCCATTAAATAATACCCTTTTAGTTGTATTAGAAAGATAGCTCTGAATCCACACTATGGCAGAGGTTGAAAAGCCATAACACATACGTTTTTTCAACAACAGGTTATGATCAATAATATCAAAGGCTGCACTGACATCTAACAGTACAGCTCCAACAATCTTCTTAAAAGCAATTTATTTCAAACAATCATCAGTCATTTGTGTCAGTGCAGTACATGTTGAGTGCCCTTCTCTATAAGCATACTGAAAATCTGTTGTTAATTTGCTTACAGAGAAATAGCATTGTATTTGGTCAAACACCAATTTTTTTCCAAGTTTGCTAAGAGCTGGCAGCAAGCATATAGGTCTGCTGTTAGAACCAGTAAAGGCCGCTTTACCAGTCTTGGGTTACGTAATTACTGTGGCTTCCCTCCAGGCCTGAGGACAAAGACTTTCCTCTAGGCTCGGATTAAAAATGGTCTGGTCCAACATTAGTTAAGACAACTCTCTGAAGTTCAAAGACATTCAAAGTTCAGTCATAGAAGTCGCTCCTCCATAGGTATAATTCTGTGGGTCTAATTCAGATAATGCATGTCATAACAACAAGATGCCTAGTGCTTCATGCCCAGCGCTCTCCTCACTTGCCAAATTTCAGTCGCATATTGCACCCTACACTACACTTTTCTTTCCAATGCATGTACACAACTTTCCGTTCCATACAAGATGCTCTATCCATTGGTGTAGTCGCTTAATGTCGAGCTAAATGTAAAAAATATATATAAATATTTCAGAGGTTTTAAAAGAAACAGAAAGGAACGATATAAACTGTTATTTTTGGGGGGTTCGAACCGGTACAGAACTTTAATTTTGGTTCCAACACCTGGTTATTACTTCTCTTCCCTGAAGGTGGTACAGCACCTGTTTGGCCCCGCTCGTTCCTGGGCTCAGTGGGGGGGGGGGCTGGCGTTTTATGGGCTCCTAACCAGTTGTACTACATGGGGCACCGAACCGGGGACCTTGTGAGAATTCATCGGTGAGTGGGTAACCTACCTCTACCATGCGTCCTATTGGCCAAAAAGCAAACATTGGAGAATAAACTGGATGAGCTCCATTCGAGACTATCCTACCAACGGGACATGTCCTCCTCCTTGCCTTTTCTGCCCACTGTGCTTAATTTCCTTCCATTGGAAATGACACCGGTGGTGTGTCTTGGATTAATTACCAGTATCAATGCACATTAACCGTGGGATCTAGCCCCCCTCAGGTCAAGCATTTTGTTAAGGAAAACAATGTTTTGTCTGAACTTCTCCTATCAACACACTACACAATCAATGTAATTCTCCATTTCAAAGGGAAAAACAAACTCATGTGAGATTCAAACCCTTGCCTTAGTCTGCAACAATTAAATGGAGCTAGGTACACTACATTGAGAGCTATTTAACCAGTCAGTCAAACAAATGTGATCTATTTGCTTTGATTATCAGAACGTGCCGTTGGATTTCTGTTAACCCATTACAGTCTAAACCCTGTCTAAGCCGTGGGAGGGGTTTTTACTAAGCTACATGGAACGGTTTTAAGGTCATACCAAGGATCATCTTGCTATTTGATTTTGAATTGTAAGACCCCTTGAAGTATCAATAAAACATGTCAAAATACTTTGGGCCTTACTGCTATTAGCCCATACAAACGTAGATGAACAGATTATCTACATGGAACAACAGATAGTCCCCCAAAAAACATTCACTACATGGAACAACAGACAGTGGCGGGGGGCATCATATTAGTGTGTAGCCCAAACTGTTTGGAAGATACAGATGATTTTGTGAGAAGATGTTTCTTGGTTCCTTGGTCTGACAAACATTGCTCTAACTCTGTCACCTTTCACAGAAGATGCTGTCACGCACTGATCTGTTTCACCTGTCCTTGTGCTGGTCTCCACCCCCATCCAGGTGTCGCCCATTTTCCCTATTATCACCTGTGTATTTATATCTGTGTTCTCTGTCTGTTTGTTGTCAGTTCGTCTTGTTCGTTCAAGCTTACCAGCGTTTTTCTGAACGCGTATGCAGACTTGAGACCCAGAGTTGTCTGTATTGCAGTACTGTCGGTCATTTTGAGTCTACTTGTCCCCTCAAGAGAGCTAGCTCATTCGTTGGAGTGAGTACACTGGTGGGTCTGAAAGATAATTGTTCTTCTCTCCTTTTTCACCCCCCTCTCTATGCCACTCTTCTGTGGTGGCTGATGTGAGTCTCATAGACATTAACCTGGCGTCTGAGCTGGGCATCCCACTCAACCCCTCTGCATTCCCATGGGTGTTAGAGCGCTGGACAGGCGCTCTATAGGCCGGATAACCCACCAGACCACCCACATCAGCCTACGAGTGTAGGGGAGGCTATCCAATTCCTGATGGATGAGCCTTTACCCGCCCGCCTGACCTCTCTGCCTGCCTGCCGTTCTGTACCTTTGCTCCACCTCTGGATTACTGAACTCTGCCTGTCCCTGACCCTGAGTCCTCCTGCCATTCTTTACCTTTGCCTTACCCTGGATTTTCGACCCCTGCCTGTCTTGACCTGTCTTTGCCTGCCCATGTTGCTTCAATAAATATTGTTACTTCGCCAGTCTGCATCTGGATCTTACCTTGATCCCTGATAGATGGAGATATCTATCTTAAACTGACCGATTTTTATAGGGATTTTTGTTTTTTTATGCTAATTAGATTTCCACAGGGGTGCAGACATTGACCCGGGGGAGTTAAGAACGCTTTCATGAACAAGTGACATTTTATCCGGATATAATCAGGGCCAACTGTGCAGGTAAGCACAGGGCTAAGTCTGCCAGGTTATCTGATGGGAACAGCTAACATATAGTGTTTGATCACATGCAACGTCGTCAACAATTGTAATAGTCTGATGCGCATTTTGAGACAGAGATTTTTTTTTACTTAAACTTGTTCTAATCTTCTCAAGTATGGTGCCTGTGGCTCCAGTCCAGACAACCAGTTGCCCACTTCTGAACCTGATCTGACCAATAGCTGCCTAACACCTGTGCTAAGGTCTCAACAACTCTGTTCTAGTCCAGTAGATGGCAGCAGAATATCTGTTTTTGAACGTGAAATAATTTTACGTTGGGAAAGTCATGGATGTGACTGCGGAGTAACACCTATGCATACAAGCATGTACACACACACACACATACACATGTTCCATAGCCCTCTTACACAACCCCTGCATGCAGTTCCTGGAACCTGTATAATGTTCCATTTAAGTGGAGTGACCTCACAAGTTTCACAAGTCAGGATCTGGAAACCTAACAGTCCTGCAGAGCAACAATATGCTGTTGTATCTTCTCCCTGGGAATCTGTGGACCAGTTTGTCTTGAAAAGAGCCATCAGTACAGCTTTGTTAAACCAATGTGTGTGAGTGTGTGTATCAGGATTGCTGTAAGGAGAGGTATATATTTCATTTGATTGATTGGTGAGATCACAGTCTGCAACCCTTCCCCCACCCAGTCAGCTGTCTTTGTATTGTGCTGTACTCTGGAGTTTCAATAAAACAAAAAAGCCCTTATATCCATTCTGTTTCTCTAATTATTTTCTTAATGTGCAGTTCACACTGGTAAAGTTGGGTCCATTGCCAGAATAATCATGATTATTCTGCTCTGACACAATAGTAATGACTGTTTTGGTGTTTAGGCACATGCCACAGTGTTGTCCAGACAGCACTAAGTGTTTTGGTGGTTTGATAGGGCATTCCGGATTATGAGCGTCACTCACTAGCGCAGGGATCATCAACTCGATTCAAAAATAATGTTCCTAATGTTTTGTACACTCAGTGTAGTTGTACTGTAATCAAATGAAACAAATTAAATAAATTAAATAATGTTTAGCAGGCACTAATTTGCGTCATGCTTGTATCATGCTTGTCTTGAACATTTGGCCATAGGATATCATCAACAATGCATTAAATATCCTTATGGGGAAAACCTTTTGGTGTGGCGAATCCATGGCTAACATAGGTCTGGATTGATGTCATTGCATGGCTCATCCATGGCCTAAAGGAGGTGGTACTCTCATGGGGATGGCAATCATAAATCTTTTTTATTTAACCAGGCAAGTCAGTTAAGAACAAATTAATATTTACAATGACGGCCTGCACCGGCCAAACCCGGACGATGCTGGCCAATTGTGCGCCGCCCTATGGGCCTCCCAATCATGGCCAGTTGTGATACAGCCTGGATTTAAACCAGGGTCTCTGTAGTGATTCCTCTAGCACTGAGATGCAGTGCCTTAGACCTCTGCGCCACTCGGGAGCCCTAGATTAAATGTTAATTGTCACATATGCCGAATACAAAAGATGTAGATCTTACCGTGAAATGCTTACTTACAAGCCCTTAACCAACAATGCAGTTTTAAGAAAAATATTTACTAAATAATCTACAGTAAAAAATAAAAGAGCAACAATAGAATAACAATAATGAAGCTATATACAGGGGGTACTGGTACAGAGTCAATGTGCAGGGTACAGGTTAGTCAAGGTAATTGAGGTATGTACATGTAGATAGGGGTAAAGCGACTATAAATAGATAATAAACAGCGAGTAGCAGCAGCGTAAAAAAGGAGGGGGTAAATGCAAATAGACCACCAGTATTGTAATCATATGTATTATGTGTTACAGTATTATATTGTACTTGTGTATTATAGTGTTCCTGTTCATGGCTCAGTTCATAAGAGCATGGCACTAGCAACACCAGAGTTGTGGGTTTGATTTCTACTGGGGTTACATACCAAAACTTTTGTTTCTTTGGATTAAAGCGTAAAATAGTACATTGCAGTATAAATATCATACTTTATATGTTTCTACTTTACAGACATGCATTTTCATTATGATGTTCTCAAAATGTGTAGTAGACAACCCAGTTTAAAATATATATGTTTACCAAATGGTTAGGTGATTATCAATTAAGAGCAGTTGGATTAAGTAAGTGATCTATGCTGTTCGTGATTCTGCGCAAATGATTATAGTAATTGTGAAGATCTCCACAGACCTGCGACAACCTACAGTGCATTCGAAAAGTATTCAGACCCCGTTACTTTTTCCACATTTTGTTACGTTACAGCCTTATTCTAAAAAATAAATAAAAATTATCTCATCAATATACACACAATACCCCATAATAACAAAGCAAAAACAGTATTTTAGAAATGTTTGCAAATGTATTGAAAAACAGAAATATCTTATTTACATAAGTATTCAGACCTTTTGATATTGAGTAGGTGCATCCTGTTTCCATTGATCATCCTTGAGATGTTTCTACAACTTGATTGGAGTCCATCTGTGGTAAATTCAATTGATTGGACATGATTTGGAATGGCACACACCTGTCTATATAAGGTCCCACAGTTGACAGTCCATGTCAGAGCAAAAACCAAGCCATGAGGTCAAATGAATTGTCCGTAGAGCTCTGAGGCAGGATTGTGTTGAGGCGCAGATCTTGGGAAGGGTACCCAAAAACAAATTCAGCATTGAAGGTCCCCAAGAACACGATGGCCTCTATCATTCTTAAATAAAATAACTTTGGAACCACCAACACTCTTCTAGAGTTGGCCTCCCGGCCAAACTGGGCAATCGGGGGAGAAGGGCCTTGACCAGGGAGGTGACCAAGAACGTGTTGGTCACTCTGACAGAGCTCCAGAGTTCCTCTGTAGAGATGGGAGAACCTTCCAGACAGACAACCCTTCAGGCCTTTATGGTAGAGTGGCCAGACAGAAGCCACTCCTCAGTAAAAGCCACATGACAGCCTGCTTAGAGTTTGCCAAAAGGGACCTAAAGAACTCAGACCATGAGAAACAAGATTCTCTGGTCTGATGAAACCAAAATTGAACTCTTTGGTCTGAATGTCAAGGGTCATGTCTGGAGGAAACCTGTCACCATTCCTACGGTGAAGCATGGTGGTGGCAGAAATGTGCTGTGGGAATGTTTCTCAGCAGCAGGGACTAAGAGACTAGTCAGGATTGAGAGAAAGCTGAACAAAGCATAGTACAGAGAGATTCTTGATGAAGAGCGCTCTGGAATGCTCAGGATCTCAGACTGGGGCGAAGGTTCACCTTCCTTCGGGACAACAACCCTAAGTACACAGCCAAGACAATGTATGAGTGGCTTCATGACAAGTCTCTAAATGTTATTCAGTGGTCCAGCCAGAGCCTGGACTTCAACACGATCAAACATCTCTGGAGAGACAAGAAAATAGTTGTGCAGTGATGCCACCCCATCCAACCTGACAGAGCTTGAGAGGATCTGCAGAGAAGAATGGGAGAAATTCCAGGTACAGGTGTGCCAAGCTTGTAATACCCAAGAAGACTCGGCGGCTGTAATCGCTGCCAAAGGTGCTTCAACAAAGTACTGAGTAAAGGGTCTGAATACTGATGTAAAAGTGATATTTCCATTTATTTTTCCATATATTTGCTCAAATTTCTAAAAACCTGTTTTTACTTTGTCATTATGGGATATTGTATGTAGATTGATGGGGGGGGGAATCAATTTAATCCATTTTAGAATAATACTGTAACGCGACAAAATGTGGAAAAAGTCAAGAGAAAGTTAAAATATCAGACTGGGGAGGTGATATAATTAATATTCTGAGCAAAAGAGAATGTTTTGGCATTTTCACCCTCCAGACATTATTTCCTAAAGGTCGTAATGATGAAATGCCTATGTATGTATGTTGTAAATTAGAACATGAATTATGCCCCTATTTTAGATTACTCTGATGTTTTTCTTGCGCTGTACCCAACGATTTATGAAAACGTGTTCGGTTGGTTGATGTCCTCATTGTGGTTTTACAGATCTGTTTAGTACGTTTTATGTACATACTTTATTCAAATATTATGAGATGCATATGTGTAAAAAATAATAATACCTATTATATTTCCTGAGCTGTCTTATGCAGCATCTCCTAGATATAGGACAAACGCTTCAAAACCTTTCTTATGATTTATTTTTTGACTGTCTTTTTTGCCATGTATTAATGTGTTATTCAATGCGTTTCTCTGGGCTATAGTAATAAAGGCCAAATTCAAAATTTACCAAATTATTTTTTTATATATCTATTTTTTATAACTAAAGGTGTCTTAAAATTATAAATCAAATAGCTAAATGATCCATAGTATGACCATCTTAAAACAATTCCATCTGTCTGCTTAGAACCATATTGACTGAATGTTCCAAGCAGGGTCCTGAATGTTCTTAAGCTGGTGAAACTGTTCTTGTGTTGGGCAATGGCAGCTGGTTAGCAGGCATTTGTCATGTTTTGTCATATATTGTCTTGTCATTATGCTTTCCCTTCTGTTCGTTTCCCCCTGCTGGTCTTATTAGGTTCGTTCCCTTTTTTCTATCCCTCTCTCTCCCCCTCCCTCTCTCTCCTCTCCCTATCGTTCCGTTCCTGCTCCCAGCTGTTCCTATTCCCCTAATCAATCATTTAGTCTTCCCACACCTGTTCCTTATTTTGTCCCCTGATTAGAGTCCCTATTTCTTCCCTTGTTTTCCGTTCC
This sequence comes from Oncorhynchus gorbuscha, assembly GCF_021184085.1. NCBI lineage: Eukaryota > Metazoa > Chordata > Actinopteri > Salmoniformes > Salmonidae > Oncorhynchus > Oncorhynchus gorbuscha. Next base: position 35,705,951 of record NC_060174.1, read on the forward strand.
TGTCCTGTCGGATCCTTGTATCTATTGTTCACCGTGCTGTGTTTGTGTATCGCCCAGTCGTGTCGTGTTTCCCTCAGATGCTGCGTGGTGAGCAGGTGTCTGAGTCTGCTAGGTTCAAGTGCCTTCCCGAGGCAACCTGCTGTTCAAGATCGAGTCTCCAGTCAGTTCTCGTCATTACGAGTGGAAGTTGTGTTTTTTGATTGTATTTTACTTTACTGGATTAAAGACTCTGTTTTCGCCAAGTCGCTTTTGGGTCCTCATTCACCTGCATAACAGAAGGATCCGACCAGAATGGACCCAGCGACTATGGATTCTCTCTACTCTACTCTCGAGTTCCAGGGAGCGATGCTCGGCAGACACGAGCAGGAATTGTCTGCTGCTCGGCATGCCGTTGAGACCCTGGCCGCTCAGGTCTCCGACCTCTCAAGACAGTATCAGAGTCTTCGTCTCGTGTCACCAGCTACTTCCGGTTCTTCCGAGCCTCCGGAACCTAGGGTTAATAACCCACCTTGTTATTCTGGGCAGCCCACTGAGTGCCGCTCCTTTCTCACCCAGTGTGATATCGTGTTCTCTCTCCAACCCAACACATACTCAAGAGAGAGAGCTCGGATTGCCTACGTCATATCACTCCTTACTGGTCGGGCTCGGCAGTGGGGCACAGCTATCTGGGAGGCAAGCGCTGAGTGTACTAACAATTATCTGAACTTTAAAGAGGAGATGATAAGGGTTTTTGATCGCTCAGTTTTTGGGAAAGAAGCTTCCTGGTCCCTGTCTTCCCTATGTCAAGGTAATCGATCCATAACGGATTACTCAATAGAGTTTCGCACTCTTGCTGCCTCCAGTAACTGGAACGAGCAGGCGTTGCTCGCTCGTTTTCTGGAGGGACTCCACGCTAAGGTTAAGGATGAGATTCTCTCTCGGGAGGTTCCATCCAGCGTGGATTCTTTGATTGATCTCGCTATTCGCATTGAACGATGGGTAGATCTTCGTCACCGAGCTCATAGAAGAGAGCTCGCGTTAACTGTGTCTCCCCTCTCTCCGACACTACCGTCTTTCCCCACTGACTCAGGTGTTGAGCCCATGCAGCTGGGGGGTATTCGCATCTCGACTGAGGAGAGGGAACGGAGAATCACCAACCGCCTCTGTCTCTATTGCGGTTCCGCTGGTCATTTTGTCATTTCATGTCCAGTTAAAGGCCAGAGCTCATCAGTAAGCGGAGGGCGACTGATAAGCGCTACTAGACGGTCCTCTCCGTCAAGTACATGTACTACCTTACCGGTCCATCTACGCTGGACCGGATCGGCAGCTTCCTGCAGTGCATTAATAGACTCTGGGGCAGAGGGCTGTTTTATGGACGAAGCCTGGGCGCGGGAACATGACATTCCTCTCAGACAGTTAGGGGAGCCCACGGTCATGTTTGCCTTGGATGGTAGTCCTCTCCCCAGTATATTATATGAAACACTACCTTTAACCCTCATTGTATCTGGTAACCATAGTGAGACCATTTCTTTTTTTTATTTTTTGTTCACCTTTTACACCTGTTGTTTTGGGTCATCCCTGGCTAGTGTGTCATAATCCTTCTTTTGATTGGTCTAGTGGTTCTGTCCTTTCCTGGAGCGTTTCTTGTCATGTGAAGTGTTTAATGTCTGCTATTTCTCCTGTTTGTTCTGTCCCCTCTTCTCAGGAGGAACCTGGTGATTTGACAGGAGTGCCGGAGGAGTATCATGGTCTGCGCACGGTCTCCAGTCGGTCCAGAACCAACTCCCTTCCTCCTCACCGGTCGTATGATTGTTGTCCTGTTCTCTTCAAGAAGCGTTTTGCATCCGCTCCTATCCTTGTTGCACCTGACGTCACTAAGCAGTTTATTGTTGAGGTTGACGCGTCGGGGGTGGGCGTGGGAGCCATTCTGTCCCAGCGCTCCGATACTGACGATGGGGTCCACCCTTGTGCGTATTTTTCTGCTTCTGCTCCTGGTCTTGCTGTGTCTCAGTCTGTTCCCTGCCATCGCATCTCTCCTGTTCTTGTTCCTGCCCTTGCTGTGTCTCAGTCTGTCCCTAGTTGTTACTCTCCTGGCCTGTTTGGTCCTGTTTGCTCTAAAGTTTTCAGTTCTCTACCCGTGTCTCTTTTTTTTTTTAGAGTAGTACCCTAGTTTCCCTTTTTATCGTTTTTCGTTACGGTCCTGAGGAGAGGAGTTGGGTTCTTTCTCGGGACGTGCTGGACCGTGTGATCTATGATTTCCTCCGTTGCCGCCAGTGTTCCTCCTCGAGAGCGCCAGGAGGCGCTCGGTGAGTGGGGGGTACTGTCATGTTTTGTCATATATTGTCTTGTCATTATGCTTTCCCTTCTGTTCGTTTCCCCCTGCTGGTCTTATTAGGTTCGTTCCCTTTTTCTATCCCTCTCTCTCCCCTCCCTCTCTCTCCTCTCCCTATCGTTCCGTTCCTGCTCCCAGCTGTTCCTATTCCCTAATCAATCATTTAGTCTTCCCACACCTGTTCCTTATTTTGTCCCCTGATTAGAGTCCCTATTTCTTCCCTTGTTTTCCGTTCCTGTCCTGTCGGATCCTTGTATCTATTGTTCACCGTGCTGTGTTTGTGTATCGCCCAGTCGTGTCGTGTTTCCCTCAGATGCTGCGTGGTGAGCAGGTGTCTGAGTCTGCTAGGTTCAAGTGCCTTCCCGAGGCAACCTGCTGTTCAAGATCGAGTCTCCAGTCAGTTCTCGTCATTACGAGTGGAAGTTGTGTTTTTTGATTGTATTTTACTTTACTGGATTAAAGACTCTGTTTTCGCCAAGTCGCTTTTGGGTCCTCATTCACCTGCATAACAGCATTAGTGCTGTAGCAATATTAGAAGGGATGTTAGGTTTGGGGAGCAAGCCTCTCCCACCCACTGCTTTGACCTCTTGAAGAAAATGTGTTTGTACTGCAGGTGTTCCTGGAAAGACATGAAGACTGATCATAAGGATGTGTAAGACATGGAGACAGATCATGAGGATGTGTAACCATACAATAAACCATGTTCATCTGTAAACAAAAGAGGGTAAAGTAGACCGGTATGTGTTTTGTTATACTCAGAGTCAAAAATGGAACATTGAGATGGACTGTTAGAAAAAGGGGTGAAAAGTTTGAAGGGGTATGACTTGTAAAAAGACTAGCCATGTACTGTTGTGTATGAGCACCTACAGTTGTGCTGTGGAGTAGACAAGCACTGTCAACAATAGAGTGAATAGGCTAGAAGAGTATACTAAAGGCCCCTCTCCTCCACAGACAGTGAGGGTAGGAAAAGTTTGAGGAGCACTACGCTTGTGTATTGGTGATTTTGTTTTCTCAAGAGGTGAAAGTGCTTTATACACTGCTCAAAAAAATAAAGGGAACACTAAAATAACACATCCTAGATCTGAATGAATGAAATATTCTTATTAAATACTTTTTTCTTTACATAGTTAAATGTGCTGACAACAAAATCACACAAAAATTATCAATGGAAATCAAATGTATCAACCCATGGAGGTCTGGATTTGGAGTGACACTCAAAATTAAAGTGGAAAACCACACTACAGGCTGATCCAACTTTGATGTAATGTCCATAAAACAAGTCAAAATTAGGCTCAGTAGTGTGTGTGGCCTCCGCGTGCCTGTATGACCTCCCTACAACGTCTGGACATGCTCCTGATGAGGTGGCGGATGGTCTCCTGAGGGATCTCCTCCCAGACCTGGACTAAAGCATCCGCCAACTCCTGGACAGTCTGTGGTGCAACGTGGCGTTGGTGGATGGAGCGAGACATGATGTCCCAGATGTGCTCAATTGGATTCAGGTCTGGGGAACGGGCGGGCCAGTCCATAGCATCAATGCCTTCCTCTTGCAGGAACTGCTGACACACTCCAGCCACATGAGGTCGAGCATTGTCTTGCATTAGGAGGAACCCAGGGCCAACCACACCAGCATATGGTCTCACAAGGGGACTGAGGATCTCATCTTGGTACCTAATGGCAGTCAGGCTACCTCTGGCGAGCACATGGAAATGCCACCCCACACCATGACTGACCCACCGCCAAACCGGTCATGCTGGAGGATGTTGCAGGCAGCAGAACGTTCTCCACGGCGTCTCCAGACTCTGTCACGTCTGTCACATGTGCTCAGTGTGAACCTGCTTTCATCTGTGAAGAGCACAGGCCGCCAGTGGCGAATTTGCCAATCTTGGTGTTCTCTGGCAAATGCCAAACATCCTGCACAGTGTTGGACTGTAAGCACAACCCCCACCTGTGGACGTCGGGCCCTCATACCACCCTCATGGAGTCTGTTTCTGACCGTTAGAGCAGACACATGCACATTTGTGGCCTGCTGGAGGTCATTTTGCAGGGCTCTGGCAGTGCTCCTCCTGCTCCTCCTTGCACAAAGGCGGAGGTAGCGGTTCTGCTGCTGGGTTGTTGCCCTCCTACAGCCTCCTCCACGTCTCCTGATGTACTGGCCTGTCTCCTGGTAGCGCCTCCATGCTCTGGACACTACGCTGACAGACACAGCAAACCTTCTTGCCACAGCTCGCATTGATGTGTCATCCTGGATGAGCTGCACTACCTGAGCCACTTGTGTGGGTTGTAGACTCCGTCTCATGCTACCACTAGAGAAAGCACCGCCAGCACTCAAAAGTGACCAAAACATCAGCCAGGAAGCATAGGAACTGAGAAGTGGTCTGTGGTCACCACCTGCAGAACCACTCCTTTATTGGGGGTGTCTTGCTAATTGCCTATAATTTCCACCTGTCTAAGTGGACAGTTTGATTTCACAGAAGTGTGATTGACTTGGAGTTACATTGTGTTCCCTTAATTTTTTTGAGCAGTGTATATAAATATCTAGTCATGTTTATGTCACATGCCATGTAGACTTATGACAGCATTGTCTGCCTTAAAACCCATTCATATAAAATGTTACCCCTTCACTTATTCAGTCTGTCAGAGGAAAAATGACTACCTCTCTGTTTTGTGCAAAAATCACACTGAGTGTCATGTTTTGTCATTTATTATCTTGTCTTGTCCCTGTGCTTCCCATTCTATTCGTTTCCCTCTGCTGGTCTTATTAGGTTCTTTCCCTCTTTCTATCCCTCTCTCTCCCCCTCCCTCTCTCACTCTCTCGCTCTCTCTTCTCTCTATCGTTCCGTTCCTGCTCCCAGCTGTTCCTATTCCCCTAATCAATCATTTAGTCTTCCCACACCTGTTCCCGATCCTTTCCCCTGATTAGAGTCCCTATTTCTTCCTTTGTGTTCCGTTCCTGTCCTGTCGGTTCCTTGTCTAGAATCAACCTGCTGTTCACCTGCTGTTCAAGATCGAGTCTCCAGTTTGTCCTCGTCATTTCGAGTGAAAGTTGTGTTTTTTGTTTGTATTTACTTTACTGGATTAAAGACTCTGTTTTCGCCAAGTCGCTTTTGGGTCCTCTTTCACCTGCATGACAGAAGGAACCGACCAAGGAATGGACCCAGCGACTTCAGACGCTCGTTACACTGCCGTCGAGATCCAAGGAGCCATGCTCGGCAGACACGAGCAGGAATTGTCTGCTGCTCGCCATGCCGTGGAGAACCTGGCCGCTCAGGTTTCCGACCTCTCTGGACAGTTCCAGAGTCTACGTCTCGTGCCACCTGTTACTTCCTGGCCTGCCGAGCCTCCAGAACCTAGGGTTAATAACCCACCTTGCTACTCCGGGCAGCCCACTGAGTGCCGCTCCTTTCTCACGCAGTGTGAGATTGTGTTCTCTCTCCAACCCAACACATACTCTAGAGAGAGAGCTCGGGTTGCTTACGTCATTTCACTCCTTACTGGCCGGGCTCGAGAATGGGGCACAGCTATCTGGGAGGCAAGGGCTGATTGCTCTAACAAGTTCCAGAACTTTAAAGAGGAGATGATTCGGGTTTTTGACCGTTCAGTTTTTGGTAGGGAGGCTTCTAGGGCCCTGGCTTCCTTATGCCAAGGTGAACGGTCCATAACGGATTATTCTATTGAGTTTCGCACTCTTGCTGCCTCTAGTGAGTGGAACGAGCCGGCGCTGCTCGCTCATTTTCTGGGGGACTCCACGCAGTGGTTAAGGATGAGATTCTCTCCCGGGAGGTTCCTTCAGATGTGGACTCTTTGATTGCTCTCGCCATCCGCATAGAACGACGGGTAGATCTTCGTCACCGGGCTCGTGGAAGAGAGCTCGCATCAACGGTGTTTCCCTGCTCCGCATCGCAACCATCTCCCTCCTCTGGCTCAGAGTCTGAGCCCATGCAGCTGGGAGGGATTCGCATCTCGACTAAGGAGAGGGAACGGAGGATCACCAACCGCCTGTGCCTCTATTGCGGAGTTGCTGGACATTTTGTTAATTCATGTCCAGTAAAGCCAGAGCTCATCTGTAAGCGGAGGGCTACAGGTGAGCGCAACTACTCAAGTCTCTCCATCAAGATCCTGTACTACTTTGTCGGTCCATCTACGCTGGACCGGTTCGGGTGCTACATGTAGTGCCTTGATAGACTCTGGGGCTGAGGGTTGTTTCATGGACGAAGCATGGGTTCGGAAACATGACATTCCTTTCAGAGAGTTAGAGAAGCCTACGCCCATGTTCGCCTTAGATGGTAGTCATCTTCCCAGTATCAGATTTGAGACACTACCTTTAACCCTCACAGTATCTGGTAACCACAGTGAGACTATTTTTTTTTGATTTTTCGTTCACCGTTTACACCTGTTGTTTTGGGTCATCCCTGGCTAGTATGTCATAATCCTTCTATTAATTGGTCTAGTAATTCTATCCTATCCTGGAACGTTTCTTGTCATGTGAAGTGTTTAATGTCTGCCATCCCTCCCGTTTCTTCTGTCCCTACTTCTCAGGAGGAACCTGGCGATTTGACAGGAGTGCCGGAGGAATATCATGATCTGCGCACGGTCTTCAGTCGGTCCCGAGCCAACTCCCTTCCTCCTCACCGGTCGTATGATTGTAGTATTGATCTCCTTCCGGGGACCACTCCTCCTCGGGGTAGACTATACTCTCTGTCGGCTCCCGAACGTAAGGCTCTCGAGGATTATTTGTCTGTGTCTCTTGACGCCGGTACCATAGTGCCTTCTTCCTCTCCGGCCGGGGCGGGGTTCTTTTGTTAAGAAGAAGGACGGTACTCTGCGCCCCTGCGTGGATTATCGAGGGCTGAATGACATAACGGTTAAGAATCGTTATCCGCTTCCCCTTATGTCATCAGCCTTCGAGATTCTGCAGGGAGCCAGGTGCTTTGCTAAGTTGGACCTTCGTAACGCTTACCATCTCGTGCGCATCAGAGAGGGGGACGAGTGGAAAACGGCGTTTAACACTCCGTTAGGGCATTTTGAGTACCGGGTTCTGCCGTTTGGTCTCGCCAATGCGCCAGCTGTTTTTCAGGCATTAGTTAATGATGTTCTGAGAGACATGCTGAACATCTTTGTTTTTGTCTATCTTGACGATATCCTGATTTTTTCTCCGTCACTCGAGATTCATGTTCAGCACGTTCGACGTGTTCTACAGCGCCTTTTAGAGAATTGTCTCTACGTAAAGTCTGAGAAGTGCTCTTTTCATGTCTCCTCCGTTACTTTTCTCGGTTCCGTTATTTCCGCTGAAGGCATTCAGATGGATTCCGCTAAGGTCCAAGCTGTCAGTGATTGGCCCGTTCCAAGGTCACGTGTCGAGTTGCAGCGCTTTTTAGGTTTCGCTAATTTCTATCGGCGTTTCATTCGTAATTTCGGTCAAGTTGCTGCCCCTCTCACAGCTCTTACTTCTGTCAAGACGTGTTTTAAGTGGTCCGGTTCCGCCCAGGGAGCTTTTGATCTTCTAAAAGAACGTTTTACGTCCGCTCCTATCCTCGTTACTCCTGACGTCACTAGACAATTCATTGTCGAGGTTGACGCTTCAGAGGTAGGCGTGGGAGCCATTCTATCCCAGCGCTTCCAGTCTGACGATAAGGTTCATCCTTGCGCTTATTTTTCTCATCGCCTGTCGCCATCTGAGCGCAACTATGATGTGGGTAACCGTGAACTGCTCGCCATCCGCTTAGCCCTAGGCGAATGGCGACAGTGATTGGAGGGGGCGACCGTTCCTTTTGTCGTTTGGACAGACCATAAGAACCTTGAGTACATCCGTTCTGCCAAACGACTTAATGCCCGTCAAGCTCGTTGGGCGTTGTTTTTCGCTCGTTTCGAGTTTGTGATTTCTTACCGTCCGGGTAGCAAGAACACCAAGCCTGATGCCTTATCCCGTCTGTTTAGTTCTTCTGTGGCTTCTACTGATCCCGAGGGGATTCTTCCTTATGGGCGTGTTGTCGGGTTAACAGTCTGGGGAATTGAAAGACAGGTTAAGCAAGCACTCACGCACACTGCGTCGCCGCGCGCTTGTCCTAGTAACCTCCTTTTCGTTCCTGTTTCCACTCGTCTGGCTGTTCTTCAGTGGGCTCACTCTGCCAAGTTAGCTGGTCATCCCGGTGTTCGAGGCACTCTTGCGTCTATTCGCCAGCGCTTTTGGTGGCCGACTCAGGAGCGTGACACGCGCCGTTTCGTGGCTGCTTGTTCGGACTGCGCGCAGACTAAGTCGGGTAACTCTCCTCCTGCCGGTCGTCTCAGACCGCTCCCATTCCTTCTCGACCATGGTCTCACATCGCCCTAGACTTCATTACCGGTCTGCCTTTGTCTGCGGGGAAGACTGTGATTCTTACGGTTGTCGATAGGTTCTCTAAGGCGGCACATTTCATTCCCCTCGCTAAACTTCCTTCCGCTAAGGAGACGGCACAAATCATTATCGAGAATGTATTCAGAATTCATGGCCTCCCGTTAGACGCCGTTTCAGACAGAGGCCCGCAATTCACGTCACAGTTTTGGAGGGAGTTCTGTCGTTTGATTGGTGCGTCCGTCAGTCTCTCTTCCGGGTTTCATCCCCAGTCTAACGGTCAAGCAGAGAGAGGGCCAATCAGACGATTGGTCGCATACTACGCAGCCTTTCTTTCAGAAACCCTGCGTCTTGGGCAGAACAGCTCCCCTGGGCAGAATACGCTCACATTCGCTTCCTTCGTCTGCTACCGGGTTATCTCCGTTTCAGAGTAGTCTGGGTTACCAGCCTCCTCTGTTCTCATCCCAGCTTGCCGAGTCCAGCGTTCCCTCCGCTCAAGCGTTTGTCCAACGTTGTGAGCGCACCTGGAGGAGGGTGAGGTCTGCACTTTGCCGTTACAGGGCACAGACTGTGAGAGCCGCCAATAAACGCAGGATTAAGAGTCCAAGGTATTGTTGCGGCCAGAGAGTGTGGCTTTCCACTCGCAACCTTCCTCTTACGACAGCTTCTCGTAAGTTGACTCCGCGGTTCATTGGTCCGTTCCGTGTCTCCCAGGTCGTCAATCCTGTCGCTGTGCGACTGCTTCTTCCGCGACATCTTCGTCGCGTCCATCCTGTCTTCCATGTCTCCTGTGTTAAGCCCTTTCTTCGCACCCCGTTCGTCTTCCCTCCCCCCTCCCGTCCTTGTCGAGAGCGCACCTATTTACAAGGTACATAAGATCATGGACATGCGTTCTCGGGGACGGGGTCACCAATACTTAGTGGATTGGGAGGGTTACGGTCCTGAGGAGAGGAGTTGGGTTCCGTCTCGGGACGTGCTGGACCGTTCACTCATTGATGATTTCCTCCGTTGCCGCCAGGATTCCTCCTCGAGTGCGCCAGGAGGCGCTCGGTGAGTGGGGGTACTGTCATGTTTTGTCATTTATTATCTTGTCTTGTCCCTGTGCTTCCCATTCTATTCGTTTCCCTCTGCTGGTCTTATTAGGTTCTTTCCCTCTTTCTATCCCTCTCTCTCCCCCTCCTCTCTCACTCTCTCGCTCTCTCTTCTCTCTATCGTTCCGTTCCTGCTCCCAGCTGTTCCTATTCCCCTAATCAATCATTTAGTCTTCCCACACCTGTTCCCGATCCTTTCCCCTGATTAGAGTCCCTATTTCTTCCTTTGTGTTCCGTTCCTGTCCTGTTGGTTCCTTGTCTAGAATTCACCGTGCTGTGTTTGTGTATCGCCCTGTCGTGTCGTGTTTTCCTCAGATGCTGCGTGGTGAGCAGGCGTCTGAGTCTGTCTGGTTCAAGTGCCTTCCCGAGGCAACCTGCTGTTCACCTGCTGTTCAAGATCGAGTCTCCAGTTTGTCCTCGTCATTTCGAGTGAAAGTTGTGTTTTTTGTTTGTATTTACTTTACTGGATTAAAGACTCTGTTTTCGCCAAGTCGCTTTTGGGTCCTCTTTCACCTGCATGACACTGAGAGCCAACAACTGACCACATACGCAATGTGGACGTTTATGCTCATTATTCAAAATAAAGGCCTGAAACTACGTCTAAAGGCTGTAGACACCTTAGGGAAGCCACAGAAAAAAATTATCTGGTTGATATCCCTTTCAACGGTCAAAAGGGATGCATGGGTGAACAAAATGGCGCCGTAGAGAGAACACGGTGTTTCAGCGAGCTCTCGTGGCATTCGTAAATTTATATTCTTACATTAATCTCCTAGCTTGAAAAAGTGGTAGAATTGGCTAAATAAGTTACCATATAATGAGTCTTGACGACTATTTCGCAAAAATCTCCGACAACATGCCCAATAGAACTACTAAGAAGTCGACCAAAACCACCACCCCTGTGGATGTGCACGAGGAGCTAGCTAACGTTAGCGAAACTAACACCATTGCGGACCCAGGCACAATGGACCTGATAATTCAAAAGATGACTGATAACATTACTAAAGTGATCGATGCTAAGATAAGAACGGTCTTGGAAGTAATAGCAAGCCATTCAGCTGAAATACAGAGCGTTGTGAAACGTGTTGTTGAGGCGGAAGGAAGAATTGCTGCAGTGGAAACTTCAACTACATCTATGGACGCTAAGATAAAAGCACTTGAGAAACAGGTGCGCGAAATAGCGGAGCACATTGACGACTTGGATAATCGAGGACGCAGATGCAATATTCGTGTTGTGGGACTCCCGGAAAATTCTGAAGGGACACGTTCAGTAAAATTCTTTGAGGAATGGATCCCTGGCTACCTACAAATGGACACTAAGGCTGGTCGTGTGAAGCTGGACAGAGCCCATCGCTCTCAAGCACCGATACCGGGCCCCAATCAGCGCCCACGGCCGGTGGTTATAAAGTTCCACAACTATTTTTGGTTGAATCTGATCATGAAACAGTGGTGTGAGTCCTCACGTACTCCGGCTCAGTAATATTTGTATCTTTATTATTTTTCTTGCTAAAGTAATAGCCGCTATAGCTCAGGCTGAGATATGTGTGAATCCATATTGGTGCCCAGGCTTGGTTTTAGGTGGAAGAGCCTCAATCTTCTTCTATTGATTTTATTTTCCATATATATAAAGGATGAGGCTATTGAGCGGCAATGCGGACTTAAGAGTCTACATTGGAGAGTTGAAATCCCCTGTATGTTAGCTAGTGGGAAAACCCCCTTTTGGATTTTTACATGTTTAATTTTTGGGTTCAGTATAGTTCGAGTTTAGGGTTCATATTTTTTGTTTATGCTCAGTGAGATGGAGGAGAGTTCAACACATGGAAAAAGGTACCACCCCACTTTTACAGTAGGATCCAGTCTGAATATTGAATGGTCAAGATGCAATGGTAGATAACAGACTGCGTATATGCACGTGGAACATTAGAGGGAGCCATAACCCCATTAAGAGGAAGAAAGTATTGTCTTTTTTGAAAAAAGAAAATATTGATATTGCCCTGTTACAAGAAACCCATTTGGATGATAAGGAGCACCTGAAATTACAACAAGTAGGGTTTGGTCAAGTGTTTTTCTCATCATTTACATCCAAAAGTAGAGGGGTAGCAATTCTGGTGAAAAATAACTTACCACTTAAGGTCTTGAATTGTGTGAAAGATAAATTTGGTCGCTTTGTTATAATTAATGGTACTTTACAAGGGCAGAACATTTCCATAATGAATATTTACTTCCCCCCTGCTCACCCCCCTGATTTCTTCACTAAAGCATTTCTAGACTTTTCAGAATTAAACTCAGACACTGCAGTGGTTGGAGGAGATTTTAACTGCTTGTTGAACCCCCTTATTGATAAGTCTCCCAGCGGTATAGCTTCACTCTCTCCTCAAGCTAAGTCACTAAAGTTATTTGTGATGATCTGGGGTATGCGGATGTCTGGAGAGCTTTCCATCCCTCCAACAGAGAGTTCACTTTTTTCTCTGCACCTCATGGATGTCAGACTAGAATAGACTATTTTTTTATGCCCAGGACGTCTTTGCAGTCTGTTTTATCTGCTAGGATAGGAAGCATAGTCATATCTGATCATGCTGAGGTGATCCTGGACATAAAACTCAACGGGCATTCAATCGGTCAAGACATTGGAGGTTGAACACAACCATTCTTAAAGACCATACATTCACATCATATTTTATAACCGTGTTTAAAGCATTTTTCTCTATTAACTCTCAATCAACAGATAACCCCTCGCTCCTTTGGGAGACCTGTAAAGCGTATGCCAGGGGTCTGATTATGTCATACACAGCTACTAAGAGACGGAAAAAGCGGGAAAAGCAAAAAATGTTAGAGGGTGAATTAGGAACTAAAGAGAAGGACTACATTAAAACGCCCACTCCTGCCCTATTAAAGGAAATATCAGTCATTAGATCAACGTTAGACTCTCTCCTAACACAGGACGCTGAAAAGAAAATGAGATTTGTCAGGCAAAAGCTATATGAACATGGCGATAAGCCAGGAAAGTACTTGGCATACCTAGCTAAAAAGAGGGCTGACTCTCAGTCAATTGCTACTATTACTGATTATGATGGTAATCATTTATATGAAAATAAATTGATAAGTGACTCATTTAAGAAATTTTATACAAACCTTTATGCCTCAGAACTGCCAAAGGATGCACCCAAATTAATGGAGAATTTCTTTGGTAAGATTGAGCTCCCTACTATCTCCGAAGAACAGAGGTCCCTCCTCAATGCCCCTATTACCAAGGAAGAGATAATGTTCGCAATTAAGAATCTGCAAAATGGTAAGGCCCCAGGACCAGATGGGTTTTGTAGTGAGTTCTATAAAGAGTTCCATGGCCTGATCCTTGAGCCATTGCGTGATATGTTTAACCACTCATTTTCAAATGACCAACTCCCTCAAACGCTGAGAGAAGCCAACATTTCACTTATTCTCAAAAAGGGAAAATGTCCAGAGTCTTGTTCCTCGTACAGACCAATTTCCCTTCTGAATGTGGACAGAAAATTGCTTTCTAAAATTTTTAGCCACAAGATTAAAGGACTCATTGCCACTAATTGTGAAAGGAGACCAAACTGGCTTCATTAGGGGCCGTAAGTCATGCAACAACGTCAGGCGGCTTCTTAATGTAATTCAAGCCTACCAACAAAGTGCTGTGGATGGTCTTGTGCTCTCCCTAGATGCTGAGAAAGCATTTGATCGTGTGGAGTGGTCTTACCTATTATTTGCTCTAAATAAATTTGGTCTGGGGGACAACTTTATAAAATGGGTGAAAGTTTTATATGATGATCCTCAGGCTGCTGTCCTTACTAATGGGCTACGGTCAAATAGCTTCCCTATACACAGAGGTACCAGACAGGGCTGTCCTTTATCCCCCCTCCTCTTTGCACTCGTTATGGAACCACTGGCCGAGGCCATCAGGGTAACGCCTGCTATACAGGGGCTGCTCATTGGTGCTGTTCACCATAAAATAAGCTTGTATGCTGATGATGTCCTGATATTCATCTCTAGTCCCGAGACTTCAATTACACCTCTTATTAATATTATTGAATTATTCAGCGGATTCTCAGGCTACAAGATTAACCTTACTAAGTCAGAGGCTATGCCACTTGGTAGCTTGCATTCTGTACCTAATACTTCTCCCCCCCTTCCCTTTTAAATAGTCTCCCTCAGGTTTCATGTATCTGGGTATATTTGTAACTCCTAAATTCCAGCTAATGTACAAAGCCAATTTTGTTCCTTTGTTTGATACAATAAGACAGGATCTGGAGCGCTGGAACTCTCTCCCCATTTTTTGGTTGGGTAGAATATCCCTCTTGAAAATGAACGTTTTACCTAGACTACTTTACCCAATCCAAATGATCCCAGTATTACTCTCCAATAAGGTAATAAAGGATGTAAATGGATGGCTAAGTTCCTTTATATGGAGTAAGCGCAAGCCAAGACTTAAGATGGCAATATTGCAGCTGCCAAGTTCTATGGGCGGCTTGGACCTGCCCAATATCAAGTTCTACCAATGGTGTGCCCACCTTTGTTATATTTCTGACTGGATCACAAATGATGACTCCTCTATTTGGTTAGACATTGAGACTTCCTTTCAAAATACCCCTTACAGGATCTTTTATTTTTCAGAAGTTTCAAGTCTGTAGAAGAACACTGCAATAATCGAGTTACACTTAACACACTCAAAGTATGGAGGTCAGTTCAACGCTTCCTGGGAAGGTCCAAACTAACCTCTGCTCTTACCCCAATTCTTAACAACCCAGATTTCAGCCCAGGATTGCTGGATGCTGGCTTTAACTTATGGCTTAATAAGGGCATACGCAGGCTAAACGACTTATTTGCTGATAAGATTTTGTTGTCATTTGAGCAGATGGTCGAGAAATATCGACTCCCAAAGCAGGACTTTTTCCGCTTCCTACAAGTAAGACATTATATTCTGGAGAGCACCACCTTAATTGGTAACCCTGATGTGTCTGTCATTGAAAGAATGCTTTTTTTTCCCACAAAGGAAGATGTCTGTAAGTCTGTTTTATGATACTTTAATGTCCTTTTCTGCTGTCAACACACAGAGGGTGAAACAAGTGTGGGAGAAAGAATTGTCTGTTACTATTGACGAAGAGATGTGGGAGGACATTTGGAGATATGCTAAAACAATATCTATATGTAACCGTACTAGAGCAATCCAATTAAGAATAATACACAGATTACATATATCCCCAAATCGCAGACATGCTTTTAGCCCCACTTCCTCTTCCCCTCAGTGTCTTAAATGCAAAACTGATACAGGCACCCAAACACATTGATTATGGTCATGTACCAAAATACAAAGATACTGGTCTGGTGTCCTGCAAGAAATTGAAAAGATCCTAGGGGTTGATCTAGAATTGGACCCAGTTTCTTTACTGTTAGGTCTCCCTAGTAGGCATGTTACTTCTGTCTGTAAAAGGAGGCTTTACAACATCCTTACCTTCGCAGCGAGGAAAAACATCCTTTTACAGTGGATTAGTGATAAGGTTCCTTCTATTAAAGACTGGCATAAGATACTATTTGAATGGGTGCCTCTGGAATATCTGACATGTACATTGCATTCTAAAACAGACCAGTTCTACAAAGTATGGGAACCTTATCTAAATTATCTAGAACCTGAGGTATCAACTATTATGCTGCAAGGATTCTCTTAGAATGGCGGGGATCTATGTATTTCAGAATTACACTGTACGTTCCATGTGTGGAACCTAACCTCTTGGTTTAAACTGAGCTTTTTTGTTTAATTTCTGTTTGTAAGTTTGTTTAAAATGTATGTATTGAGAGACGCAATGATGGTGATGGGGTGAGAGAGGCACAGAGCGGGAAGAGAAATGGTGTACGTATGTATGGGTGTGTATAGGTGGGTGCGTGCGTGCGTGTATGTATGCATAGGTGTGTGTATATGCATGGGTATATGTATATGTGTGTATGTATGTGTATGTATGTATGTATGTGTATATATATGCACGTAGATATGGGTAAGTGGGGGCTGTTTTTCTTTTTGTTCTGTGTGCTTTGTCTCTGTATCTCTTAATATGGGTGAAAATTGTGAAATTTCAATAAAAATACTGTTACAAAAAAAGGGATGCATAGGAACACAGAGCTTTCAAAATAAGAGTCACTTCCTGATTGGATTTTTCTCAGGCTTTCGCCTGCAATATCAGTTCTGTTATACTGACAGACAATATTTTTACAGTTTTGGAAACTTTAGAGTGTTTTATATCCTAAGCTGTCAATTACATGCATATTATAGCATCTGGTCCTGAGAAATAGGCCGTTTACTTTGGGAACGTTATTTTCCCCCCCAAAAAATCGTGCCCCCTAGCTTCAAGAGGTTATTAAGCAGCAGTTCTCTCTCAGTGGGTCTAACCCCAAGAAGTTCTGGAAAACGATTAAAGACCTGGAGAATAAACCCTCTGTCACGTTCTGACCTTTATTTCCTGTGTTTTGTATTTAGTTAGTATGGTCAGGGCGTGAGTTGGGTGGGCAGTCTATGTTTGTTTTTCTATGATTTGGGTATTTCTATGTTTCGGCCTAGTATGGTTCTCAATCAGAGGCAGGTGTCATTAGTTGTCTCTGATTGAGAATCATACTTAGGTAGCCTGGGTTTCACTGTGTGTTTGTGGGTGATTGTTCCTGTCTCTGTCTTTGCACCAGATAGGACTGTTTTGAGTTTTCACATTTCTTGTTTTTTGTAGTCAGTTGTTCATGTGTACCTTAACGTATTAAAAAGAACCATGGACACTTGGAAGGCAGCCACGGTTCATCCTTCATTTAATGGGGAGATCAAGCTGATCCTAACCTGGTTTGTTAACTACCTCTCTCAAAGAGTATAATAAAGTCAGAATATCTGCTTCCTCAGCCACTGCCTGTCACCAAGGGTGTACCCCAAGGCTTGATCCTAGGCCCTGCGTTCTTCTCAATTTACATCAACAACATAGCTCAGGCAGTAGGAAGCTCTCTCATCCATTCATACAGATGATCCAGTCTTATACTCAGCTGGCCCCTCCCTGGATTTTGTGTAAAACGCTCTCCAACAAAGCATTCTTAGTGTCCAACAAGCTTTCTCTGCCCTTAACCTTGTTCTGAACGCTTCCAGAACAAAGGTCATGTGGTTTGGTAACAAGAATGCCCCTCTCCCCAGAGGTGTGATTACTACCTCTGAGGGTTTAGAGCTTGAGGTAGTCACCTCATACAAGTACTTGGGAGCATGGCTAGATGGTATTCTTCTTCAGCACATATCAAAGCTGCAGGCTGAAGTTAAATCTAGACTTGGTTTCCTTCATCGTAATCACTCTTCTTTCACCCCAGATGCCAAACTAACCCTGATTCAGATGACCATCCTACCCATGCTAGATTACTAAGACGTAATTTATAGATCGGCAGGTAAAGGTGCTCTCGAGCGTTCTTTACCATTCGGCCATCAGATTTGCCACCAGTGCTCCTTACATCACTGCACTCTATAATCTTCTGTAAACTGGTCATCTCTGTATACACGTACCCGTTGTATACCCCACAGGTTGATGCTTATTTATAAAACCCTCTTAGGCCTCACTCGCCCCCTATCTGAGATATCTACTGCAGCCCTCATCCTCCACATACAACACCCGTTCTGCCAGTCACATTCTGTTAAAGGTCCTCAAAGCACAGACATCCCTAGGTTGCTCGTCTTTTCAGTTCGCTACAGTTAGCAACTGGAACGAGCTGCAACATACACTCAAACTGAACAGTTTTATCTCAATCTCTTCATTCAAAGACTCAATCATGGACAATCATGTTCACTCTTACTGACAGTTGTGGCTGCTTTGCGTGATGTATTGTTGTCTCTACCTTCTTGCCCTTTGTGCTGTTGTCTGTGCCCAATAATGTTTGTACCATGTTTTGTGCTGCTAACACAATGTGCTGTTGCCATGTTGTGTTGCTACCATGTTGTTGTCATGTTGTGTTGCTATCATGCTGTGTTGTCATGTGTTGCTGCCATGCTATGTTGTTGTCTTATGTCTCTCTTTATGTAGTGTTGTGTTGTCTCTCTTGCGTGATATGTGTTTTGTCCTATTTTTCTATTGAATTTATTTTTTATTTTTAATACCAGCACCTGTCCCCACAGGAGGCATTTTGCCTTTTGGTAGGCCGTCATTGTAAATAAGAATTTGTTCTTAACTGACTTGCCTAGTTAAATAAAAAATAAAAAATAAATTGAATAGAGGAGAAACCCTGTCAATTCTATACGCTTGAGAGACTGTTTACAACTGGAGTATGCATAACTGGTTTTATCAACTGTGCACCCGTATCTGTGTGTTGGCCATTTGTGGTTATACACAAGTTATTTTAGGACATCAGACATTTAGCCAGGTCAAAAATCAAATCCAATCAAATGTATTTGTCACATACACATAGTTAGCAGATGTTGATGCGAGTGTAGCGAAATGCTTGTGCTTCTAGTTCCGACAATGCAGTAATAACCAACGAGTAATCTAACTAGCAATTCCAAAACTACTACCTTATACTCACAAGTGTAAAGGGATAAAGAATATGTACCTAAGATATATGAATGAGTGATGGTACAGAGCGGCATAGGCAAGATGCAGTAGATGGTATCGAGTACAGTATATACATACATATGAGATGAGTAATGTAGGGTATGTATACAAAGTGGCATAGTTTAAAGTGGCTAGTGATACATGTATTACATAAAGATGCAGTAGATGATATAGAGTACCGTATATACGTATACATATGAGATGCATAATGTAGGGTATGTATACATTATATTAAGTAGCATTGTTTAAAGTGGCTAGTGATATATTTTACATCAATTCCCATCAATTCTCATTATTAAAGTGGCTGGAGTTGAGTCAGTGTGTTGGCAGCTGCCACTCAATGTTAGTGGTGGCTGTTTAACAGTCTGATGGCATTGAGATAGAAGCTGTTTTTCAGTCTCTCGGTCCCAGCTTTGATGCACCTGTACTGCCTCGCCTTCTGGATGATAACGTGGAGAACAGGCAGTGGCTCGGGTGGTTGTTGTCTTTGATGATCTTTATGGCCTTCCTGTGACATCGGGTGGTGTAGGTGTCCTGGAGGGCAGGTAGTTTGCCCCGGTGATGCATTTTGCAGAACTCACTACCCTCTGGAGAGCCTTACAGTTGTGGGCGGAGCAGTTTACGTACCAGGCGGTGATACAGCCCGACAGGATGCTCTCGATTGTGCATCTGTAGAAGTTTGTGAGTGCTTTTGGTGACAAGCCAAATTTCTTCAGCCTCCTGAGGTTGAAGAGGCGCTGCTGCACCTTCTTCACGATGCTGTCTGTGATGTGTACGCCGAGGAACTTAAAACTTACTACCCTCTCCACTACTGTCCCGTCGATGTGAATAGGGGGGTGTTCCCTCTGCTGTTTCCTGAAGTCCACAAGCATCTCCTTAGTTTTGTTGACGTTGAGTGTGAGGTTATTTTCCCGACACCACACTCCCGGGGCCCTCACCTCCTCCCTGTAGGCCGTCTCGTCGATGTTGGTAATCAAGCCTACCACTGTTGTGTCGTCCGCAAATTTGATGATTGAGTTGGAGGCGTGCGTGGCCATGCAGTTGTGGGTGAACAGGGAGTACAGGAGAGGGCTCAGAACGCACCCTTGTGGGGCCCTAGTGTTGAGGATCAGCGGGGTGGAGATGTTGTTACCTACCCTCACCACCTGGCTGCGGCCTGTCAGGAAGTCCAGTACCCAGTTGCACAGGGCGGGGTCGAGACCCAGGGTCTCAAGCTTGATGACGAGTTTGGAGGGTACTATGGTGTTAATGCCTAAACTTAACCTTAAATACTTCTCAATTTGATGTTTGCAGAAACTTCAAAATGTGACGTTTGAGGAACATGGATGAACGTCTAATTCTGATCTGAGACTGAGTGGCCTAGTTTCAGCCGGACGTGACAATGACATTAATACATGTTAATAGCTGAATAGACACTATTTTTGGAATTGGCTATCTAGTTAGTCTGGAACTTTCAAATAAATTCCCTGGTTTTCCCGAAAAACTGTTTGGAGGATCCCGGATCAGGAAGGGATGAGCAGGAAAGCCTCCAACCAGGATTTCTGGCAAAACAGGGAATTTATTGATAGTTCCCTGGAATTATGCTACCCTAACCCGGTGTTGGTGTGTCAATCAAATGGTCATCTGTGATCAAGGTAATATTTCGAAGCTCTGATGTGTTTTTACAGTTTCTGGAAATGTGGGATTGTAGAAACACCATCACACACCCACATATAGCAGATGTTCTTAAAGAGCTGCAAAACCTGGACCCATACAAATCAGCTGGGCTTGACAATCTGGACCCTCTATTTCTAAAACTATCCGCCGCCATTGTCGCAACCCCTATTACCAGCCTGTTCAACCTCTCTTTCATGTCGTCTGAGATCCCCAAGGATTGGAAAGCTGCTGCGGTCATGCCCCTCTTTAAAGGGGGAGACAATCTGGACCCAAACTGTTACAGACCTATATCCATCCTGCCCTGCCTATTTAAGGTCTTCGAAAGCCAAGTCAACAAACAGATCACTGACCATCTCGAATCCCACCTTACCTTCTCCGCTGTGCAATCTGGTTTCTGAGCCGGTCACGGGTGCACCTCAGCCACGCTCAAGGTACTAAACGATATCATATCCTCCATCGATAAAAGACAGTACTGTGCAGCCGTCTTCATCGACCTGGCCAAGGCTTTCGACTCTGTCAATCACCATAATCTTATCGGCAGACTCAGTAGCCTCTGCTTTTCTAAAGACTGCCTTGCCTGGTTCACCAACTACTTTGCAGACAGAGTTCGGTGTGTCAAATCGGAGGGCATGTTGTCCGGTCCTCTGGCAGTCTCTATGGGGGTGCCACAGGGTTCAATTCTCGGGCCGACTCTTTTCTCTGTCTATATCAATTATGTTGCTCTTGCTGCGGGCGATTCCCTGATCCACCTCTACGCAGACAACACTATTCTGTATACTTCTGGCCCTTCCTTGGACACTGTGCTATCTAACCTCCAAACGAGCTTCAATGCCATACATCACTCCTTCCGGGGCCTCCAACTGCTCTTAAACACTAGTAAAACCAAATGCATGCTTTTCAACCGTTCGCCCGACTAACATTACCACCCTGGATCTATAAGTACCTAGGTGTCTGGCTAGACTGTAAACTCTTCTTCCAGACTCACATCAAACATCTCCAATCCAAAATCAAATCTAGAATCGGCTTTCTATTTCGCAACAAAGCCTCCTTCACTCACGCCGCCAAACTTACCCTAGTAAAACTATCCTACCGATCCTCGACTTTGGCGATGTCATCTACAAAATAGCTTCCAATACTCTACTCAGCAAACTGGATGCAGTTTATCACAGTGCCATCCGTTTTGTTACTAAAGCACCTTATACCACCCACCACTGCGACCTGTATGCTCTAGTCGGCTGGCCCTCACTACATATTCGGTGCCAGACCACTGGTGCCAGACTCACAGTTCCATGGAAAACTCCGCCTTATCTCAGTTCACTCATCACGATGGCAACACCCACCCGTAGCACACGCTCCAGCAGGTGTATCTCACTGATCATCCCGAAAGCCAACACCTCATTTGGCCACCTGTCCTTCCAGTTCTCTGCTGCCTGTGACTGGAACGAATTGCAAAAATCACTGAAGTTGGAGACTTTTATCTCCCTTACCAACTTTAAACATCTGCTATCTGAGCAGCTAACCAATCGCTGCAGCTGTACATAGTCCATCGGTAAATAGCCCACCCAATTTTCCTATCTCATCCCCATACTGTTTTTAATGATTTACTTTTCTGCTCTTTTGTACACCACTATCTCTACCTGCACATGACCATCTGATCATTTATCACTCCAGTGTTAATCTGCTAAATTGTAATTATTTGCCTACCTCATGCCTTTTGCACACAATGTATATACTCATTTTTTTATATACTGTGTTATTGACTTGTTTATTGTTTACTCCATGTGTAACTCTGTGTTATTATCTGTTCACACTGCTATGCTTTATCTTGGCCAGGTCGCAGTTGTAAATGAGAACCTGTTCTCAACTAGCCTACCTAGTTAAATAAAAGTGAAAAAAATATATTTAAAAAATAAATAAAAATGTTGATAGACTATTTGTAATGTTTGCTGTAGGTCTTGACCTGTTCCTCTCACCCACTCAATGGCCTAGTCAATATGTGTATCAAATGATTCATTTGCTTACAAAAGACTGATGAAGTCAGAAAAATATAAAAGGAACCCATTTTTAAGCATTTCACTGTAAGTAAACACCTGTTATGAAAATAAGATTTCATTTGATTTGAGTTGGAATGTGGTCAGTCATCTTCAGAACGTTGCTGATAGAAATGTAATGAAATAGAGGTGAAATTACTCCTCTAAGAGATAGACAATCATATCTGTCCTATACAATGTATTTCTATCTGAATGCACTGTAACGGTATACCCTCCTGAACAAGCCTCTGCTGTAGAGGAATGTACATCTTGCCCCCTTCTCTCTCCCCCACCTTCACTCTCTGTCGCTGCTCTAACATCAAAACATCTGGTTTCATGGGGCTGTATTGGATTTCAGGAAACCCTCTCTGTGAGCATGACATCACTACACAACAGTCTTCTGGAGCAAGCAGAATTACTAAGCGCGTGTGTGTGTATTTTGCATTACTCAGCTGATTCAGTGCTTAATAAACACTTTCCCCTCATCACTGACTGACAGAGGTACAAATAATGCTAAAAAATAGAGCTGCTTCTTTTCCTCTTCCTCGTAGAAATAAATACCTCAAGCTAGAATCCTTGTCTGAATAAAATACACTATAAAATGTTTTAACTTAGTGACTGATAGTGACTGTGATCTGAAGTACACCCAGAATAATCTTTAGACTTACAGTATGACTGTCCAGTCTTGCTTCAACTCATTCTAGGTTTTCAGCAGATCACGAGATGATCAAAGTTCAGTTACTAAGTGACAATCATAGTCAGTAACAGTTGTTCAGAATGGCACAAACTGATCTGAGTTCAGTCACTGATCTATGTCAGTAACAGTTGATCAGCAGTACCTGAGCTGATCCAGGTTCAGCAGTAGCCGATCGAGGTAGCCCTTGAGTCTGTTTAGTGCCACTGGACTCACACTAAGACCAAACTTTCTGACACTGTCCTTCAGAGCCTCCTCCAACCCACCCTCTCCTGTCTGTTTCTGCTGGCGACCTGGGCAGCGCGACATCATCCAGTTCTCCAGCTGACCCCGCATGGTGGAGGCATCTTCCACCAGCTGTTTGAGGTCCGCCATGTCTAGGGAGATCAGCAGTTCCTGGTAGAACCCCATGGTCTCTACTATGGAAGGCAGGCCTTCTATAGGCTGGTCTCCTGCAGCTGCCGGGAAAAACAATTCCAGGCCGTCAATTACCAGGTTAGAAGAGGAAGGGAGCTGGAGGGAGGCAGGGAGAGAGAGAGAAAGATGTGATTAAAATAAGATTTATGCAGACTAAATATTGTTTTACAAGTCACATTTATCAACAAGCCAAAGACTGCATTAGTCAGTACACTAATTATTGATTGATCGACTGACTAATTGATCGATGGATTGATTACCTTTTTGATTTCCATCTGTGTCCTGTACACCATGGTCTGAGCAAGGAATTTGACCTTGGTTCTCACTATGTCCAATGACAGTGAAGCTCCTGCCCCCATACTGAAAAGTGCCAGTAGAGAGGACACCAGGAGGGCCATGGAACAATCCATATCTGTAGTCTGTATGAACAGGTGTATGCGCGTGAATGTGTGTACGGGTGTCAATGTGTGTGTCTTGAACCTGGTGCTTAATCGGTGTATGTATAAAGAATAGCACAGGTGTTCCTGTAGGAGGGCAGAGATACATGCTATAAGTTCAGGTTGTTCTTTTATTGTCTGTTACAGAACACATACACTTATGCACTTCCATAATGTTCATATACATTTGCTTATTTTTAAAGTCTTAAACTTCAATGGCATGTTTTGGTTGAGAATAA
The DNA here is from genome assembly GCF_021184085.1 of Oncorhynchus gorbuscha. Classification (NCBI taxonomy): domain Eukaryota; kingdom Metazoa; phylum Chordata; class Actinopteri; order Salmoniformes; family Salmonidae; genus Oncorhynchus; species Oncorhynchus gorbuscha. Next base: position 35,729,724 of record NC_060174.1, read on the forward strand.
ATATTTGTTTTAGACCAATCAATATTTGGCAGAGGGTTGGGGGTGAAATCCCTACCAAGAGAGAACAGCCTGCCCTCTGATAAATAGGCTACAGATAAGATTCAACGTACTACACCCATACTACTGAAAACAGACAGAACCCAGTCTACCAAGTCTACCTGATCGACTTGGTTGGCTGTATATTCCACATGCTTCCTTTCAAACGTTCTTTCTAAAGTTAAATGTTCGTTTTTTTTAATGGCACCTCATTTCATGAAAGACGATCAAACCAAACCATGCATTACGGACAAGATAAAGTTTCACTACATCACCTGTTCAAATCTGTACATATTATTTCAGTAGCACATACTAACAAAGAGAGAGCGAGAGAGAGTAATAGTGATAAAGCAAATGATAGAGGTAGAGAGAGTGATAGAGAAAGTGCAGTGGACAGAGTATCTTACCTCTGAGGGTCTGTGTGTGTCATTCCCAGGCTACATCAGGTCTTCTCTTATAGCTGAGGTCAGTTGACTCATCTCTTACTCACCTCTTCCCCATCCTCCCCTTTACTCACCTCTCCTCCCCCTCTACACAAGAGTCCCCTGGTAGTCTGGGTAGCAGGACAGGAGACGGGAGGTTGAAAACATACACACACACATATATATTTAGTGTATTTAGTGTATACCTCCTGGCTCTCTTTCTCATCTCTCCATGGATGGTACATTTACATGTTTGAAAAGTAGGGTGTTCCCTGATCCGCTAGCTCATATGGGTGCTTATCTGTGTGTGTGTGTGTGTGTGTGTGTGTGTGTGTGTGTGTGTGTGTGTGTGTGTGTGTGTGTGTGTGTGTGTGTGTGTGTGTGTGTGTGTGTGTGTGTGTGTGTGTGCGTGCGTGCGTGCGTGCGTGCGTGCGTGCGTGCGTGCGTGCGTGCGTGCGTGCGTGCGTGCGTGACTACAATAAGTACCCGAGTGTATGTCACCATTAGGCTGATCCCTATCTCATTGTTGTATGTGTCTTATTGACTGGTATGGGAGAGACTGGTAATGTCATTACAGTGTAAATACCTACTGCAACACCCAAAACATGGGGGCAGGCAGTGGTGGAAAAAGTACTCAATTCTCACACTTGAGTAAAAGTAAAGATACCTCAATAGAAAATGACTCAAAAAAGTATTTAGTCAGCCACCAATTGTGCAAGTTCTCCCACTTAAAAATATGAGAGAGGCCTGTAATTTTCATCATAGGTATGCTTCAACTATGACAGACAAAATTACGAAAATCACATTGTAGGATTTTTAATGAATTTATTTGCAAATTATGGTGGAAAATAAGTATTTGGTCAATAACAAAAGTTTATCTCCCCTTTATCTACCCTTTGTTGGCAATGACAGAGGTCAAGCGTTTTCTGTAAGTCTTCACAATGTTTTCACACACTGTTGCTGATATTTTGGCCCATTCCTCCATGCAGATCTCCTCTAGAGCAGTGATGTTTTGGGGCTGTTGCTGGGCAACACGGACTTTCAACTCCCTCCAAATATTTTCTATGGGTTTGAGATCTGGAGACTGGCTAGGCCACTCCAGGACCTTGAAATGCTTCTTACGAAGCCACTCCTTCTTTGCCCGGGCGGTGTGTTTGGGATCATTGTCATGCTGAAAGATCCAGCCACATTTCATCTTCAATGCCCTTGCTGATGGAAGGAGGTTTTCACTCAAAATCTCACGATATTGGCCTCCCGGGTGGCGCAGTGGTTAAGGGCGCTGTAATGCAGCGCCAGCTGTGCCATCAGAGACTCTGGGTTCGCGCCCAGGCTCTGTCGTAACCGCCCGTGACCGGGAGGTCTGTGGGGCGACGCACAATTGGCCTAGCGTCGTCCGGGTTAGGAGAGGCTTGGTCGGTAGAGATGTCCTTGTCTCATCACGCACCAGCGACTCCTGTGGCGGGACGGGCGCAGTGTGCGCTAACCAACGTTGCCAGGTACACATGTTTCCTCCGGCACATTGGTGCGGCTGGCTTCTGAGTTGGATGTGCGCTGTGTTAAGAAGCAGTGTGGCTGGTTGGGTTGTGTATTGGAGGACGCATGACTTTCAACCTTCGTCTCTCCTGAGGCCGTATAGGAGTTGTAGCGATGAGACAAGATAGTAGCTTCTACAACAATTGGATACCATGAAATTGGGGAGAAAAAGGGGTGTAAAAATAAATAAAAAATCTCACGATACATTGGGGAGAAAAAGGGGTGTAACAATTAAAAATGTAAAAAAATCTCACGATACATGTATTCTTTTCTTTACACGGATCAGTCGTCCTGGTCCCTTTGCAGAAAAACAGCCCCAAAGCATGATGTTTCCATCCCCATGCTTCACAGTAGGTATGGTGTTCTTTGCATGCAACTCAACATTCTTTGTCCTCCAAACACGACGGGTTGAGTTTTTAACTAAAAGTTATATTTTGGTTTCATCTGACCATATGACATTCTACCAATCTTCTTCTGGATCATCCAAATGCTCTCTAGCAAACTTCAGACGGGCCTGGACATGTACTGGCTTAAGCAGGGGGACACGTCTGGCACTGCAGGATTTGAGTCCCTGGCGGCGTAGTGTGTTACTGATGGTAGGCTTTGTTACTTTGGTCCCAGCTCTCTGCAGGTCATTCACTAGGTCCCCCCGTGTGGTTCTGGGATTTTTACTCACCGTTCTTGTGATCATTTTGACCCCACGGGGTGAGATCTTGCGTGGAGCCCCAGATCGAGGGAGATTATCAGTGGTCTTGTATGTCTTCCACTTCCTAATAATTGCTCCCACAGTTGATTTCTTCAAACCAAGCTGCTTACCTATTGCAGATTCAGTCTTCCCAGCCTGGTGCAGGTCTACAATTTTGTTTCTGGTGTCCTTTGACAGCTCTTTGGTCTTTGCCATAGTGGAGTTTGGAGTGTGACTGTTTGAGGTTGTGGCCAGGTGTCTTTTATACTGATAACAAGTTCAAACAGGTGCCATTAATACAGGTAACAAGTGGAGGACAGAGGAGCCTCTTAAAGAAGAAGTTACAGGTCTGCGAGAGCCAGAAAACTTGCTTGTTTGTAGGTGACCAAATACTTATTTTCCACCATAATTTGCAAATATTTTTTTTTTCCTCATTATGTCTGTCATAGTTCAAGTGTACCTATGATGAAAATTACAGACCTCTCTCATATTTTTAAGTGGGAGAACTTGCACAATTGGTGGCTGACTAAATACTTTTTTGCCCCACTGTACTTAAGTTTAAAAAGTAAAGGTAGTTGCTAAAATAAACTTAAGTATCAGAAGTGAAAGTACGTATAATTTAAAATTCCTTATATTAAAACCAGATGGCACAATTGTATTTCTATTTTTATTTACGGACAGCCATGGCCACAGTCCAACACTCAGACATCATTTAAAAACAAAGCATTTGTGTTTAGTGAGTCCGCCAGATCAGAGGCAGTTGGGATGACCAGGGATGTTCTCTAGATAAGTGTGTGCATATTGGACCATTTTCTGTCCTGCTAAGCATTCAAAATGTAATGAGTACTTTTGGGTGTCAATGAAAATGTATGGAGTATAGAGTACATACTTTTCTTTAGGAAAGTAGTGAAGTAAAAGTAAAAGTTGTCAAAAATACAAATAGTAAAGTAAAGTACAGATACCAAAAAAATACTTAAGTAAAAAATACTTTAAAGTACTACTTAAGTACTTTACACCATTGGAGACAGGAGGGAGCGGATCAGTGTCTGATGACTGGAGGGAATAGGCATCACAGTGGTCAGCAGTGTCTGATTACATCACTGCCAGAGGGACACTGTCATAGTGCCCAGAACTCGGGTCACTTAGCTCTGGTGGTCCCAGTGACAATAATAGAGCAGCCCTGGTCACAGTCTCCAGCACCCCCGGGGGGTATTATTGACTGGCCTTCATGTCTTAACGTAATGATGCACTGTTGTTTTTCTTTGCTTATTTGAACTGTTCTTGACATAATATTGACTGTTACCAAATAGGGCTATCTTCTGTATACCAACCCTACCTTGTGTTGTCACAACACAACTGATTGGCTCAAATGCATTAAGAAGGAAAGAAATTCCACAAATGTACTTTTAACAAGGCACAGCTGTTAATTCAAACGCATTCCAGGTGACTACCTCATGAAGCTGGTTGAGAGAATGCCAAGAGTGTGCAAAGATGTCATCAAGGTAACTACTTTGAAGAATCTCAAATCTCAAATATGTTTTGATTTGTTTAACACTTTTTTGATTACTACATGATTCCATATGGGACGGCAGGGTAGCCTAGTGGTTAGAGCGTTGGACACTGCTGACCACTGTGATGCCTACTCCCTCCAACTCCCTCCGTTGGACTAGTAACCGAAAGGTTGCAAGTTCGAATCCCCGAGCTGACAAGGTACAAATCTGTCGTTCTGCCCCTGAACAGGCAGTTAACCCACTGTTCCTAGGCCGTCATTGAAAATAAGAATTTGTTCTTAACTGACTTGCCTAGTAAAATAAAGGTTTAAAAAAATATATGTGTTATGTCATAGTTTTAATGTCTTCACTATTATGCTACAATGTAGAAAATAGTACAAATAAAGAAAAACCCTTGAATGAGTAGGTGTGTGATGCCATTGGTTGACTGAGTGTGCTTTCTGATCTAAAAATGAATGGATTCATGTTTTGTAGCAATAATTGTGGCCTTTGTCTTTCGCCAATTGCACGATCATGCTAGCAGTGAGTAGATATAGTTGTTCTAAATTGGACTTGTGTCAATGAAGTTCCTAGCTGCCAGGACATTACATGATATTTAGGATGACTCATATTCTCTGGCTTTATAAAGGCTACAGCCCGACGGGAGACCTACTTCCTTGTTCAATTGTGTTCCCACCCTCAAAGATGGGCTTTTAAAAACGGAGGCGGTACTAGATTCTTTGTAGATGTTCACGGGAGCTATGTTACCGTGCACGGTCTATCTAGATTGCTAAATAATTATGGCTGCTTCTGGTGTTTACGCTTTCCAACTAGAGCCGGACGTCAAAACATGTTTTTATTAAATTGGGGTTTTTACTTTGAGTGATAAGACCAAATTGAATCACTGAGGAATGTCATTCTAAATTTTGGTTGGATAAATAGTTGGGTTGTTAATTATGATTTGGAATATGAATGATTTCCCTGACCTATTCTCTATTTCTGACTACATCTCTGAGCATGAGGACTAAGAGGGATGTCTGTCCTATATGTTGTGAGGAGGCCTGTGTTTAGATACTGGTTCTCATGTAAGATAGGGAGCATTTCTATGTTATGTTTTTATTTTCCTCAAATTGATTATTCTGTGTTATTAAACATGTGCAAGTTTGTCTTGTAGAATAAAGGTTGTAAACTTAGTTTCAGAAGGGAGAAAGCTTACATATAAGCTAAGGTATTTGACATTAAAGGGATTGGATTTAAATATTGAGTATGTAATTAATGTTCTGATTCTTTAGAAGGGACAATGTCCCTGAGAGGGGAATGTCGTGGCAGAATCACAATCATTTAGGTAACATTTATCAATAAGATGTTTTATTAATTTTTATAAGCATGCTTATGTGGGAAAGTTACTTGGGCCCAGAGAGGGGAGAGGTCGGCTTAGTCTTATCTGTGAATGTGTCTGTAACTATTCCTAAACCATGTGAAGGGATGGTGTGATTATTGGGGAACCAGTCAGGTGGCTCCACAATGTCTGTGTGCCAGTCACGTCTCTCTGTACGCTTGTCCAGGAGGGGGTGTATTTGATATATGCCATTGGATGAGGTAATGTTTTTGGTTCTAAGTGGTACCAAGAATGAGATAAGGTTGGTTTAGGAGACCAAACTTAACGATAATTTATAGCTAATGCAATAAATTATGGGATACTCCTTTTTCTGGTAAAAGATTCTTTGTGTAATGTTCCTAAGATCTGTTATTTGTCATGTGAGTTTAGATTGGTGTGTCTTTGCTATAAAGGATCTCAGTTGCCATTATGTTGACACTCTCAGAGAATTAATTTATGGACACTGAATTGATCTGAGAATCACAGGGCTATGGTGAAGCTCATATAATTAAAGATGGACTTTATGATAACTCTGACTTGTGTGTGGTTTGCTCTCTCATGATTTGGTTTTTAGCAAGCATCTATGACAAATCAGGACAGGTCGTTTCACTGAGCAGCCAATACGAACACAGGCTGTAAAACAGTGATTTTGATTTTAGATTTGGACTTATCTTCCAAGTGTTCTTAAACATTAAAATACAATTTATAATACAAACACATTTTCACATATAAACACACTGTTGCAAACATAATACATAATACACTAACATATTGACGCAATAAATACTAAAAAGATATTGATTCTTCATCTACTATAGTCCAACACAACATTTCTGTGTATTATATTTAAATATTTAAATATTTATGTTTTAAAGTATTGTTTAAATTTATATATTGAGAGGTTTCTGGTTTGCTCAGTTAAATTATTCAAATTCTTTATGCTCTACATCGAAATGGTATTTGGCCTATTTCTCTTTTCTGTCTGGATAACACATGGTGGACAATCTATTCCTAGTATTTACTGAATGTCTGTCTCTTACCGACTGAATACAGTTGTGAATAGAGTTTGGCCATTTTAAATGGTGTATATTATGAAATAAAATGAGCATGTCTTTTTCAATTTTTCAATTCCAACCAAGAGCATTGCGCATGACTACAACAGAAGAACCATATCGCCACCTTAAAACAATCCTTGCTGCTTTGTTCTGTGCAATTTGCAGCCTCCTAATATTTAGCTATCCTTCTGATCATGCATGCTGTTTTAATATATTGTTTTTACATAGATTAGTTATTTGAGACGACCATTATAAGCAGTTGTCTAGCTGCACTCCTAGTAGTTTGTTTTCTGCAAGTTCTTCAATGCCAGTCTGCACAGTGCGATATCAACCCTGAGCATATCAGCACTGCTTTTCTCCACCATTACTCCAGATTACTGGCCGTTATTCCAGATCCTCAGCCCAGCCACGAAGCTAGCCATTGAACCAGGCCCATCCCCCGGCCTGCTCATTGGACCCTATGATCACTCAGCTACACAGCTGATGCCTCCCGGACTCTTCACTAACATGACTAGAAGCCACTACATCGCCGGATTCCCTCCCGTAAGCTCTGGACCTATGCATCGGATCATCGCAACTAGCTAGCTGCTACCCAGTGGCTATAGTGGCTAACGCCCTTGTCCCGGAGGTAGCATCAGTTAGCCTTGAGCCAGGCACATCTCCCGGCTAGCAAACAATATTACTCCAGCTACATTACCTCTTTTGCCATTGGCCTAGAGCCTTTGTCGACATGGAGCCCCGCAGATCCATCACGACTGGTCTGCCGACGGAATTCCATCCGATGTGCCCTCAAACGGACTTTATCGGACGCCGATGAAGACGCTTCTGCTAGCCCTTGCCTGCTAACATTATGAACGCCATGTCTCCCTGCTTGCTAGCGTAGTAACGACTTCCTTGTTTCATCTATTTCGCTTCACTGGACCTCATGATCACCTGGCTACATGGTTGATGCCTGCTGGACTGTTCATTAATCACGGTACTCCATTTTGTTTATTTTGTTTATCTGTCGGCCCCAGCCTCGAACTCAGGCCCTGTGTGTAGTTAACTGACACTCTCTGCCCATTCATCACCATTTTACCTGTTGTTGTTGTCTTAGCTGATTAGCTGTTGCTGTCTTACCCGTTGTCTTAGCTAGCTCTCCCAATAAACACCTGTGATTGCTTTATGCCTCGCTTTATGTCTCTCTCTAATGTCAATATGCCTTGTATACTGTTGTTTAGGGTAGTTATCATTGTTTTATTTGACTGCGGAGCCCCTAGCCCAGATACTTATTTTGTCCCACCTCCCACACATGGGGTGACCTCACCTAGCATAACTAGTGCCTCCAGAGATGCAACCTCTCTTATCGTCACTCAATGCCTAGGTTACCCTCCACTGTACCCGCACCCTACTATACTCGTCTGTACATTATGCCTGAATCTATTCTACCACGCCCAGAAATCTGATTCTTTTATTCTATGTCCCCAACGCACTAGACGACCAGTTTTTATAGCCTTTAGTCGTACTCTCATCCTACTCCTCCTCTGTTCCTCGAGTGATGTAGAGGTTAACCCATGCCCTGTGTGTCCCCAGGCGCTGTCATTGGTTGACTTCTGAAACCGTAAAGGACTTGGTTTCATGCATGTTAACATCAGAAGCCTCCTCCCTAAGTTTGTTTTACTCACTGCTTTAGCACATTCCGCCAACTTTGATGTCCTAGCCGTGTCTGAATCCTGGTTTAGGAAGGCCACCAAACATTCTGAGATGTCCATCCCCAACTACAACATTTTCCATCAAGATAGAACTGCCAAAGGGGGAGGAGTTGCAATCTACTGCAGAGATCTATCTTCAGAGTTTGTTCTGTTAGGTGACCTAAACTGGGATATGCTTAACACCCCGGCGATCCTACAATCTACAATTTAAGCTTGATGCCCTCAATCTCACACAAATTACCAAGGAACCTACCGGTACCCTAAATCCATAAACATAGGCACCCGCATAAATATTATCCTGACCAACTTGCCCTCCAAATACTGCTGTTTTCAATCAGGATCTCAGAGATCACTGCCTCATTGCCTGCATTCGTTATGGGTCCGCGGTCAAACAACCACCCTTCATCACTGTCAAATGCTCCCTAAAACACTTCAGCGAGCAGGCCTTTCTAATCGACCTGGCCCGGGTATCCTGGAAGGATATTTACCTCATCCCAACAGTTGAGGATGCCTGATTGTTCTTAAAAAGTAATTTCCTCACCATCTAAAATAAGCATGCCCCATTCAAAAAATGTAGAACTAAGAACAGATATAGCCCTTGGTTCACTCCAGACCTGACTGCCCTCGACCAGCACAAAAACATCCTGTGGCATACTGCACTAGCATCAAATAGTCCCTGTGATATGCAACTTTTTAGGGAAGTCAGGAACCAATATACAGTCAGTTAGGAAAGCAAAGGCTAGCCTTTTTGAAACAGAAATTTGCATCCTGTAGCTCTAATTCCAAAAGGTTCTGGGACACTGTACAGTCCATGGATAATAAGAGCACCTCCTCCCAGCTGTCCACGGCACTGAGGCTTGTAAACACTGTCACCACTGATGAATCCACGATAATCGAGAATTTCAACAAGCATTTCTCTACGACTGGCATTGCTTTCCTCTTGGCTACCCCTATCCCGGCCAACAGCTCCGCATCCCCCGCAGCTACTTGCCCAATCCTCCCCAGCATCTCCTTAAACCAAATCCAGATAGCAGATGTTCTGAAAGAGCAAAACCTGGACCCGTACAAATCAGCCAGGCTAAACAATCTAGACCCTCTCTTTCTAAAATTATCTGCCACCATCATTGAAACACTTATTACTAGTCTGTTCAACCTCTCTCTCGTATCGTCCGAGATTGCTAAAGGTTGGAAAGCTGCCGGGATCATCGCCCCTCTTCAAAGGGGGAAGACACTCTAGACCCAAACTGTTTCAGACCTATATCCATCCTGCCCTGCCTTTCTAAAGTCTTCGAATGCCAAGTTAACAAACAGATCACTGACCATTTTGAATCCCACCATACCTTCTCCGATGTGCAATACGATTCCCGAGCTGGTCACGGGTGCACCTCAGCCACGCTCAAGGTACTAAACGATATCACAACCGCCATTGATAAAAAACAGTACTGTGCAGCCGTCTTCCTCGACCTGGCCTAGGCTTTCTGTCAATCGCCGTATTCTTATCGGCAGACTCAACAGCCTTGGTCTCTCAAATGACTGCTTCGCCGGGTTCACCAACTACATCTCAGATAGAGTTCAGTGTGTCAAATCGAAGGGCCTGTTGTCCGGACCTCTGGCAGTCTCTATGGGGGTGCCACAGGGTTCAATTCTCAGGCCGACTCTGTATATATCAATGATGTGACTCTTACTGCGGGTGATTCCTTGATCTACCTCCACGCAGATGACACCATTCTTTATACATCTGGCCCTTCTTTGGACACTTTGTTAACAAACCTTAAAACAAGCTTCAAAGCCATACAACTTAGAATATGTGGACAAATACATATGTGTCTGGCTAGACTGTAAACTCTCCTTCCAGACTCATGTTAAGAATCTGAAATCCAAAATTAAATCTAGAATCGGCTTCCTATTTCGCAACAAAGCCTCCTTAAATAATACTGCCAAACATACCCTTGTTAAACAGACTATCCTACCGATCCTCGACTTCGGCGATGTCATTTTAAAAAAATAGCCTCCAACACTCTACCCAGCAAACTGGATGCAGTCTATCACAGTGCCATCCATTTTGTCACCAAAGCCCCATATCCATATACCACGCACCACTGTGACCGGTATGCTGTCGTCGGCTGGCCCTCGCTACATATTCGTCGCCAGACCCACTGGCTCCAGGTCATCTATAAGTCTTTGCTATGAAAAGTGCCGCCTTATCTTAGCTCACTGGTCACCATAACAACACCCACCCGTAGCACGTGCTCCAGCAGGTATATCTCACTGGTCATCCCAAAAGCCAACACCCACTTTAGCCGCCTTTCCTCCCACTTCTCTGCTGCCAATGACTGGAATGAATTGCAAAAATCACTGAAGTTGGAGACTTATATCTTCCTCACTAACTTTAAGCATCAGCTATCTGAGCAGCTTACCAATCTCTGCAGCTGTACAGAGCCCATCTGTAAATAGCTCACCCAACTACCTACCTCATCCCCATATTGTTTTAATTAACTTTTTTGCTCTTTTGCACCACAGTATTTCTACTTGCACATCATCATCTGCACATCTATCACTGTGTTAATTTGCTAAATTGTAACTACTTCGTTACTATGGCCAATTTATTGCCTTACCTCCTTACTCCATTTGCACACACTCTATATAGATTTTTCTAGTGTGTTAATGACTATACTTTTGTTTATCCTATGTGTAACTCTGTGTTGTTTTTTGTCGCACTGCTTTGCTTTATCTTGGCCAGGTCGCAGTTGTAAATGAGAACTTGTTCTCAACTGGCCTACCTATAAAATAAAATAAATTGTACTCCCCCAATACTTAATTGTATCCCATGCTGTGTTGACATTTTCTTAGCGGAACAGACCAACATAACTTTGGTTTTCTTGGTGTTTAAACTTCTTAGGGCTGCAATCCCGTTAACGGGATCGTAATGACAACAGCCAGTGAAAGTGCAGGGCGCCAAATTCAAAACAAGAGAAATCTCATAATTAAAATTCCTCAAACATACATGTATCTTATGCCGTTTTAAAGGTAATCTTGTTGTTAATCCCACCACAGTGTCCGATTTCAAATAGGCTTTACAGAGAAAGCACCACAAATGATTATGTTAGGTCACCATCAACTCACAGAAAAAAATCAGCCATTTGTCCAGCCAAAGAGAGGCGTCACAAAAAGCACAAATAGAGATAAAATTAATCACTAACCTTTGATGATCTTCATCAGATGACACTCATAGGACTTCATGTTACACAATACATGTATGTTTTGATAAAGTTCATATTTATATCAAAAAATCTCAGTATGCATTGGGAGCGTTACGTTCACTAGAGCCACATCATTTTACAGAAATACTCATTATAAATGTTGATAAATACAATTGTTAGACAGCTGTGTCAGATTTTTAAAAAACTTTACGGAAAAAGCAAACCATGGAATAATCTGAGACGGCACACAGAAAATAAAAAATATATTCTGCCATGTTGGAGTCAACAGAAATCACATATTCCCTTACCTAATATTCCCTTACCGTTGACAATCTTCATCAGAATGCACTCCCAGGAATCCTAGTTCCACAGTAAATGCTTGATTTGTTCGATAATGTCCATGATTTATGTCCAAGTAGCTACTTTTGTTAGCGCGTTTAGTACACAAATCGAAGTGCTCCTGCAGGTCCATCTGAACATCGGACGAAAACTTTAAAAGGTTATATTACAGGTCGAAGAAACTAAGTATAGAATTAATGTTTAGGATGTTGTTATCCTAAATCTTCAATGAAGTTCCAACCGGAGAATTCCTATGTCTGTAAAGAAGCCATGGAACGCAGGTCACTATCATGTGAAATGCGCATGACCAGGACCTGGCTCTCTGCCAGACCACTGACTCAAACAGCTCCCATCCAGCCTCACAACACAGTAGAATCCTCATTCAAGTTTCTGAAGACAGTTGACATCTAGTGGAAGCCATAGGAAGTGCAACTTTATCCATATCCCACTGTGTATTCAATAGGGGCTGGGTTGAAAATCGACCAACCTCAGATTTCCCACTTCCTGTTTGGATTTCTTCTCAGATTTTTGCCTGCCATATGAGTTGTGTTATACTCATAGACATCATTCAAACAGTTTTAGAAACTTCGGAGTGTTTTCAATACAATACGAATAATAATATGCATATATTAGCAACTGGTACTGAGGAGCAGGCCGTTTACTCTGGGCACCTCTGAGTATCTTTCATCCAAGCTACTCAATACTGCCCCTGCAGCCATAAGAAGTTAAAACAAGTTTGTTACGGCAACCAACTCCCTGATATTCTCCAAATCTCCTTGTAAAGCTTGCTGTACGTGTTGAACCAATTGTCCTGCTGTATAACTTGTAGTATCATCTGCAAATATAGTAGCTTGAGTTACAGATAAGGCATAAGGAAGGTCATTGGTATATATTAAATAAAGAAGTGGCCCAGGGCAACTGCCCTGCAATATTCCACAGTTTAAAGCATGAGGGGAAGAAAAGTGTGAGTGTTTCCTGTCAGTTAGATATGACTGTACCCAATTCAACGCTACCTCCTTAAAATCATTATGCATTAATTTTGTCAAAATGATTTCATGATCCACTAAATCAAATGCTGCACTAAAATATAAAAATACTACACCCACAAACCTGTCATTATCACTAAGGTCATTACAGAAAACACCAGACTGATACAGATCAGAATTATATGTGAAGATAACATTGAGGAGAGTATGCTTTTCTGGGTGTTTGGAGTCATACCTTGTGGAATTGGTAATAATCTGAGAAAGATTTCAAATCCAATCACATTTTATTAGCCACATGCGCCGAATACAACAGGTGTAGACCTTACATTGGAATGCTTACTTACAAGCCCCTAACCAACAATGCAGTTAAAAAATATGAATAAGAATAAGAAATAAAAGGAACAAGTAATTAAAGAGCAGCAGTAAAATAACATAGCAAGACTATATACCAGGAGGTACCGGTACAGAGTCCATGTGCACGTAGGTAGAGTTATTAAAGTGACAATGCATAGATAATAACAAAGAGTAGCAGAGGCGTAAAGGAGGGGTGTGGGGGGAGGGGGAAATGCAAATAGTCTGGGTAGCCATTTGATTAGATGTTCAGGAGTCTTATGGCTTGGGGGTAGAAGCTGTTTAGAAGCCTCTTGGACCTAGACTTCCGGTACCGCGTTCCGGTTTTGTCCAGGATCCAGTTGCAGAGGGAGGTGTTTAGTCCCAGGGTCCTTAGCTTAGTGATGAGCTTTGTGGGCACTATGGGATTGAACGCTGAGCTGTCGTCAATGAATAGCATTCTCACATTGGTGTTCCTTTTGTCCAGGTGGGAAAAGGCAGTGTGGAGTGCAATAGAGATTGCGTCGTCTGTGGATATGTTGGGACAATATGCAAATTGGAGTGGGTCTAGGGTATCTGGGATAATGGTGTTGATGTGAGCCTTGACCAGCCTTTCAAAGCACTTTGTGGCTACAGAAGGGAGTACTACGGGTCGGTAGTCATTTAGGCAGATTCCCTTAGTGTTCTTGGGCACAGGGACTATGGTGGTCTGCTTAAAACATGTTGGTATTACATTTGACGTAATAAGCTTCTATTATTAACGTGCAGAAAACCCAGGCTTTTACAAGAGGAGAAATCAGTGAAACATATCAGAACACAAGTCAGAATTGGGGCTAGCAACAGATGGGCCAGCGTGTACATGCACATTTCCAGATATCATCAACAGGAATACAATCAAGACACGGCAGAGAACAGAATAGGATGGGAGGCCAAAAGTCTGTTTTTTTATATTTTTTATTTCACCTTTATTTAACCAGGTAGGCTAGTTGAGAACAAGTTCTCATCTGCAACTGCGACCTGGCCAAAATAAAGCATAGCAGTGTGAACAGACAACACAGAGTTACACATGGAGTAAACAATTAACAAGTCAATAACACAGTAGAAAAAAAGAGCGTCTATATACATTGTGTGCAAAAGGCATGAGGAGGTAGGCAAATAATTACAATTTTGTAGATTAACACTGGAGTGATAAATGATCAGATGGTCATGTACAGGTAGAGATATTGGTGTGCAAAAGAGCAGAAAAGTAAATAAATAAAAACAGTATGGGGATGAGGTAGGTAAAAATGGGTGGGCTATTTACCGATAGACTATGTACAGCTGCAGTGATCGGTTAGCTGCTCAGATAGCAGTGTGTAACCAAGAGAGTCAGAATCCCGGGTGTGGTTATAAACATTCTCTGTTTGAATGTTCATAGTCAAAGTATGCATGAGTCATGAGGCAAATAGCAAAACACACAAGAAAAAATACATAACGACTTGGGGCTAGCCATTGTAAGTTCAGAGTCACTCGCCCCAACATTGCCTGTGTGCTGGAGGCGAGGGAAAGCTCGGGAGAGACAGGGGGGTGTGTGGTGGTGGTAAATGTAGGCAGGGGTAGACAACCAGGGCAGACGGTGAACAGATCGCCAGGTGGAATCCAAGCAGCAGTGCAGCAGGAGTAGGTGTCACACCCTCTTGGGAGAAGCTTTTATTTCTGGAGGCAGAGTTCTTGAAGAAAATGCCAGTGGATGGTCTCTGAACAGCGGCAAGGGGCTTCAAGGCCCCAAATAAAACAGATGATTTCCTGGGGTAACAATGTAAGAAATAACACATTAAAAAAAATACTGCATAGTTTCCTAGGAACACGAAGCGAGGAAGCCATCTCTGTTGGCGCCAGAAGATACATAAGTGAAGGTCAAAAGTTGATGTCTCCATGTCCCAGCCAGAGAGAGGGTTCAGTGAGGGTTTCATGTTTAAAGGTAAGGGGTTTTAGTACACATATCAACATTGTGTGGGTTTATGGATTCAGTCTATCACAGTGCCATCCATTTTTTCACCAAAGCCCCGTATACTTCCCACCACTGCAACCTGTATGCTTTCGTTGGCTGGCCCTCGCTTCATACTTGTCGCCAAACCCACTGGCTCCAGGTCATCTACAAGTCTCTGTTAGGTAAAGCCCCGCCTTTTCTCAGCTCACTGGTCACCATAGCAGCAAGCGCTCCAGCAGGTATATCTCACCCCTAAAGCCAATTCTTACTTTGGCCGCCTCTCCTTCCAGTTCTCTGCTGCCAGTGACTGGAACTGCAAAAATCACTAAAACTGGAGACTCTTACCTCCCTCACTAGATTTAAGCACCAGCTATCAGGGCAGCTCACAGATCACTGCACCTGTACATAGCTCATCTGTATATAGCCCATCCAATCTACCTCATCCCCATACTATATTTATTTTTGCTCCTTTGCACCCCAGTATATCTACTTGCACATTCATCTTCTGCGCATTCTACCATTCCAGTGTTTAATTGCTATTTTGTAATTACTTCGCCACCATGGCCTATTTATTGTCTTACCTCTCTTATCCTACCTCATTTTCACATGCTGTATATATATTTTTCTACTGTATTATTGACTGTATGTTTGGTTTATTCCATGTGTAACTGTTGTTGTATGTGTCAAACTGCTTTGCTTTATCTTGGCCAGGTCGCAGTTGCAAATGAGAACTTGTTCTCAACTAGCCTACCTGGTTAAATAAAGGTCAAATCACATTTTAAAAAATAAATAAAAATGAAAATGTTGATGTTCCCAAAATGTATTGATTCTTTGAAAAATGTTCTTGAATCACAGATGACCATTTAACATGAATACAGACAGACTAAACAAACTGTCTTTGTAAGTTCTTTAATAAAAATGTCATTTACATTTTTGAAAGCTCTGATATTCTTTACATTATTATTGACCAATAGTTAACATGAACATAAAACACAGTAAAGAGTACAGCATCAGCATATGTTGTGAAGAACACACATTGTTTAACATGTGCTTCCAGCTGATGCAGTCTGTCAGAGTCGGGGTCAATTCAGGAAGTTAATTATATTACGATATTCCATCTCATAGCTTTCCCTTACCACTGATGGCACACCACACATTGTGTATAACATGAGGACACAGACATATGACAGTGTACTACGCCGGACTCTCCAAAATACACAGTTCAATGTTATTTCAAACATCATACCATTGTTTCAACATGTCAATGATGTAGAAACCAACTTAAGGAAAAGGTTATTGGGATATACCAAAAAATGGCCTCGCGCTCTCTCTCACACACACAACTAACTGTTGAACCATTTGTTCTTCTTGATGTTTGTGGTCTTGTTGCCGCCCATCAGTTTCCTCTTGTACTGTTCAACCAGGTTGTCAAAGCGGTCATCCTCTTGGTTCCTAAACCGCTTCTTGGCCCCCTTTGCGCTCTGGAAAACAATTGAAGACAGTTCAATGTATTACCTGTTCTTGGGGCCACGACATGCAGACATGGGTAATGTGTGTGCGCGCGAGTAACCTTTGTTCTGGGCTGTGTAGGTTTCTCCAGTGACGTTCCTCCCTGTACCTCTCTCCTGCTGGGCCGGTTCTTGGGCTTCTTAGGCTGGGCAGGCTGCAGCTTCCCCTTATCACGTGCCCTGCACAATGAAAATTATACCATGTAGTTTGTGTTACATTATTATGATAGGTAAAGTACAGTTGAAGTCGGACGTTCACATACACCGTAGCCAAATACATTTAAACTCACACTTCCTGACATTTAATCCTAGTAAAACGTCCCTGTATTAGGTCAGTTAGGATCACCACTTAATTTTAAGAATGTGAAATGTCAGAATAGAGAAATATTTATTTCAGCTTTTAATTTTTTCATCACTTTCCCAGTGGGTCAGGAGGTAGCATTGCCTTTAAATTGTTTAACCTGGGTCAAACGTTCCGGGTAGCCTTCCACAAGCTTCCCACAATAAGTTGGGTGAATTTTGACCCATTCCTCTTGACAGAGCTGGTGTAACAGAGTCAGGTTTAGGCCTCCTTGCTTGCACACACTTTTTCAGTTCTGCCCACAAATATTCTATAGGATTGAGGTCAGGGTTTTGTGATGGCCACTCCAATACATTGACTTTGTTGTCCTTAAGCCATTTTGCCACAACTTTGGAAGTATGCTTGGGTTCATTGTCCATTTGGAAGACCCATTTCCAACCAAGCTTTAACTTCCTGACTGATGTCTTGAGATGTTGCTTCAATATATCCACAATTTTCCTCACTCGTGATGCCATCTATTTTGTGAAGTACACCAGGCCCTCCTACAGCAAAGCACCCCCACAACATGATGCTGCCACACCTGTGCTTCAGAGTTGGGATGGTGTTCTTCGGCTTGCAAGCATCGCCCTTTTCCTCCAAACATAATGATGGTTATTATGGCCAAACAGTTCTATTTTTTTCAGACCAGAGGACATTTCTCCAAAAAGTACGATCTTCGTCCCCATGTGCAGTTGCAAACCATAGTCTGGCTTTTTATGGAGGTTTTGGAGCAGTGGCTTCTTTCTTGCTGAGCGGCCTCTCAAATTATGTCGATATGGGCCTTGTTTTACTGTGGATATAGATACTTTTGTACCCGTTTCCTCCAGTATCTTCACAAGGTCCTTTGCTGTTGTTCTGGAATTAATTTGCACTTTTCGCACCAAAGTTTGTTCATCTCTAGCAGACAGAACACGTCTCCTTCCTGAGCGGTATGACAGGTCCCATGGTGTTTATACTTGCATACTATTGTTTGTACAGGTGAACGTGGTATGGTACCTTCAGGCTTTTGGAAAATGCTCCCAAGGATGAACCAGACTTGGCTATTTTTTTCTGAGGTCTTGGCAGATTTCTTTTGATTTTCCCAAGATGTCAAGCAGAGAGGCACTGAGTTTGAAAGTAGGCCTTGAAATACATCCACAGGTACACCTCCAATTGACTCAAATTATGTCAATTAGCCCACTAGAAGCTTCTAAAGCCATGACATCATTTTCTGGAATTTTCCAAGCTGTTTAAAGGCACAGTCAACTTAGTGCATGTAAACTTCTGACCCACTGGAATTGTGATGCAGTGAACTATAAGTGAAATAATTTGTCTGTAAACAATTGTTGGAAATATTACTTGTGTCATGCACAAAGTAGATGTCCTAACTGACTTGACAAAACTATAGTTTGTTAACAAGAAATTTGTGAAGTGGTTGAAAAATGTGTTTTAACCAACCTAAGTGTATGTAAAATTCCAACTTCAACTGTATTTGTGTGTTACCTGATCTTTGGGCCACGGTGAGAAGGTAGGGCTAGAACCTTCCGTCTTTTCTTTCCATCCTCCAGTTCTACATGTTCTAGAACCGGGGTGGTCTGGAAGCCTGCATACTGCCGGCCCTGCTTCTGGTCCTGTGGCTGGGTCTGGAACAGGGTCTGGGCCTGTGGCTGGGTCTGGGCCTGTGGCTGGGGGGGAGGTACTAGACGAGAGGGAAAGAAAAGCGAGAGAAATGTCAGAAACAACAAAAAAGCAAAAACAAAGACAGACAAAGGAGGGAAAATAGCACTTCCACCAGAATTGATGAGCTGTTTGTATTATATTCAGGGTTAGGGCAGAAATGTACAGCGTCATACCTCCATCCTTTCTGTCCTGTCCGGATGGTAACGACTGTGTCTGTGTCTTCGCTGGACCCTCCTTCGTTACCATGGCACTCTGGGGTTTAGACGCACACCTCTGAGGTCCAGTCTTGCCTCCAGACTGCGGTTTCACTCCTCCCTGAGGGCCCTGCCCCTTGAAACGCTCCTGGTAACCATGGAGAGAAAATTGTTACTCTTCATTTTAATCATCACAAACACACACACACACACACACACACACACACACACACACACACCTTGACTTGTTGTTGTCGCATTTCTTTCATCTTCAGCTTCTTTCCATCTTCAAGAGAGAACTCAGCGATGGGCCTCTAGACAGATACCACACAGGAAATCACACAAGAAAAAAAACTTTAATAACAACCTACGAATAGTCTTTTCAATAACACATTCTCATCATTAGGCAAGAAAACGGTCAATATTGATCAGATGCTGTAGGTTACCAAACCAAACATGAGTATGTGTAATTCAACATTCTCCTCAATATTGATGACTACAATGTTTGAGTCCATATCCAATGTGTTCCGATATAAATTACTGCAGGTACTGACATCAACTGAAAGGCAAAGACAACATTCAGAAACATAACCTGGGATTTACATTCTCAAACAGCTGCATTCTGTCCAGGATAAGGTTAAAGACGTGCTCTGGACACGTGTATGCATAACACACAGATCAACAATGACACAGCGCCACACACACCTTGGTGTTCCCGTAGATGTCAGGGTTGTTGTTGAGGTATCGTAGTGTCTTCAGAGCGTGTTCATGTTCTTGGAACTGAACGAAGCCGTAACCTAGTGACCGGCCTAACACCTGACCACGCTCCGGCTTCTTATCATACATCACCCTGCACTGGGTGGTGGTGGATACAGATGAAGATGGTGAGGAAAATGAGAATATAGGCAAATGGTAGACACAGAAAGAAGAGAAAAATGGAGAGAGATTGTAAAGAGAAATGAAAGGCCATTCAACATGGGCAGGAAACTTTATAGGACAATAGTGCTACCATGTGGTCACTAAGAGATCACCTGGAAAGATGAGAGGACCTAATGACAGACTTTAATCAGATGGAAACAGCTATGGAAATGTGGTAGCAGTTTCTTACCTCGGTAATGCGGACTACCTTGCCACCCCCTGCAGCTTTCAGGCAGAGTTTTCGTAGTTGTTTGACGTCTACAAATTTGGGCAGGTTGTGGACACACAAGCGGGTCTTAGACACAAACACATTAATGTCCCGTAACTTGGTCAGCTTCAGGTCCTCAAACTAAGATGGGAGAGAGGGGAGCGTTAACAAATGTACACACTCTGGCCTTCCTCAAACAAACATACACTGAGGACACAAGCCCTCAGTTATCAACACAATGTGTTGTGATTGGTTGTAAGACAACACTGATGCTTTGATTGGTTGAAAAACCAGAAGTACTCACTCGGGTCCTCTTGGCCATGTCTGCTGCTGGAACACCCTCAGCTGCCTTCGTTCCTGACCGTATCACTGAAAGAGAGAGAAAGGGATGAGATGGAGGGGTGGGGAGAGGAGAGGAAAAGGGAGGAGAGAAGTAACTTACATCCCTCTCTAGCCAGGTAGAGGTTCCTGGTCCCTGTATGAGTTTTAACCTTCTTGTCCTTTAGTTTGACAGCGTCCTCTCTGCTCACCGCCGCTACAATGTTCAGCTTCCTACCATCCACACGGATACCCCCGCTCTGAGACAGACAGACACACAAACATGTTGCCCCCAAACATAGATAACATCAATTCAAAACTCATCAGAAGAGATGTACGTAGAGAATACATTAGTACTTTAACATTCTATTCAGTCTCACCTCTGACTCATCCTCTGCATCAGCAATGCATTTCTCTGCTGCTTCTTTAGACTTGAACTGAGCAAATGCAATACCTGACCAAACACAAGTCAACAACCATTGCCAACCAACACAAACATGATTCAATGTTAACATATAGACCTCCATCTTCTGACTGGAATCACTTAATTGCATTGGTTAACTTTAAGAGGGGAGTGTGTCAGCGATAGAGAGAGAGAAGGATGTTGTGTTGGACTATACCTTTAGAGTGTTCAGTGTCTGGGTGTAGGCAGATCTTGATGTACTTCAGTTCTCCATACTGCAGTAACACCTCCTCTAAGCCCTCCTCCTCCGTATCAAACGATAGGTTCCTGATGAAGATGGTTTTGCCCTGATTAATATCTGATGGGAGGGGCTTCCTGTTGGCTGCACTATCTAGAAAGTCAAAGAGAGAGGCCGAGAGAGGACCAGAGAGACAGAGGGAGAATAGTCAAAGGGGTTCAAACGGAGGGCAAGGTGGAGCATACACACTTTAATCACAAGAAAAGACAACAGATTCATACCAGAATCCTCATCTTCATCATCATCATCATCATCATCATCATCATCAGACCCAAGGTCACTTGTTTCATCGCAATCTGACTCCTGAGACTCTGAATCTTCATCCTCCTCATGATCCTCTTCATCGTCCTCTTCGCTCTCGTGCTCTGATGGGCTGTCTGGCTGCTGAGCTGGCTTAGAGCCGACTCTGTAGAGAGGACTGTTAAACACAACAGTTCAACAAGAACTTGGTGAAGTACTCCAGTCCTCAGAACCAACGGTCAAAGTCAAGCCAAAGAAGACCAATTCAGACATTTAATGTAGAGTAGGTCTAAATCACAGGTGTCAAACTCATTCCACGGAGGGCGAATGGCTGTGGGTTTTCGCTCCTCCCTTGTACTTGATTGATGAATTAAGGTAACTAATTCGTAAGGACCTCCCCACACCTGGTTGTGTAGGGCTTAATTGAAAGGAAAAAAAAAAACCTGCAGACACTAGGCCGTCCATGGAATACGTTTGACACCCCTGGTCTAAATATTTACAGCCCATCATTCACTTTAGTTCAATAAACTGAGGACATGCAGAAATACAGATTAAGACTGCAAACGCTCATACTTGTTCTTTGAATGTGCTTCTGGTTTCTTCTCCTCTTCCTCCACCTTCTCCTCCTCTTCAGAGTCACTTTCAGGTGCCGCTTTCTCTGCTGCAACCTTTTCCTCTTTCTTAGCTCCTGGCTGAGTAGCGACAAACTTGTCTTTAGCCACAGCCCAATCCACAGCTACCTGCCTTCCTGTAAAGGATAGAGGATAGAATGATTTGATCAGAGTAGAGGAAGCTACAGTAGACTGTTGAGATGCTCCCCATCTTTATGAGAGATATTCACAGGGCAGAAAAAGGTGTCCGTCTCTCTCACACATACAAACACACACAGCAGGTTAAGGTGTCTCACCTTTGATCTCTTTCAGGTTCATGGCGTTCAAGGCTTTTCCTGCCTCTAAGACGTTCTTAAACTGGACAAACGCAAAGCCCCTCATCTTCCCATCTGAAGATGAACAGAGTGAGGAATGGTCCGCCACCAGATAGAAAACATGTTATTGACATCAAAGTTGTCTTAGCGCAAAAAAAGCACCAAGGCTCAACAGTGCTTAGTGTGCTGATTGAACCAAGGGTTAGTGCTTAGTGTGGTTGGCTGGTGACTGCACCAAGAACCAACCGTGCTTAGTGTGGTTGGGTGGTGATTCGCTCAAAGTAATGGAATGTGTGCCATTTAGCAGTCGCTTTTATCCAAAGCGGCTTACAGTTATGAGTGCATACATTTTTTTGTGTATAGGTGGCCCCAGGAATAGAACCCACTATCCTGGCCTTACTACAAGAGCCATGCACTACCGACTGAGCTACAGAGGGCCCCAAAGTGAGGTCTGTACCTGGTTTGAGCGGGATGTTGGCCTCTAGAACTGTCCCAAACTTGGCAAAGGTCTGCTTCAGATCCTCATTCGAGCACTGTGAGAACATAAGACAAACATTCACAACTAACTAGGTGGCAGGTAGCCTAGCGGTTAGAGCGTTGGGTCAGTAACCGGAATATTGCTGGTTCAAATACCTGAACCGACAATGATGAGGTGCCCTTGAGCAAGGCACTTAAACCCTAATTTGCTCCAGGCGTGCCGTAATACTATGGCTGACCCTGTAAAACAACACATCTGGTGTATGTGACAATAAATCATCTTACATATTTTCTTAACTGAAGACAATAAAGCAACCTCACACAAAGCAGAGGAAAAAGATAAACAATGTTTATCTGTGTGAGTGTTTATGCATTTCATACCTTGAAACTGAGATTCCTGATGATCAGTCTGGCTTTCCTTCTGTTTTTCTTTAAGCCTCCAGATTTCTGTTCTTTTTGGGGAACTGGATCTTTTGGTGCCGTGGCTGTGTAGAAGACCACAATACATATTTGAACCATCACAAATGTAAGAGTTATGAATTACTTAGGTACCTAAATAACAAACTAAGCATCCACGTTAAGTTTTACAAACCTGTTGTTCCCCTTTTCTTGTCGTTTAGTTTCTTCTTGGCCACCGACACGTTTATCTTCTGTCCATCATAGTCTTTCACCTCTCTCACAGCGCGCTGTGCATCCTCCTCCATGGAGTAAGTGACATACCCAAACCCCCGACATTTCTCTGCACCTGAAAGGAACACATGCCAGACTGTTGTTTAACCCCTCACACATATTGTTTAATATTATTATTATGCATGACAGGGTCTGGCTTCTTGTAGTTTCATGACATTAAGTTGAAATAATCCGCACAGTTTTGCAAAGATGACAAATTAGCAAAGTTAGCTAACGTTAGCTAGTAGCCGTCTCACCTTTTTCCTTGACAACAAAGCAGTGCTTCACAGGTCCAATCTCAGAGAATATCTCCTCCAGGCGGTCGTTAGATGCATCTGCTGGCAAACTCCGGACGAATATTGTAAGGGCTGACATGGCTTATTCTGTGCTAAGACCTTACGTTTCTTGTTCTGATCACTGTTGCTTTTTGTTAGCCAGTCAACCAATGGCAAGCTAACAAACTACCTAGCTACTTTCTCTCCAACACTTCCAAATGTATACTCGCCACAGATAATTCTAAACTATCCAAACAAATAGTCTTTATTTCCAATATATTGACAATTTAAACAAAATAATAGGAAAACTGTATGAAAGCATGGTAAACGCTAATTTGTTGAAATGGGCAACACACGTTTTCCGAATGTGGCAGCCATCTTGGAATTGAAAGGAAGTTGTAATCCGTGATTTCCGGCAACTCTTCTTCTTCGTTATGACAGTGAGCGAACCAACTAGTCAGTGCATTCCTGCCACCGTGCCTGTATCATGCAAAGCTATTAGCTGTATGTGCAGGCTTTTGAGCCATCCATCTAAACAAACATGCATGTTTCCACCAACCAGAGTCAAACAAAGTCCACCGTTAATGTTATTTTAACAATGATCTCCAAAAATAGAACGCATGATAATAGCTAACACAAGTGGTCAGGGTGGTACTGGCAGATGACATGCAACGGTTGGTGTTGATAAAAGGTTATGTAGAAGGATGAGCCGGTTAAGGATTGATTCAGACAAGGTGGTAGATTGTACGACAAGCGACAGGTTTATTCAGAGTGAAGATATCTGGTACAGCGTATATACGGGCTCCTCTGTTAGCTCATCAGAGACTAGCAGAAAAAGGCACTTGCTAACAGTGAGTACAAGCTTCATATACACAACAGAAAGTAGGTTGATTTCTAGGAGATCGGATCTTCGGATTGGATCAGGCTGGGGTGTAGTCGTCCGGCATTGGCTCTGTTGTCTGTCCTTCATCGTAGAATCCTGCCATGCCTGTTCTTGGTCGTCACACCATGTTCAGCTGAAAAGGGGATCTGGTGTGTGCGCTATCTTCAGTCACACAATGTTCGGCTGGGAGGGAGATTATGTGTGTGTGCTAGTTTGTCTGCAAGTCAAGGCTGTGTCTCTTCTTCCCAATGTGTGGGTGTATGTCTTATCTGTGTGTCCTCGGCAGTTAGTGTGTATTGTATGTGCGTCGTCTCTGTCTTCAGAGGAGTCAGTGTGTAATGTGTGTGCGTCCCTATCTTCAGAGGAGTTATGGCCGAACTCCCGGCCAGCACCTGTGGCTAGGAGTATCCTGTATGGGGCCCAACCTGTTTTACTATGAAAATACGTTGTTATGTGTTGTCTCAGTTATAACAATGCAATAGCAGTAATGTCACCTACATAAGAATTAGCAATCCTCTACATTGGCAAAACATTTTTTCACTAAATCTATGAACCAAATCATGAAAAGATCTTGTACATAGAAGATTTTAGAATTGGCATCCTTTCCAGTGTAAATATTTGAAAATAAACTTATGGAAACTGACAAATTCATCTCAATTCATGCTTTTATCCAGTTACGGGAAAATGGCACTTCTGTTTGAAAACATTGCATTGAAGAGTTGCA
The DNA here is from genome assembly GCF_021184085.1 of Oncorhynchus gorbuscha. Classification (NCBI taxonomy): domain Eukaryota; kingdom Metazoa; phylum Chordata; class Actinopteri; order Salmoniformes; family Salmonidae; genus Oncorhynchus; species Oncorhynchus gorbuscha. The sequence goes on from NC_060174.1 coordinate 35,754,877, forward strand.
GTATGTCTTGACAAAACATTTATTTTAATAAAAATTCATGAAGATTGCATAGATAATTTTCAACATATACAATCACACATATTATAAAAGTGTTTGTCTATCATAATAAACTAATTTCCAAATACACTTTGCACTATACTATTAATTTAACATAATAGAGATTGTCACCATGGACTGGTGCTGTTGAGGTATTCAGAGTACCACGTAACCTACGCAATGCATTCACAGTGCAGAAGCTATATCACATATTACATGACATTTCTGGTGCAATTCCGAAACAATTACTTATTCTGCCAAAAGTATACTAAGCAAGTATCTAATTTATTATAATAGAAATGGAAAGTAGGTCAGGTTAAGAGTTACTGTAGTAGGACGTTCTTCGAGAATATGTAAAAGTGTAGACAAATCCCCACTATACCTACAGTGCTCAAACATGCCATTTGTAGATAAGTGCAGTGCAAACTGTCACATCTTGGTGTTGAGGGGGGCCTGAGTAACTACGGGGTAAGGGCTAGGGAAATGGTATTCAAAGTCAGGGTCATGAACCTAAGCGGGGTCATGGGGGAACTGCAGTGGGTTCACCATCATTTTAATAAAATATACGACCATTCAAACATTTGGAGTCTGTTAGAAATGTCCTTGTTTTTGAAAGAAAAGCAATTTTTTTGTCCATTAAAATAACATCAAATTGATCAGAAATACAGTGTAGACATGGTTAATGTTGTAAATGACTATTGTAGCTGGAAACTGCAGATTTTTATGGAATATCTACATAGGCGTAGAGGCCCATCAACAGCAACCATCACTCCAGTGTTCCAATAGCACGTTGTGTTAGCTAACCCAAGTTTATAATTTTAAAAGGCTAATTGATCATTAGAAAACCCTCGTGCAATTATGTTAGCACAGCTGAAAACTGTTCTTCTGATTAAAGAAGCAATAAAACTGGCCTTCTTTAGTCTAGTTGAGTATCTGGAGCATCAGCATTTGTGGGTTCGATTACAGGCTCAAAATGGCCAGAAACAAATCACTTTCTTCTGAAACTCATCAGTCTAAAACACCAGTTTCAACGTCAACAAAAAATGGCGCCGGAAGAAATGGCAGCAGTTTTACAGGCGCCTAACCAATTGTGCTACTATGTGGGGGGTTTTCGCGTTATTTGTAACTTATTTTGTACATCATGTTTCTGCAACCGTATTTTACCGCAAAAAAAGAGCTTCTGGATATTAGGACAGAGATCACTGACCTCAGATTTGACAAAGATTTTTTCCACAACAAAGACGACGCACAAGACATTCTCCAAACACCCCACAGGACCGACATCCCCGTTATTTGCAAGAGGAAGCGATGCAGGTACTGTGGCTGAATGACTGCACGAGGGGGGGCGGTCTGTGCATATTTGTAAACAACAGCTGGTGCACGAAATCTAAGGAAGTATCTAGATTTTGCTCGCCTGAAGTAGAGTATATTGTGATAAATTGCAGGCCACACTACTTGCCTAAAGAGTTTTCAGCTATACTTTTTGTGGCTGTTTATTTACCACCACAGACAGATGCTGGCACTGAGACCGCACTCAGTCAGCTGTATAAGGAAATAAGCAAACAGGAAACCACTCAAAGAGGCGGCGCTCCTAGTGGCCTGAGACTTTAATACAGGGAAACTTAAATCCGTTCTACCAAATTTTTGATTTAACATTTCTATCAATATGTTAAATGTGCAACCAGAGGGAAAGAAATTCTAGATCACCTGTACTCCACACACAGAGACGCGTACAAACCTCTCCCTCGCCCTCCATTTGGTAAATCTGACCACAAATCTATCCTCCTGATTCCTGCTTACAAGCAAAAATTAAAGCAGGAAGCACCAGTGTCTATAAAAAAAGTGGTCAGATGAAGCAGATGCTAAACTATAGGAATGTTTTGCTATCACAGACTGGAACATGTTCCGGGATTCTTCCGATGGCATTAAGGAGGACACCACATCAGTCACTGGCTTTATCAATAAGTGCATCGAGGGCGTCGTCCCCACAGTGACTGTGCGTACATACCCCCAACCAGAAGGCATGGATTACAGGCAACATTCGCACTAAGCAAAAAGGGTAGAGCTGCCGCTTTCAAGGTGCGGGACTCTAACCCGGAAGCTTAAAAGAAATACTGCTATGCTCTGCGACGAACCATCAAACAGGCAAAGCGTCAATACAGGGCTAAGATTGAATCATACTACACCGGCTCCAACACTCGTCTTATGTGGCAGGGCTTGCAAACTATTACAGACTACAAAGGGAAGCACAGCCGTGAGCTGCCCAGTGACACGAGCCTACCAGATGAGCTAAATCACTTCTATGCTCGCTTCAAGGCAAGCAACACTGAGACATGCATGAGAGCATCAGCAGTTCGGACGACTGCGTGATCGCGCTCTCCGTAGCCGACGTGAGTAAGACCTTTAAACAGGTCAAAATACACAAGGCTGCGGGGCCAGATGGATTACCAGGACGTGTGCTGACCAACTGGCAGGTGTCTTCACTGACCCTGATTGAGTCTAATACCAACATGTTTCAAGCAGACCACCATAGTCCCTGTGCCCAAGAACACAAAGGCAACCTGCCTAAACGACTACAGACGCGTAGCACTCACATCCATAGCCATGAAGTGCTTTGAAAGGCTGGTAATGGCTCACATCAACACCCTTATCCTTGAAACCCTGAACCCACTCCAATTTGCATACCGCCCAAACAAATCCACAGATGATGCAATCTCTATTGCACTCCACACTGCCCTTTCCCACCTGGACAAAAGGAACACTTGTGTGAGAATGCTATTCATTGACTACAGCTCAGCGTTCAACACCATAGTACCCTCAAAGCTCATCACTAAGCTAAGGATCCTGGGACTAAACACCTCCCTCTGCAACTGGATCCTGGACTTCCTGACGGGCCGCACCCAAGTGGTGAGGGTAGGTAGCAACACATCTGCCACGCTGATCCTCAACACTGGAGCTTCACAGGGGTGCGTGCTCAGTTCCCTCCTGTACTCCCTGTTCACCCACGACTGCATGGCCAGGCACGACTCCAACACCATCATTAAGTTTGCAGACGACACAACAGTGGTAGGCCTGATCACAGACAACGACGAGACAGCCTATAGGGAGGAGGTCAGAGACCTGGCCGTGTGGTGCCAGAATAACAACCTATCCCTCAACGTAGCCAAGACTAAGATGATTGTGGACTACGGGAAAAGGAGGACCGAGCACGCCCCAATTCTCATCGACAGGGCTGTAGTGGAGCAGGTTGAGAGCTTCAAGTTCCTCGGTGTCTACATCAACAACAAACTAGAATGGTCCAAACACACCACGACAGTCGTGAAGAGGGCACGACAAAACCCATTCCCCCTCAGGAAACTAAAACGATTTGGCATGGGTCCTGAGATCCTCAAAAGGTTCTACAGCTGCAACATCGAGAACATCCTGACTGGTTGCATCACTGTCTGGTACGGGTATTGCTCAGCTTCTGACCGCAAGGCACTACAGAGGGTAGTACGTACGGCCCAGCACATCACTGGTGCTAAGCTGCCTGCCTTCCAGGACCTCTACACCGGGCGGTGTCAGAGGAAGGCCCTAAAAATGGTCAAAGACCCCAGCCACCCCAGTCATAGACTGTTCTCTCTACTACCGCATGGCAAGCGGTACCGGAGTGCCAAGTCTAGGACAAAAAGGCTTCTCAACAGTTTTTACCCCCAAGCCATAAGACAAATGGCTACCCGGACTATTTGCATTGTGTGCCCCCCCAAACCCTCTTTTTACGCTGCTGCTATTCTCTGTTTATCATATATGCATAGTCACTTTAACGATACATTGATGTACATACTATCTCAATTGGGCCGACCAACCAGTGCTCCCGCACATTGGCTAACCGGGCTATCTGCATTGTTTCCCGCTACCCAACACCCGCCAACCCCTCTTTTAGGCTAATGCTACTCTCTGTTCATTGTATAAGCATAGTCACTTTAACCATATCTACATGTACATACTACCTCAATCAGCCTGACTAACCGGTGTCTGTATGTAGCCTCGCTACTTTTATAGCCTCGCTACTGTATATAGCCTGTCTTTTTACTGTTGTTCTATTTCCTTACTTACCTAACACCTTTTTTGCACTATTGGTTAGAGCATAACCAGGCTGTACTAGACAGTACTAGGCTGTCATACATGTGTTACACCTGACGGTATATAACCTTTAACCTCTAATCCCTGACCCCAAGATTCACTGGTAGCCATCCTCTCCAGTGAGCCCAGCACTAGGCTGTCATAGATGTGGCCTTTGATCCTCTTAATGAAGCTGTGGTACTTCTGTGTGTCGTGGGATATGTGCACCAGCAACTGGGTGAAGGTGTATCCTCCTATGGAAAAGGTGTGCACGAGTAAGGGGCGTGACACAAAGCGGTCACTCTGTAGGACATCCAGTACCCTTGCTCCATAGTCTAGACCCCAACCAGGCCACAGAAACTGACTTACCTAGAGCAGAGGGGGAATCGGAAGTGTTTTAGACAGAAAGGAGAGCAGAGAGAGTATGACGTTTCCTCTTTAAACTTGAATCCATTCCTCACGTCGCTCTCCACTATGAGCACGTCGAAGCCTGTACGGAAGTAGATCTCACAGTACTTGGCCACAGCCTGGGGTCGCGACCCCAACCAGGGAAGCATTAGCAGCAGGGGCTTGGTTGGGCCTGGGGTAAGGGCTGGTAGGGGTACATGCTGCATCGTTCAGGGCAGACAGAGGGCCAAGGGGAGGCCCAATGGGAGGCCCAGGTGAAGGTTTAGGTGATGCCGTCTCGTTCAGGTAAAAGATGATGGTCTTGCTGATGCGGAGAGCTGTGATCCCACAGAATAGCATGGTGACAGCAAGGTTTGACAGTGAGCTCTGAGTTAGGAAGCCTGTAGGGGGCGCTGGCAGTACAATAAGGCAACTGTGGTAAAGGCGTTGGTATGGAAGGGGGAAATAATGAGAAATTGAAAGATTATATTTTGTAGACAGATTTGCTCTATAAACATGATGTAACATTATAGATAGCTAGTACTTCTATTGGATTGTAATTTGACCATAGTCAATTATTCATTCATTCATCCAAACTTACCCGAGTAAAACTGACTATCCTACCGATCCTCGACTTCGGCGATGTCATCTACAAAATTGCTTCCAACACTCTACTCAGCAAACTGGATGCAGTTTATCACAGTGCCATGCGTTTTGTCACTAAAGCACCTTATACCACCCACCACTGCGACCTGTATGCTCTAGTCGGCTGGCCCTCGCTACATATTCGTCGCCAGACCCACTGGCTCCAGGTCATCTACAAGTCCATGCTAGGTAAAGCTCCACCTTATCTCAGTTCACTGGTCACGATGGCAACACCCACCCGTAGCACACGCTCCAGCAGGTGTATCTCACTGATCATCCCTAAAGCCAACACCTCATTTGGCCGCCTTTCGTTCCAGTTCTCTGCTGCCTGTGACTGGAACGAATTGGAAAAATCGCTGAAGTTGGAGACTTTTATCTCCCTCACCAACTTCAAACATCTGCTATCTGAGCAGCTAGCCGATCGCTGCAGCTGTACATAGTCTATCGGTAAATAGCCCACCCATTTTTACCTACCTCATCCCCATACTGTTTTTATTTATTAGGGTCCTTCTGTAGCTCAGTTGGTAGAGCATGGCGCTTGTAACGCCAGGGTAGTGGGTTCGATTCCCGGGACCACCCATACGTAGAATGTATGTACACATGACTGTAAGTCGCTTTGGATAAAAGCGTCTGCTAAATGGCATATATTATATTATTATATTATTTATTTACTTTTCTGCTCTTTTGCACACCAATATCCTACCTGTACATGACCATCTGATCATTTATCACTCCAGTGTTAATCTGCAAAATTGTAATTATTCGCCTACCTCCTCATGCCTTTTGCACACAATGTGTATAGACTCCCTTTTTTCTCTACTGTGTTATTGACTTGTTAATTGTTTACTCCATGTGTAACTCTGTGTTGTCTGTTCACACTGCTATGCTTTATCTTGGCCAGGTCGCAGTTGCAAATGAGAACTTGTTCTCAACTAGCCTACCTGGTTAAATAAAGGTGAAATAAAAAATACAAATTAAATTAAATTCAGTTATTTATGTATTAATGAATTGCAAGCTAGCCTATTGACAACTATGAGGTTGTTCTAGCTGTAGCAGTTGGACCCATGACTTTCCAAAGGGCACACTGCATGTGCAAACATAGCTGCTTTTAGCAACGCTGTAATGCCACACTAGTGTTGCTGGAAATGGGATTGCAAAAAAAAAAAAAACGAACAGTCTGCTGGAAGCCAGTAGTTAAATAACGAAAATGTAAATTTACTCTACAGGTAGTCTGGACAGTTGGTCCTTCTGCAGGTGGAAATGTATACCCACAGGAACATTTTATTAAACAGACTTCAAACCGTGAGTCCCTGTGTGGCAATCACGATTTGTTAACTCATCACCTAAGACATATGCACAAGACAGAAGTACAGTACATCCACGCAATGCATACATACTAACCGTGATCGCGCAGGTGTTCATTTTGTACTCAATGTGCCAGATGATAAAAAGGTCAACAGCAGTACCGGCGCGCTAAAAGGTAATCGTAAATAATAGCTACTTTCCTGCAGATATTTTGTCTCCAATTTCCACCAGCAGAAGGACCAACCGCACAGACATGCGGTAGAGTAAAATGTATTTTTACTCAATATTCTGGCTTGTAAATGAACTTTCCACGTTTTTGTAGTGCTTAGTTTCAGACTGTGTAACTAGCCTAGGAAGCCGATGGTGGGCGCTAGATCTGCAGTATCGTCGAGGTTTGATATGCCCAGCTGGTAACATACTTGTGTCCCCCGTGGCCGGCTCGTACTTAAAGTATCCTCCATTCCAGCTGCAAAAGCATACTTTCCTCCTTAACTAGCTTTAATGGCAGTGCGTTGGGAAAATGTGCGCCGTCTCAATAAAACACAATTTTCCACTAACGTTTTCAGATTTTCGGGCAACATAGGATGTTGCACACTGAAAATACAAATTAAAAAAGCTGCTAGGTTAATTAGTCATCATTTCACATTTTGAAAAGGCATATTAACGGTGTAATAAACATATTAAACACATGTAATAACGCATTCACTGACTGTTGTCTGCATGCGGCCTAACCATGATATTATAGCTTGCACACTGTGTTATAACCTTCCCCTCCCCCTGTAGATACTAATCGCACTGGTACAACCCGTACGGGGGCTGACTGAGATAACATATACACTGAACATATACACTGAAATTCCTAAAGCACATTCCTAAAACACACACCCGACCCCCCCTTCGGGATGGACTCCAAAGACAAAGAACTCTGTTGAGAGCCAATGGGATACGGACACCAGGTTGGAGGGGACTGTCTATCACCTACAAGCAACCTACCAGAAGCCAGGACTACAAGAATCTACATACGTCATTTCAATGTATAAAATGGACTGCCCATCATGTTTCAGGCCTCTCTTTTTTCCGACGGTTCCATAAGAACTAGACGAAAAGGGGCCGTGCAGCACGATTTACCATATATTATTACGCTATAATAAACGGCCTTGTATTATACCTTATCCGCCTTGTCCAGAGTCTCAACTTGGTCTCGTTTCTCATATTGTTATTCATCAACAAAGTGGTAGCAGAGGATGGTTGAAACCCATGAATTCGGTCCATAGAGAGTTGATGAGAGAAAAGACAAGTTGACGACAAGATTCCAGAACGACGGGCGACTTGTCTACAGGAGCCATCAGGGATTCAACTCCCCTCAGGAAATTGATCAAGAGCTCGACACTATAAAGGTAAGCAGAACCTGTTAAATCAAAATCTGCATATTATATCATAGTCAATATCCAAATATTGAGTATGAATTGCTGTTAAATTTATGAAAAAATTATCCGATAACCAAAGGCATTGCGTAATGATATCTGTGTAAATATATTGTCAAATCTCATTCATATAGTCTGGCACTAGTACATGTGTAAATCGGCTAGGTGTTACAGTGAGGAATTTGATGACATAATGAAATTTAAATGTAAAATATGATACACTGTCAAGTCTTATCCATATAGTCTGGCACTAGTGTATGTAGCGATCGGCTAAGTGTAACAGTGAGGAATTTGATTACATAATATTGTCAAATCTTATTCATATAGTCTGGCACTAGCGTATGTAGCGATCGGCTAAGTGTAACAGTGAGGGATTTGATGACTAGTGAACTTAAATGTGTATGAGATGATGAAATGTTTTGTTAATTGATAGAGAAGTGTAACCAAGACAGGGACTAGTGGAGTCGGCATCCCACTAGGAGAATCAGTTAATAAGTTAAAAAATTGGACTAGGAGTGAAGGAAGTAAACCTGATCTCTCCAGATTAATGTCACTGATTGACCGTTTCATGAGACCGAGGGATACTGACCACTGATTCTAAATTTGACCTCCGAGTCAAAAGTTTGGGAGGGGGCGTGCGGCCGCCGTGCTGTGTAACGAATTGATTTTTGTTCCCTTTGTGCTCTTGGTGTTGCCTAGAATTAATTTGACAAATATTATAGAAGGCATTTGAATGCATTGTCATTGACCCAAAAGTAGGCGTTTGGGACACTAACATTTGCCCAGGCAGTAGAAGTGTGTGAGGTTGTAGAATTACTCCAATAGACTACCCTAGACGCATAATTATCTCGCAAATATCCCGTTTCAATATTTTAGTACAGGCTACTCCGATAAACTACCCTAGACGCATAATTATCTCGCAAATATCCCTTTTCGATAGTATAGTATAGTAATTCTACAAAACTCTTTGTGCACGAGGGTGAGGCACAAGGAATACATCGCTGGTTTTGACCAAGCGACGGGCTAAGTGCACTAAGATAGCTATAGGACCCAGACATAGTGAATCGTCAACATGGCCTCAACTACCGTTCCCAAGCTCAAATTCCATGAATATTTAGATCAGAAAATACAGGAAAGGGCAGGAGGAAAACAGGAGTATAAATCAATAAAGAAGATATGGGGGGCAATTAGGCTGAGATGGACCCAGGCAGGTTACATTAGTGGAGTTGCCCCGTCGAGGGAGCAACTCATCATTATGGAGAGAGAGCTTCAGGAAGCAGTGAAGCACGGAAAAGATAGTGAGGCAGAAAGAAATAGAAACCATTTATTCAAGAAGGAAGGAACAAAAGAGAGAGAGAGAGCGGAGGCTGAGCTGAGAATAGGCACATGGGCAATAGAGGAGACAAAGAGGACATGCCCATACAAGAAACCTGATATGATGGGTGTGCTTGCTGGGGCCTCTGACGTCACAGAAGGCACAATCAACAACCACATCACATCACCGCCCACCGTGACCACCCCATTGGCCCCGCTCTCTCTATACCCACCACTGCCACAGGAAGAGAAAACTACAGCGCCACCTCCATATTTTCAAAATCCATTCACACACCTCCCACACAACCCATTTAAAACCCACGCCACCCCAGCCGCCGTGCAGGCCCCGTTTTTTATGGTGCAGGGAGGACAGCTAAAAGGGGACATGACGGTGGGGATTCAAGAAGGCCTCCTCGTCTGTGAAGAAAGGCCCGATTGTTCAAGCCCAGCCGCACTACAAGGCCCAGGTGGGTCCCTGCCGAACTACCCACAAGGAAGGGAACGTGGGTCTCAACCGGGCCTCCTAAAGAGAGAAGGCCACGATCTTATTCAGTTCTCCTCTACTCCAAACACAGACTGGTACAGACGCAGAGGTAAAGAAGATGATCAAGGGTCGTGGGTGTCACAAGGAAAATGTTCCGTCGGGGCTTCATCAAGAGGTCACCACAGTGAAGACCATGAAAACGAAAGTAGACCTGGACGAGATGAGGAGGAAATGGAACGGGACATCCGGAACTCCGTAGCTCAAGCCAGAACTATGATAGACAAAGCTGAACGTGGAGGGGGCACATTCCATGTGGAAGGGGTAATGTTAGGAACAGTGACGGACCTGATCAAACCTGCCAGACAGTCCGTAAGGCTCTCAGAACTAAGAAACAGGGGAGTCTCATCCAGAGTAGACTGGGATCCCCAACATGGAGAGACAAGAAGGACAGGCCTCCAAATGCCGTTAAGGCCCACTCCTGATGGAGAATACGAAGAGTACCAACCCTGGAAAATGACAGACCTCACCACTTTAATGGAACAGTTGCCCAGTCTACATGGGGGTGCCTCGGTATGGCTCCTCCAACTACAGACACTTACCTCTGGCCTACGCCTCTGCCTGGGAGACATGAAGGCCCTGTTGGCTAGAGCTACAGACCATACCACCATGATGGCTCTCATAAGAGACGCAGATCTGGCCACGGCCCCAGCTGTACTAGGTCTAGGACGATTCCGAACTCAGTTATGGGCTGAGTTGAGAAGAGCATACCCTACCGAACGAAACCACTCAACCCTGTCATCGTTCACCATCAATCCAGGGGAACAACCAGCAGCCTACCTGGATAGAGCAAAGACAACATGGAGAACCGTTCATGAACACCCATATAATCATACTGCTACCACACTCAGCATGTGGAAGGAAATGGTGGTGAACGGGACCCAGAATGAAGTCCATATAAAACTAAGGGGCACAGTGGGGCTGATGGCGCTACCTTTAGCTCAGTTTAACTCCCATGTGCATCACCACATCACCCAATTCAACAAGGAAAAGGGTGGAGCGGATACACAAGTCCAGTCCCTACAGGTACAACTTCTGAAACTTCAGCTGAAAGAAGCCCAGAAGTGGGAGAAACCCAAGAAACAGATGATGTCGGAAGAACATCCCGATATCGAAAAAATCATTGAAAAAACTGTTTCCCAAATGATACAGCAACAACACCCTACCACGCAGGGACCTCCCCTGCCTCCTCAACACCGGGAGCCGCCCCATCCAATGGCGCCGCCTCCACACTATCAACCACCTACACAAGGGGACAGCAACTACGCCAACCTACACCAAGGGGGAGGTGTTATAACTGTAATCAGGCTGGGCATATGGCACGACAGTGCCCATATCCAATGACAGCTGCACAAAACCACTGGATGGCAACCAGGGGATGAGGATACGCACCAAGAGCGAGAGGAGGAGTCCGACCAACAATGTATCAACCACGAGCTCCCCCTCAACGTGCATACAACCACCCTACTCCAGACCCAAATCAGCAACCACCACCTCCTTTCCAGGGCATGTCGGACGAATATGGATGACGTCAACCCATACACCGACGACTGGGATGAAAACATGATGCACCTCACTCCATCCATCAGATGTTGCACCATCGTCTGCGGTCAGGAAGGAGTCGCAGCACCAGTCATACTACCACCTTATCTGAAATCATGGTTCCTTCTAGGGGAGGAGTCAGCACCCCATGTCACACTAGCTGTGGGTAATGGTTTCGAAGCCAGAAGTTTGGGCCCAATGATCAGGCGAGCATCAAAACTGGAGTGGGAACCAACCCAAACACCGGGGATACACAAAGCCACCACGGAGAAAATGTGGAGGTTTATGACAGTCGATACTGAAGAACACTGCCTGCCTGAAAGACTGACCCTGCCAAGACACCATGGCAAGCCATACACAGACCACCCATCTACTGAAGCATTGCTCTCTACTATAGATGAAAGGATATGGACTCACACCCCTTTCGATGTTGGTAAGCTACAAGTGGCCCCAGTCTCCATTACACTGTTGGATCCAAACCAGATACCTATTTACCGAACTCAGTATCATCGAAAGCCTGAACAAACCAATGGGATCAGGCCAACCATTAATGGGCTGTTAAGTGCTCAGGTGATTTATCGAACTGTCTCCGCCTGGAACACACCCATTTTACCAGTACTGAAGGCAGGGGGAGAAACATACCGGATGGTACAAGACTTCCGAGCAGTGAATGACGTCACTGCACCTATAGACCTGCCTGTCCCTGACCCTCACATCACTCTGAGCAACCTGTCACCGAGACACCAATACTTCACAGTCGTGGACTTGGCTAATTCATTCTTCAGCATTCCTTTGGATGAAGCATCCCAACCACTCTTGGCATTCACCTATGAAGGACAGCAATTGACTTACTCCGTCTTGCCAATGGGGTACAGGTGCTCCCCTGGAATTTTTAACCATATCCTCAAGACTCACCTGGCTGAGCTGAAAATTCCAGAGGGGGTGATTCTGATCCAGTATGTAGACGACCTGTTGTTGGGGGCTCCCATTTCGGATCTCTGTCTACAGATGACAAAATCATTACTGGACTTCCTTGCAGTCAATGGATACAAGGTAAAGAAGAGTAAGGTCCAGTCCTGTCGCAGAACTGTCATTTTCTTAGGCAGAGAAATCTCTGGGGAAGGTGCAGGGCTCTCCAAAAGCCACAGAGACTCGATACTCCATCATCCACGCCCCATCACAGTGTCAGGAATGTTGTCATTCCTTGGGCTGACTGGTTACAGCCGCACACACATCCCTTACTTCACTGGCAGAATGGAGCCCTTGAGGGAAATAGTGCGCGAGGCGGGGTCGAGAAACCTACACTCACCACTGGTAAGGGCTCCTGAAGCATCATTGGCTTTTTCACTCTTGAAGATGGATCTCTCAGTGGCCGCGGCTTTAACCGCACCTGACTACAAAAACAAATTCCATCTTGATGTTTCTGAAAAAGAAGGATTCACGTCATCCATCCTTTTTCAGAAACAAGAGGGGGAGAGGAGAGTGCTGATGTATCACTCCTCTAAACTGGATCACATTGAAGTAGGGCAAACCATGTGTTCTAGGTATATGGCTGCAGTTGCAAAAGCCATTGAAAAAAACGCCCACCTGGTAATGTGCCATCCGTTGGAAATCCACACCCACCACGGAGTTGCGGCATATCTGATGAGCAAAGAATTCACATTCAGCGCCGAAAGAAAAACTAAAATTCAGAACAAATGCACACAATCACACATCACATTTGTCAACACTGAAAAAAAAACATGGCTGACGTGCTCAACGAGGAAGAAGAACTGCCCCACTCCTGTGCGGAACGAGCTGCACAAGAATTAAAACTGAGACCTGACCTGGGGAATGAACCACTCTGCAACCCTGACCTATGGTTGTACACAGACGGATGCTGTTACAGAGGAGAAGATGGAAACATAGCAGCATATGCAGTGGTGCAGCAGTTTCCGGATGGATCACCCGTGATCCTGGAGTCGGCTATCATTCCGCAACCTGCTTCAGCTCAATTAGCTGAAGTCATAGGTTTGACACAAGCCCTGAAAGGAGCTGAAGGGAAAACTGTAAATATCTACACCGACTCGGCATATGCCCATGGAGCAGTTCATACGGATGGACCACAATGGGTGAGGCGCAACTTCACCACCACAGGGAACCTTCCAATCAAACACAAGGCACAGATGGAAAAACTGATTACATCCGTTTCTCTACCCGAAAAGGTGGCCATCATGAAGTGTAAAGGGCATCAACAACTGAAAAACAGAGTCAGCGAGAGGAATGATGCAGCTGACAAAGCAGCCAAGAAGCTGGTTGATACACTCCAAGACAAATGGTGCTGCAGACCCAACCACCCCAGACTGAACTAACAGAACAACACATAAAAGAGCTCCAGATCTCGGCAGGACCATATGAACATTCAGTTTGGGGACAGAAGGGGGCTACCAAAGGACCGGATGGACTGTGGAGATGCCATGACGGCAGATTGGTGGCTCCCGCAAATCTATGCCCAGAACTAATACGGGAAGCTCATGGGCCCACCCACGAAGGCAAACTAAGGACTTTACAGAAGGTGTCTCACATCTGGTGGCACCCTCACATGAAAGATATGACAGACTTATTCTGTGACGAGTGCAGCATTTGTGGTAGCTACAATCCTAACAAACCCTATCAGACACCCATGGGCTCATACCCAGTACCCAACGCATGTTTTCAGGACATTAGCGTAGATTACACAGACATGGGGGAGGATAATGTGGTTAATGGGAAAAGGTACCTCTTGGTAATGGTAGACAGGTTTTCCAAGTGGGTTGAGGCAATTCCAACGGCGAGAGAGGATGCGAAATCAGTCATTAAATGGCTACAAACTGAACTCATACCCAGGTATGGGGTTCCGCGTCAAATCCGTTCTGACAATGGCTCCCACTTCAGCAATCAGCACCTGAGAAAGGTGGAGGAGCGATTTGGCATCACACACAAATTTGGGTCTGTTTATAGGCCACAATCCCAAGGTCTCGTGGAACGCGGGAATCGAACGCTTAAATCCAAAATAGTTAAGATATGTGCCGGGTCGAAGTTGAAATGGGTCGAAGCCCTGCCCCTGGCGTTGATGGCCATGAGAGCCTCGCCAGGGTCAGGCACCCATCTCTCTCCTCATGAGATAATGACTGGAAGAGTCATGCCTGGCCCACCAAGGGAGGGAGGTCATATGCCCCCCCCCTTGATGTGCAACAAATTGTAATGTCTGACTATGTGAGAGAACTAACAAAACATTCTGCAGCTCTCTCTGTTCAGGATCGTAAGGTCCAGGAGAGAGAACTGCCGGAAGATCCAGCACCACTGAAGGTAAAAGTTGGAGACTGGGTAAGGGTAAAAGTCCACAAGAGAAAGTGGCTGGAACCCAGGTGGACTGGACCGTACGAAGTGAAGGAGGTTACTTCACACTCAGTCCAGGTCAAAGGTAAATCAGGCGCACCTTGGCACCACCTCACACATTGCACACCAGCTCCAATCCCTTCCCGAACACTGACGGAAGTCAGAGCTGACCTAAGTGGTCTACATTCGGTCCCAAATTCTACATCTATTTAGCCAAGGAAAATGGGAGGTGCACCCCCATACTCTCTGACTAAATCACACCTTTCCCCCTGGGAACGTTTGGGGATCTCGGGACCCCTGTTTGTTATTTTTCTTCTAATAGGAGGAGTCACTGTAGGTACACTCACATGGCTTGTAGACCAACAGATGCACCCACTACAGACTCACACACTGAACTCTACTCTGCCAGGTGAAACTAACTCTCTCTCTCTCTTCCCTCTTATCTACCACAAGACCATACCGTTTCTAGGCGTGAGGTGGGGGTCACTAAGTGCACCCCGCAGGAGTTGAAGAGCACCACCTTGTGTTTGCCTTTCAATGCCACCACCACCATTTACCTGCCTTGGGGCCTTTTGGGTCATGCGCGAAATAGTATGGGGCTACCTGCCTGGACCTATTCCAGTTTCAACTGGTATATAACCAAAGGGGGATATGGTGAGTGGTCTTGGAAAAACCTGGTGGCGGAAACAGGGTATGACTGGTCCAGCTATTCCAAGGGACGGGTTGTTCTTGCCTGGCGCTAACGGCTTACCTTTTCACGCACTGGTTTTCAACTAAAGCTGATTGTACGACCTGGGACCACTATGGGTTGCCAGGTTTTTACGTTGGCCCCATATGTAGATACCAGCAGGGCTGAAGTCCATTTCACTCTATATATCTGCGTTACTACACAACCACAGCCTACTTCTGTGACGGTGCGTGACGATATGGCAAAGCCACATACCCTACCCCAGCACAGTGATGGGTGTGGTTCTGCTGTTTTAGTGGTCACTACCCCTACCCCGGATGAGAACATTCAGGTTGCTACAGGTGTCTCAGGTTTGTCTAACAATTGGTTATTATTGACCGAACAAGCAGCCAATACAAACCCCACTAGTTGTGTAGTTTGCATGGGTGCTAGACCATTGCTCCGCATTGTCCTGGCCTCTGTCGAGATCGGATGTTTAATGCCCCTTATGGACAAAGACAATCCGACTGGTAATTGCTCCTTGTGGGATGCAGTTTACCCTGTTGTCTCCGCTACGGTCAGGGCACCAGTATTTTCCTCTGATGTTGCCAGGGCCGAATTCTCCTATATTAACTTGACAGGGGGTACACTACAGTTAGGGTTACTCCCTGAGGGTTGGTGTACAAATACCATCGTAATAGTTGGTGGTTTTAAGCCAGTGGTTAGGGCGGACATCTGGTGGTGGTGTGGGGGAACTCAGGTTTTAGACAGAATTCCCAGTGATGCTACGGGTACTTGTGCGCTTGTAACACTTCTGCTGCCTATCTCTGTTTACCCTATAGGTGTGGGTGATTTGGTGACCCGGATACAGGCTGTGGACCCACAGTTTCTGCCTACCAGAACCAAGCGGGCAGCAGCCCTGACTGTCGGAGATCCCACGTATATTGATGCCATAGGTGTTCCTAGGGGGGTCCCTGATGAGTACAAGCTGGTGGATCAGGTCGCCGCAGGTTTTGAATCATCTCTCTGCTGGTGGTGCACTGTGAATAAAAATGTTGACTGCATTAACTATATACATTTCAATGTCCAAAAATGAGGTAACTGGAGTCAACAAGGCTTTGAGGCCGTGCATGGTCAACTGGGCTGCCACCTCCCTTATGGCTTTTCAAAATCGCATTGCCGTTGACATGTTGCTGGCTGAGAAGGGTTTAACCCTCTGTGGCTGTTGTTGCATCCCATGTGCCCGCTCTCTGCTTTCTCGAGTTATTACCTCCGCTATTGCACCAACTAATGACCCTGCACTGATGTTTCCCCTCCTACCACAGGAGGATCCTTCGGTGGAATTGGACACATGCACATATGAGTAGTTTTCACGTTTCAGTAGTTTTCACGTCTCTTTTGAGACGTGAAGAGGGGGACAAAAAATGTCCTGTTCTATTTTTCTTACTTTTAGTTTTGTCACGTCTATTCAGACGAGAAGAGGGGGATTTGTAATAAACATATTAAACACATGTAATAACGCATTCACTGACTGTTGTCTGCATGCGGCCTAACCATGATATTATAGCTTGCACACTATGTTATAACCTTCCCCTCCCCCTGTCCTTCTGTAGATACTAATCGCACTGGTACAACCCGTACGGGGGGCTGACTGAGATAACATATACACTGAACATATACACTGAAATTCCTAAAGCACATTCCTAAAACACACACCCGACCCCCTTCGGGATGGACTCCAAAGACAAAGAACTCTGTCAAGAGCCAATGGGATACGGACACCAGGTTGGAGGGGACTGTCTATCACCTACAAGCAACCTACCAGAAGCCAGGACTACAAGAATCTACATACGTCATTTCAATGTATAAAATGGACTGCCCATCATGTTTCAGGCCTCTCTTTTTTCCGACGGTTCCATAAGAACTAGACGACAAGGGGCCGTGCAGCACGATTTACCATATATTATTATGCTATAATAAACGGCCTTGTCCCTTATCCGCCTTGTCCAGAGACTCAACTTGGTCTCATTTCTCATATTGTTATTCATCAACAACGGGCAATTAGTGGGCAATATTAATTCAATAACTCAAAACATGATGATCTGTCAAAACTGGCATAGCTAACGTTAACTCGCTAATTCCAATCACTTAGCTAGCTACTCAATTTTTTTGTGGTTTTACAAACTGAGGGTCGACAGGATCTAGCTAAGTTCTGATGTTGCTAATGGTTTAATATCAAATCCTGTATTGACACATCAAAACATTGGAAGGCTGCTGACTAGCTAACTATCATATGAGAACATTCCTTACATGTGAAAATGCTTCACTCACAAGACGCTTCAGCGACTGGTATTCTGCCAGCAGCATAAATGACGTCACGTTAGTATGGTAATGACGAAACCTTGCAATGTGGATAACTCATTCAAAAGATATGGAATTTTAATCAATGGCCACTTTTATTGTGCCAACAAGAAAGGCAATCAGTAATCTCTGATAACAGATAAAAAATCTGATTTTTTTTTTTAAAGACCAATAATTAAAAAATACTATATTGACACTGGTATGTTGAGAATATTGGGCTGTAGAGATAACGTTTTCACCTGTTTCAGCTAAAGTGGGGTGGGAAATAGTCAGTAGGGTCTCTAATAACCAAATATGGTTACTTTTTGGGGGGGGACTGTCACACGGCCACAGCCCCCAATGCATTACACTGTAATAGACTGTACATAGGATACATTTGGGCTTGTATAGATAACTTTTCTACCTGTCTCAGCTAAAGTGGGTGGAAAATGCTCAGTCTCAGCTGAGACAGGTATACAAGTTATCTCTACAAGCCAGAATGTTTAGCATGTACAGTCTATTACAGTACATTGCATTGGGGGCTATGGAGGGGGCAGAATGAAAAGCCACCAATTCAAATTGTATTTGTCACATACATGTGTTTAGCAGATGTTATTGCGGGTTTTGCGAAATGCTTGTGTTTCTAGCTCCAACAATGAAAAGCCAGCAGCAGGCCGGGCGACACAGTCCCCCTTCAAAACTAACCATATTTGGTTAGTTTTGAGACCCAACTGAGTATTTCCCGCCCCAGTCTATATGAGACAGGTAGTAAAGTTTTTTTTCTCTACCACCCAATACTATAAGTATCCTATATATACTGTGTATTGCAATGCAGTGAATGGTGGAGTAAGGAGTCACCAGACAAATTTAAGTTTAGCAGACTCTATTGAGTAATTCCAACAACATATATTTGTATTTTATTAAACATTTTTCTTTAAATATAGCCTACACAATACCTTTCAACATATCTGTGTAAAGTTAGAAAATAAATGCTGGTATAAATAATACATCAAATTATGTATTTATTTTTTCAAAGGCGGTTGCAATGTTGGGAAAAACAGTTTCCCAAACCCTGTTCCTTCGGTACCCCCAACAGTTCACTTTTTTATTGTAACCCTGGACAAGCACACCTGACTCAACTTGTCAACTAATCATCAGGCCCTCAATAAGTTGAATGAGGCATGTTTGTCCAGGGCTACAATGAAAATGTGTGCTGTTGGTGGTACTCGAGGACCGGGGATGGGAATCACTGCGCTAGAGTGCAAAGTTTAGCATGTCTTTGCAGGGGACTCTTAGTTTGAAGAAAAAAGTCCACGCTCGTGATGCCAGCATGATATACTGAATGCTAGGAGAACCGTAACTCTTCAACGTGAGCCATGTCGCTCCGCCCCAACGTCCACGAAGTACTCATTAGAGACGGTACTCATGCAGCGATGCCAATTTAGCAATTTTGTTGCTAGATTTAGCAACTTTTCAGACTACCCTGGCAACCTTTTTTTCAAATAGCACCTAGCAACAAATGTAGCTACTTTAAACATTTATTTTATCAACTTTTGAAAAGTGACTCAAACGCTAAAATGCACGCAACTTCCCTCTAAATGACACAAAAACGATGTTCTCTGTCACACACTCAGTCACAACACACGTGCCTGGCTGCAAAAGTGCATTGTGAGTGACGTCTGCAGCATGCGCTCAGCTCGTGCATAGACGTAGCACCATTTTCAGCAAATCATTGTCGGCTGACTGCAGCAGCAGTAGTACGAGTCCGACGAGTCAAACCCAATGAACATAGTTGGTCACGAATGTTTGATCTTGAACAGAACTTACAACATCAATCAACATGTCGCAACCAAAATTGTACAGAAAAGAGTGGGAGTCTGTGCCTGAACAAATATCAGCCAAGCTGGCCAGTTAATTTGAATAACGTTATTGTGTATTCAATGTAATGACAAATTTTTACGTTATCACGCAATGATATCACAACGTCATTTAGCAACAAATCAACCTGCTTCTAGCAATTACCCTGAAAATGAGTTGGCAACTCTGTACTCATGTCCCAAGCCGGTGAAATCGTTCCTACACATGGGGGCGATGATCGTTAGGTCATCTAAAGAACGAGCTAAATAAATACTTTTGAGCACTCTAATTCTTATCCAAACAAAGACCATTTTATTTTCATTGAATAAGGTTTCATCACTTAATTCTGAAGATTTTATAACGGTTTCATTTTAGAGTGTCGTCAACAGTTTAGTGACAGTCCCTTGTATTTTTAACCAGCCCTTTACTGTAAAACCGAATTATTTTTCAGAGTGAGCGAAAACGCTTGTATCTTTTTAATTCCTTAAGAAAATTGGAAGGCTGTGCTTTTTTCAAGGAGAAATCTGTAGATGAATGCATTATTGTAACTTTTCATTTGTGAATTCAGAATTGAAGAACTTGAAAGTTGAGGACCCAAATGGAAATACATAACGTTTGTAATTATATATTATGCTTTTATCCTCAATCATTTTAACGTGTGTTATTTTCTCATAGTTGAAACAACCATGTGTTTGAAGAGTATTTAATTCATTGAATATGGCTGTTACAATATGCTCTGCAGCTTTTGCTGTAATTCTCATTGCCAGATATGAGCTGGCCTGTATCTCTCTGACATGCAAATCATGCTGCCTTTCTGACTCACACACATAGAACACATTGGGCCCCCAGTTTGGACAACTCATCCCCTGTCAGGCCTGACTCAGCAGCCATGCAGGCAGACAGTGTATGCGCGCTCAGGCGTGGTGTGCTTGATGTCTGTGTGCATGTGCGTGTACGCGTGGTGTGTTTATGTGTGTGCGTGGTTTGCATGTGCATGAAGTGTGTGTTCCTGTGCAAGCTTGTGTGTGTTCTCCTGTTTTTAAGTGTGTGTAGGTAATTTTTGGGGGGTTGGCCATGCCCAATGCTGAGGCCATGTGTTTGGTCAGTCATTGTTCCTCTCCTGAAACCCTTAGTTCTGGCTGGTTGGTGCCTCCTGTGCGGTCATCACTACGAGTGTCAGTCGGCTCTGGTGTAGCTCTCCTAACCCCCTACAGCAGGGCTGGCCAACTGTTGTGTGAAACCTGAAGACCGGTGTTTGGTCCCAGAGCTTCAGCTCAGCTGGCTAACACAGTTTTGAGTGGTACAGCACACCCCTGGTTTAATGCCTGGTAAGTTTTTCAACCCAGGTGACTACCCTGTACTCTGTGACCCTCCACCACTAGGCTTACCCCACTGTGAGCAGGTCCTGTTTACTGTTATTGATCCATCATTGATCAATTATTGGGCCTCTCTCTGGTTATGGATCATTAACTCTGCTGTTTCCCAGGGACAGATAATGCCTCAATCCTGAGACCAAACTATCTCATTCTACACCGATGGCTGTCTTCCTGCCGGCCTGTGTGTCTGTTTGATCTTCCCCAGGTATATAAATAGGTCAGGGACGAGCTGCTCTACAGTATCTACAGGAATAAATAAGAGCTTCATGTTCCATCAGGGCAAACCTGCCTGATAGTCTGACCAACAGACAGGAGAGATGGAGGAGATATTGAGGCTGAAGACGATCCATTCATCATTGCTCTAAATCCTATTTATTTTTGGTCAGTATAAAAAAAAGAACATCCTTGAATACTATATCTCAATGCAGCTTTGTTATTGCTCTATGGTATTGCATAGACGGTGGCTAGACGCATTGGTTCATGCTCTGTGAATGCACTGCTGTAATCAATGACGCTCACCCATAATCCAACCCCCAGTCAGTCGTATACTAGCAGAGCAGATCTATAATATACTGTAGATACAATACAATGGCCCATATCATCCTATTCAACTCTGGTCAGTCAGAGTACAGATTGAAGATGTACACAGATTAACACGGTACAGTATGTGGATAAGTGTTTATATTCAAGTATTCCCAGAGGAATTAAATGAGGACATGAGCCTGAACTTTACCCCCCAGGGAGATGCAGTGCTATATCTATCAGAGTCTGATGACATCAACATGTTGAGTAGAAGGAAACAGATAACAAGAAATAAAGACAGAGAGAAGTGGGTATGTATACATATGAGCGAGAACGAGAGATAGATAGATGGTGTGATGACAGAGGACACACGCCCCATAACAATATAAAACACCAGTTGTGCGTGCTAGGCTCACAAGCAAGTTACAAATTCCTTGTGATGTGTTTACCATCATTTGTGACATGCTTTTAATTTGTAGTCACTTTTACACTGACTATTGCTTTTATGTAAAGTATCACGGAGAGGGTTGGTTTAAACTCAAGCCGCAAATTACATCCAATACACTGTATTGATCTGATAGTTAATTCTATATGCACAGTGCCATCCTCCAATTAATGATTTATTCTCACTGATGTGTGTGTGTACGACCAGACCGCACAGATAAATAATTTACAGTGAGGTGTATCCACGGGAACCATGCATTCCTGGCACACATCAGAAAAAGAGAGATACTGAACGAGGGAGGGACGGAGAGAGAGGGGGAGAGTATGTGAGTGATACTGAGAAGAGGAGTGAGCCTATAACTCACACTCTCACACACACAGACAGATGGAGGGATCTATGTAGCAGCAGCGGAGGCAGCAGCAGTGTGGTGTGGGACAGAGGGGATTGTTGTTGCTTGGCTGAGCTGGGACCTGTCCTGTCTGATGGAGAGCAGAAGGATGCAGCATAGTAAGTACTACAAATGTGTGTGTATGTGTGGTATTTGTCTGCTGTCTGAACAATAAGAGGGTCTAGAAGACTGAGGCAGGGGTGGGGGAATTGTGAAGAGACAAAGAATAGAGAATGATGGAGAGGGATAGCTTAAAGTGGTTGGTGTTGCTGTGCGTATCTATGGTGAGTGCAGTGCTACTTTCTGAGTACATTGGCAGAGATAGGCAGGAACTAAATCTAAAGTAGGTATGCATGCATACATGGGAGAGTTTGTTTTTTCTAGTGGAGGAGGAGAGGACACTGCTTTAGTTTCTTTGTATGCTGACTGCGAGTAAGGCCCTAAACATTTTTTAAGACTCCAGGCACCCAAGTCATAGACTGTTCTCTCTACTACCGCACAGGAAGTGGTACCGATGCACCAAGTCTGGAACCAACAGGACCCTGATCAGCTTCTACCCCCAAGCCATAAGATTTCTAAATAGTTAGTTAAATAGTTAACCAATAGTCACCCGGACTATCTGCATTGACCCTTTTTGCACTAACTTTTTTGACTCATCACATACACAGCTGCTACTGTTTATTATCTGTCATGTTATGTAGTCCCTTTATTCCTAGTTATATATACATATCTTCTTCAATTACTTCGTACCTCTACACATCGACTCAGTACTGGTACCCCATGTATATAGCCAAGTTATCGTTACTAATTGTGTATTTATTATTACTTTTCTATTATTTCTCTATTTTCTTTCTCTCTGCACTGTTGGGAAGGGCCCATAAGTAAGCATTTCACTGTTGGTCTACACCTGGAGTTTACGAAGCATGTGACAAATATGTGGTTTTATTTGACTTTGAGGTGTGTGTTGTCTGTGTTCTGCAGGTGAGCCTATTCTTAAGTATGTGGCATTGAGGTGAAAAAAGTGTTCGTTGGGAATCATGTGACTTCATAGAGAATATTACACTATAGGGTCTCCATCGTGGCTTCTGTGATGTGGACCTCTCTCCTCCTCTCCCTTGCTCCTCTCCTCCATCTTCAAGCCTTTACCTTGGCCCCAGAGGGCACCACAAAGGCACTATCACACCCACATACAGACACACAGATCGATGACCCAGTACTGGCCTCACACAGCACTGTATGGCCCTCCTGGGCTCCTGTAGTCCCCACCGCTGGAGCCAGAATGGCCGACTCTCTGGACTCGTTTCCAGGGCTGAAAGACCCCACATTGGCACCCAAGGAAATTGAGAAAAAGGACAACAAAGACGAGTTTCGGGGAACTATCAGTGACTACACAGAGACCCAAGGCTTTAATCCACTCACTAGACCTACATCACCAGCCACAGTGAATGCAGAGCTAGGGTCTACAACTGACTCGGACCAACACCAACCCAGAGCCCAGGCCACAAACAGAGAGTTGTTAGCTCTGGACTTCTCAGCCACTCAACAGAGAGACATACTGGAGGGAGATATCATGGTGGAAAGGATTGGAGACGAGTTACAGGACTTCACAGAGGAAACAGGAACAGACACAAGTAAGAGTATCCAACCCCCATCCCTTCACCCCCATGTCACAGTGATATGTCCACTTTTACAACACCCTCAGGGTGTTGGTAAGAATAGTCTCCCCTAGTATTTATAGGATATTTGGCAGAATTGACCTATTTTCGGATTTGTAAAATACTGGTGGTGAATGTACTGATTTACTGTGGCAGTGTGATGAGAGTAACCCCTTATATATTTTCTGTTCATGACATCCTACCTCTGATATCATGAAGCCTCTCCCTCTTTCTCCCCTCTCATTCTCTCCTCTCATTCTCTCCTCTCCTTCTCTCCTCTCCTCTCATCTCCATCTCTCCCACTCCATCAATCCTCCTTCTCTCCTCCCTCAATCTCCCCTTCATCTGTCCCCTCCGTCTTCCATCCATCGCTACCACCTCTCACTCTCCTCTTCTTTTCTACTCTGTCACAGACACTTTATTTCTCTCCCTTGCTGTCCTATCTTCTTAAATAGCTACACTGAGGGAGACTGTTAATGTGTTACTGAGGACAGTAAATGAGATGTGAATGAGAAACACAGTGGACTGGTGGTTTTATATATGACATTGTAGAAGCCTCTCCAGCCAGGGAGGGGTAGAGAGCATAGGTAGAGGGTAGTAAAAGGTCTAAGAGGGAGGGAGACAGAACTGGGTTAGCTCTGTGTCTCACATCTCTCTCACACACACACACACACACACACACACACACACACACACACACACACACACACACACACACACACACACACACACACACACACACACACACACACACACACACACACACACACACACACACACGCACACGCACACACAAAGAGAAGAGACCAGAGAAGGTCTTGTTGTAGAGCTCAGTAGGCAGATGTTAATCAAATCAAATCAAATTTTATTTGTGACATATACATGGTTAGCAGATGTTAATGCGAGTGTTACGAAATGCTTATGCTTCTAGTTCCGACAATGCAGTAATAACCAACAAGTAATCTAGCTAACAATTCCAAAACTACTACCTTATAGACACAAGTGTAAGGGGATAAAGAATATGTACATAAAGATATATGAATGGGTGATGGTACAGAGCGGCATAGGCAAGATACAGTAGATGGTATTGAGTGCAGTATATACATATGAGATGAGTATATAAACAAAGTGGCATAGTTAAAGTGGCTAGTGATACATGTATTACATAAAGATGCAGTAGATGATATAGAGTACAGTATATACATATACATATGTGTTTAATAATGTTGGGTATGTAAACATTATATTAGGTAGCATTGTTTAAAGTGGCTAGTGATATATTTTACATCATTTTACATTCCCATTATTAAAGTGGCTGGAGTTTAGTCAGTGTGTTGGCAGCAGCCACTCAATGTTAGTGGTGGCTGTTTAACAGTCTGATGGTCTTGAGATAGAAGCTGTTTTTCAGTCTCTCGGTCCCAGCTTTGATGCACCTGTACTGCCCTCGCTTTCTGGATGATAGCGGGGTGAACAGGCAGTGGCTCGGGTGGTTGTTGTCCTTGATGATCTTCATGGCCTTCCTGTGACATCGGGTGGTGTAGGTGTCCTGGAGGGCAGGTAGTTTGCCCCCGGTGATGCGTTGTGCAGACCTCACTACCCTCTGGAGAGCCGTACGGTTGTGGGCGGAACAGTTGCCATACCAGGCGGTGATACAGCCC